>NW_024879281.1:10709-610709 GCF_018340385.1 Cyprinus carpio | reverse complement strand
AACAGGAGAGTATATTACTTGATCTCTGTCTATCATACAAGCCTAAATGCAATTCTGGACTCTTAAAGAAAGAAAGAAAAATATGAATGTGTATTATTTTAAGAAAGGATTTGTTTTTTGGTTTTTTTTTGTGTATATATATATATATATATAATATATATATATATATATATATATATATATATATATATATATATACTGTATATATGTGTGTGTGTGTGTGTGTGTGTGTGTGTATAATTCAGCAGATTTGTAAGACTGTTAAGAATTTATTTTGCTTTGTGGCATTTTTTCTCAAAGTTAAGCACAATTCTCCTCATTGCTGTGGTGTGTCTAGAGCTTTTACTCTTGTGTTTTTTTTTTTTTTTATTCTCATTCTGAATAATGATTCTCATTAGATTCACATTATTGTAATACAGTATTTGTTTTTGTTTTATTTCTATCTGCATAAATGTAGTTGCAATACACACTATCATAATGCATAAATAGTTATCCATTTAAATAATATATAATATTTTTTTGTATCACATTAATATGAATGAGTTTTTTTTTTGTTACATTAATGTGAATGGAGGAGGATCTTAAAGGGGTCATATGATGCGATTTCACATTTTCCTTTTTTCTTTGGAGTGTTAAAAAGCTCTTGGTGCATAAAAAAGATCTGTAAATTTGCAAAGACTAAAGTCTCAAACCCAAAGAGATATTCTTTATAAAAGTTAAGAGTCAACCACACCCCCCTAAAACGGCTCATTCTAACACACATGTCTACGTCACGATGTGGGAAGCTCACCCAACTGTTCACGCCCAAAATGTTCATGCAAAGAAAAAAGTCGTAACTTTGATTCTTGCTGTCGCCAGCGCCATGTTGTGGAGACACTGTTTCGTTGTGAAAGCAAAAATACTTTGTTTGGTCTTCCAAAAGAGGACACAACTAGAAATCAGTGGCTAAGTTGTATTTAAAACACTGTTCCAGAACAGTTCAACCCAAATATTTAGTGTGCAGCACATTTTATGGACTGCTTCCTGATTCTAGGAGAGAAGACTACAATGCCGGCTGTTCTGACTCACAGTCTGTACAGTAAGTACATTTACATATGTAAAGGATTTGCCACTGATGATTCAAACGCAAGTTCTGAGCAGTGTATAGCAGCGGTTCTCAATTCCATTCCTCGTGCCCCGCTGCTCTGCACATTTTGTATGTTTCTCTTATCGCTTCAGACATTTGTTCTATTCAAACGTAAGTGCCCTGCGAAGTGGACATCACAGGATATTCCACCATGATTCAAGTTCGAAGTGAACGTATATGTTCCATTCAAAGTACATTGAAGTGTGTGGGACGTGAATTTAAATTGTATTTATTTACAGAGGTATATGATGTCACACTTGTCCGTGTGTGAAGATGTTGCGCAGCGCAAATCTGTGAATGAATGTCCAAAGTGAGGTAACTTCAAAAGATTTACCCTGCTCAGGGAGTAGGGAGCAATGAACACTGTGTAGGGACCAAGTGTGCCTCACTAGTCCTCAAAAGTGAAGCCTTCGCGTTTCGATCGCCCCCCAGGTGGCTGGTCTCATTATAGGTCATAAACCCCGCCCTCTCCATGTAATCTAATGGGATGTGGGACAAACTAAATAATTAAATTTCACTTTAAATATTTTGTTTTCAAACATGGTTTGTGTCATTTGATGTAGATTTTATCATGCTCATGTAAGTTAGGGTGTTTGTTTTTAAAATAAGTTTGGTTTTAGTTAGTTGTGTGATGCTATGAAAACGGGAGTGTGACGTCATGATTGACAATTGAGATTGACAGCTTTTCTGAGCGAACTGAGGCGCCAACGGACTTTTTCGGGATCTTCACGAAGAGATTGGAGTTGTATTTACCCTATTTTAACACAAGCCTCTTATATGAAAAATCAGCAGACAAAAATTGGACCAGTCAGTCTAATTTAAAAAATGGTCAGGGGTATGTGTTTGTGATCGACTCTGCGGGAGTGTGGGCGGGACGCGGCTCCACTTCGCTCTCTACTGCGCAGACTCCGGTCCGGTAAATTATTATTATTATTTTTATTATTATTATTATTATTATTATTATTATTATTATTATTATTATTATTGGGTTAGGTTTGGTGTGGGTTTATTTTTTTTTTTGTAGTAAGCTTTATTGTCTATAAGCAAAATATAAATTTTTGCAAATTCATTTGGCTCAACATGTTTTGATTAATCTGTCTCTGTTTGTTACTTAACTCTGATTACCTAGGAGGCTTTTGCTTGCAAATACAGTACATGTTTTTTTTAATTGTTGTGTCTCTTTTAAAGCCTCTCAAAGTCCCTTTGTCATTCCCAGCATGCATCAGCTGTACCCCTAAGTCATTTGTCACTCTTAATTCCATGTCTTTGCCTTATTGTTAACTTTTTACTGCACCGTTCATCCTCGTGACAAACATCCTTTAATTATGTGCTGCAAATGTGCATTTTTAATTAGAAGCATTATCTGTTTGGAGTGTGAATATTAAGTTGCATGTTTGATGCTTCTTACTGCAAAAAGTTTAAGATTATGAGCTCCAGCCATGTTTTATGTCCTTTTTATGACCGCTGTGGGTGTTTATGACCATATTAAGAGTCTGACGTATCATCTTTAATACAATTCTGATGCTGCTTTCGTCAACACAAAGCACTGTTAAACCCTGTTAAAAGCCTTTAAAGCTTGGCAGCTTGGGGCCTGTTACATGCAACAATAACCTCTAACTGGAAATTCATTTCTGGTGTCATTTAATAGGATGTAGCCCTTTACATCAGCTAGAGTTACCTGCCTTAGGGCAGATGAAACTCGAAAACAACCACTTCAGGAGGTTGTGGTGAGAATTGCCTTCCTGCACTGATCAAGTCTCAGATCTCAGATCATTGGCGAAAAAAAAAAAAAAAAAATCCAGTCTTAGACCAGCTTTGAAAGGTAATTTTTACCAGCGCTAAGGTCAGTGGACCATCGGGCGGTTGTGAGGGGTGGTTGTGTGAGTGTCATTTGAGACCGGCGAGCTCGCAGCCAGTCAGTGGCCCATGACCTGACATTTCGGATAGCCGAGGCAGGTGGGTCGAGGTGAGAGAGGAGAGGGTGGCACTGGGAGAACAGATTCAAGTGTCTTTAAGGTTAAATGCTGCCTCAGCTGGGGCTACAGCTAGCTTGATGAGGTTCTTTTGGAACTGGCGGAGGCCAGGTGGCCAAACCACCACTGGTGGATGAGAGCCAATCTTGTTGCTTTGTGTGAGACTGGCTGGAAATAAACACAGTTAGGGCTGCACAGAGACTGGTTGTGGATGAGAGCAGTTATTGTTGCTTTGTTAATCAGAATTAACCTGTATATATCAGAATTAACCTTGTATTATTTTTAGGATGTGAAATGGTAAAACTTTAGAACAGGGAACACACATTCACTGTTAACTAACACTGTTTTCCCTGAACAAACTTTGAAATTGCTGCTTATTAATAGTTAAATAGGTAGTTGTTTAGGTACAGGGTAGAATTAAGGGGGCTAAAATATGGTCATGCAAAATAAAGCATTAATATGGGCTTTATAAGTAACAATAAACAGCAAATATGCTAGTAATATGCATGCTAATAAGCAACTTGTTAACAGTGAGAATTTGAACCTTAAAATAAAGCATTACCCTAATAACTTTACTCTTATGCAATTTACATTTTTTTTAGAATAGCAGTGTTGTATACTTTTTAGTAAAACATGTTGTATATTTCATTTTAATGTCATTTCATTAAAAATATATATATATATATTTGTATGTTTGTTTATTATAAACAAATATAACATTTATTATTATTATTATTATTATAAATTAAGTATGTTGCTAAATAAGAGTGTGATTGGAAAGTGGTGTGGGGCCTGATTACTTTTGGGTCAGATTGTTCCTTTTAAAAAACAGAGCAAGGGCAAAATATGATTCAATTTGCTGGGGAAAAACACACACACACACACACACACACACACACACACACACACACACACACACACACACACACACACATATATATATATATTCATAAGAGCTGCTCTTTAATTTTGTATGCCTTTTTGTTTAATCTTTAATTAAATGCCTTTAATCAAGCAACATCAATGTGAGATATTACAGTAAATGTTTGATTTTTTTTTTTCTTTTTTTTTTCGGCCAAATCACACAGGCCTACGTATATTCCTAGGCTTTGTTTGCATAAGGAAAGAGGCTTTTAGTTTGGCTAAGTAAAAGCTTACCTCATGACTTTGAATGATGTCATGTACATGTGCAACATTTTCAAACACTAATCCTTGTTTTACAACTTATGGCCTTTTATAAACAAGCTTAATGAATGATTTTGAATAATTGCTGGTGAGGAGGGGAGGGGAGATGAGGAGGGGGCTGCAAATTACATAAGCTAATCTTACATTCCGCTCTCATAATTACAGCTTGATGACAATATATGCTTGTATTATCAATCAAAGCGTTTAATTAAGTTATTAAGCTCATCAGAACAATGTGGATATCATTCTCAGTGGACTGTGTAATGGGCAGTAATGACTTTCACCTAGAGAGACCTATTAAGGTGTCCTCCAGTTTGTCACACGCACATCTGCCCGAGCTCCAGATGTTGGTAGCCATAAAACAACTCCTTAAGCAGCTCCCAACAAAAACACTCCTCAATGTCGACGTATTCCATTCAGCCATTTAGAAGACCTATTGTTTGTCTTCCACCATCACCACACCGTCAGTCCCAGTCCCTATTACCATTAGCACGTGCAGCGCGACAGCCATATCTCAAGCTGTGACGTTTCTCACTGCTAATGCACTTAGTATCAATGGCTAATTAAACCATGAGATCACTTTGCCAAAACATCTGTTCTGCTCTAAACAGCACTGGGTTTGTCTTGAAGCAATTGTGTTAAGTGTCATTAGCCGCTGATCAAATGGTGCGGCCCGGTCAATGGCTGTAAATGTTGCTGACTGCTAAGAAACACTTATGTGGAGAATGTTAACGCTAAAGCAATCCAAGGGGTGGGAATGCTACATTCACAAAGTAAATATTTGGGAGTGTTTGCTAGCAGGTGTGACTCTAGAATATCCTTTGTGAAAAATTTGTATTGAAGGTGCACTTGTAGTGTACTTGAAGTCTTAAAAGCATATTTTAAAATAATCTCAAATGTACTTAAAGAGAGTATACTTTCATGACTGTTTCTTTACACACTTAAGTACACTTTTAAAAGTCATATTAATAGTTTTACTTTAAAGTACTTTTTAAATCATTGTTTTAATAATATTGTGTCATACTTTAACAGTACATATTTGGATTTTTGACTAAAATACTAGAGAATGTGTAAAGTACTTGATTATAATTTTAACTGTAGTGTGTTAGTCAGTATTGCATTTGATATATTTTAAATACACAACTTTGTTACAAAGGTGTAATTACAAATATATGTAAATAAATGACATGCAAGTTTCAATAGAAATGGCATTAAAGTATATTTGAATTTACCATAAATGCTTGTCAGTACATTAAGCAATATATTTTAAGCATATTTCAAAGACAATATAAGTAATTATCAAATTACATGATTACATAAATTATTTAGTTGCATAAAGATGTACTTAAATTCTACCTAAGTGGGTAATTTTTTTAAAAAAATCAATAAAATCAGCTTATTACTTTAAATATAAGTATAAACTATATTTTTATTTTTTATTTAATTGCAATTAACATGCAATTAAATGCCTGAAAACCTTACATTCAGTATATATTCTTTAAAAGTATATTGCTTTCACAAGTTCCAAAAACGTTTTTATTTGTTTTTGTTGTTGTTTTGTTTTTATTTATTTTTTTTATTTTTTGCTTTTTTTTTCTGAAACATGCTTCATCATATGTTCCAAAGCAACTTATGTAATGCAATTACATTAAGCATGTTAATGAATTCATTTAGGCTTGCTGTTTACAATAAATACTGTTGATAATGAATAATGGCTCTTTTAACTTTTTAATTTGTTAAAGCTGTATAGCTCTCTAAATAGGGATAACAGCTATATTCTGCTGTCTTGATGTAGCAAAAAATGTAGCACTGCTAATGCCTAACGGACCAAGAGCAGGCTGTCTTAGACTTAGACATGTAAGCTGTTAACCTTCCTGGCCCTATGCTAACAGGTCTTATAAATCGGTGTAAAGTTTGTACTTCTGAGTCTCTCTAGCAAACAAGTTTGCTATGTTGCTAATAAGGTTGCAAGGAGCAGATTTAAATGGCATAGCATATACTGGGTTTAATTAGTCACAAAAGGAGAAGAAATTGAAGTTCTCTTCCTAGCCGATTAAACTTGTGCTTTGAGGAAAGATAATGAGAGTAGTTAAAGATAAAGTGTGCTAGTACATTGCTTACACTTATAAAGATTTCAGAAATTCTTAAACCATGTAAATCTGGATTATATTACACAGTATAGCAGGGATATTCAAATTACACAGCTCAGGAACGCAAGGGTCACCAAGGGCCAGTGAATGCTGTGCTGTGCAGACTGATCGGTGTATGACATCATGAGAGCTATAGAGAGCAGACGGCTCCTAATGCTTTCAAATCACTCTTATGGTACTTTGATGTCATTGATCGGTCTGCACAGAGCCGCTTCAAGTTGAACACACCTAATATGTATACAAGTATTTGTATCACTTTGACCATTCTCTGTAGATCCCATCTTCTCACATGCCATGATGGATGATTATGTACAATGCCTGCATGTTATTGGTCAAACTACTTTTTGATCATTACCTTCAGCAAGTATGAAAACAGGAAAACAAAGCCAAAACCTGAATAGCAAGTATGGTCACCCTATTGCAATGTTATCTGATTTTCATTTGCTTTCAGTGGTCACAGCATTTTATTTTTATCACCTCACCCTTAGGCCATCCAAGATGTAAATGAGTGTGTTTTTTAATGATAATAGATTTCATGTAAAGAAACAAACTCATCTACATCTTGGATGGCCTGAGGGTGAGTAGGTTTTCAAAAAAACTTCTTCCATTATAAGCGGCTTAAATGGCTGTAATGCAAACTGCATGCATCTAGTTTTGATGCTGTCCTCTTGTTTTCAGTGTAGACACGTTACAATTGTCAGACTCTCTAGAAGTGCAGACAAGTTCGTTCATTATAGCGGGAGAGCTCTGATTTGTTGTGTTGCATCACTCACTTGAAGTGCAGAAGTGGCAAGTGAATTTTCCAAAAAAAAAAAAAAAAAAATTTTGGATTGTGGTAAACTGACAGTGATAACCATGTGGTGGGGCAGATTTTGTCCCGTGGGTCATGCTTTGCGTATCCCTTTAGTGTAGTCCTCTCCTTTTAATAAGACAATATCTATATAATTAATTTCATAGCATAACTAGGGCGCGTCTACTTATAAATGAAGCTGGAAACAAGAATCATTTCTTATACAGAAATGGTTCCATAAAAAAAAGAATTTACAGTATTTTCATGACAACATGATGACATAAAAACTTACTAACATACACATGTATTATTTATTTATTTATTTATTTTTGTAGCAAATCATTAACACACAGCATAACTAGTCTTTTTCCCAATAGGGATTTCATAGGATGCAGTTCTTTTTTAGTGAATCATACCTTGACCAGCACTTGACCAAACAACTTGACAACTTGACCAGTGTACTAGTCTTTTTTTTTTTTTTTTTTTTTTTTTCTAAATCACTGTGGTTGTTTTGTTGCAATCTGCAATCTTTTCTATAAAAAAAAGGAAAAAGAAAAAAAAATCATGTAACACTGAAGACCGTAGTAATGGCTGATGAAAATTCAGCTTTGCAATCACAGGAATAAGTTATATTTTAAATTGCAATACTATTTAACAATATTACTGTTTTTACTGAGTTTTTGATCAAATAATATGTATAAATATGAATTAAATATTACATTGCTCAAAAGTGACACTAATGAAATGTTTCTTGAGCAGCAAATTAGAATATTAGAATGACAGAAGACTGGTGTAATGACGCTGAAAATTCAGATTGTATCACAGGAATAAATTACATTTTAAAATATTCATTCAGACAGCAGTTACTTTAAATTGTAATAACATTTCACAATATTACTGGTAATATCCTTGGTGAGCATAAGACTTTCAATAATAATAATAATAATAATAATAAATCTTAGTTTAGTCAATTCCAGTTATTGGATTGCATTTGCACTGGACTGCTTCTGAAAAACATGAAAACACACTGAAAATCTGAAAGGATCTCATCAGGTGTCTTTAGATTGCTGAGGGCTGTAAATGTAATAAGAACTGCATTTTGTGTTTGCACGTATTTCTGTTTAAAAAGTACTAAAACAATCGCTGTTGGAACCGGAATCTAAAGCGGAACCCCAATGTTGTAAATTCTTTCCAATTCTCATCACTGCTTATCAATAATTCACATGTTTCTTTTGAGGACATTTACAGAGGTTCAGTGTATTTTTTCCACATGTTCTCACATCGTGGGTTGCTATGGCTGTTATGAGCTGTACCGTTGAAAATGATATGATGAAGTGTTGAGATTAGACGTATAATCCAAGTGAATACACCAGTAGGTGTTTTACACTTTTATCTAGGACAGTCATTTACATACTGGGGAAACGGATAGACATACTGTAGGAAGAGACAAATGGAAATGATTTCTTTTAAAGTGGGGGAAAAAAAGAGGAAAGGCACAGAGCCTCAAGAGAAAGGTGAATTTAGCAGGTTGCTACAAAGGCATTCAGTTTGGGTTATGAAGACCGATAACACGGGCTCTAAGTAGGACAGAGAGACCAAGAGTAAGGATTTGACTCACCTTTAAGTGGAACATTTTGTAAGGTACACCAAGATACATTCAACTCAAAGTCTGCAAGTAAGAAATACTTTGTTCTTGCTTTATTGGCTGCAATTAACGTGGATGACCTTCCTTCTGTGCCTGTTACTAAACTTATGCTGTTGAGGCTGTATTTTTCCAGCTAAATATGAAGAGACAATTAGAAGTAAACAGTTGAGTCCTCTGAAAAGTGTAAACACTGACTTTGCTGCTACCGAAAAATGTTATAAGGTGTGAACATCAAGTTAAAAGTAATATATTTATATATTTTACTAATAAAAAGTAACATATTTTTTTTACTCCTTGAAAATATGTAGTTGTACACTTAAAACATTTTTTGTTAATGTATTTTTTCAAAAAAAAAAAAATAATAATCATTTAAATAAAAACATCCAGAGATAAGAGTTATAAATAAGTTTCTAAGATATTTTACTGAACTAACTTCCCTTTGAACTAACTTCAGAAATATCAATTTATCTATATATAAGTGTGTGTGTGTGTGTGTGTGTGTGTGTGTGTGTGTGTGTGTGTGTGTGTGTGTGTGTGTGTGTGTGTGTGTGTGTGTGTGTGTGTGTGTGTGTGTGTGTGTGTGTGTGTGTGTGTGTGTGTGTGTGTGAGAGAGAGAGATTTTTTTTTTTCACCAATTTCAGTCTTCCAGTCTTTTGGGCTATTTTCATCATTATGATTTTAAGAATATCACACTGTCAGTTTTTACTTGATGCCCCCCAAAATATATCAAAACAAATTTAAATTCATAAATTGAACATGCTCATTGCAGAACACTGGGGGAAAAAATAGCACAGAAAGTTTGTACCTTAGAAATTAATAGTAAATTTCACAATTAATTATAAAGAAACATCAAGTAACACATTGAAGTTAAATATTTTTAAATGCACAGAAGTAGTATTTTCTTGTAAAACATGAATATCTACAGTATACAGTATATAAAAAAAATCCATCTATCTATCTATCTATCTATCACAAATTTTGAAAAAAAAACTTCTTTTTTTATATATGGTAGAGGTGTGTTCAGGAGGTGTATGCCCTGTAAATGGTCATCACAGTTTTCACCATTTTTTAATCACCTTTTATGTCCCCTTTTTTCACAGTCTGTTTACCTAGTGACCCTAGTGTTGTAAAAATCACACACCTCACTCTAAATCCAGGCTGTTGCGGCTACTAAAACAGAAGCACTTTTTAAATAAAACATAACCTCGAGCGAGGAATCAATAGATTTTACAGGTCCCGATCATTCAAGCGAGAGCACAGATCTGACGAAGTCTCCCAACATCGACAGCTTCACCTGACAGTGCATCATAGAGAGTGTGCGGCGGGATAAAAAAAAGGGAATTTGACAGTTGTAGCTGCAGGGACTGTGTCCAAAAGACGTCATCCTCCCTGCAAAAAAAAAAAAAAACCAGCCGACAGTTATTTGGAAAAGATCCAGTTGAAGCGTGCCCTTGTCCTTTAGAGCCACAGAATGCTCTGTTGTGACTTACCATTCAAAACACAACCTTTGCCATTTGTTCTGCCGCATCCACCTGCACCAGCCCAGCTTCTGAAAAGTCTCCCCGAGGACCAGTAATGTCTCCTTTCTCCTGCATGTCTCGCTGTCCTGTGTTTGGCAGGCTGACAGCAGATTGACTCTGTCTCCAGCTACATTTCCCCACGCTCCCCTAGACCGGCCTCCCCAGAGAGCTTCCTCCCTAGAACGCAGACTCACTTCTAAGTCTGTTTGAGACGGGTTCCACAACCCCACGTTTCAGTCGGCTGAGCTGAGGGGAAAAAAAAATTCCTCTGATGGCCTTTTCTTCGCCTCTAAAGCTCTGGCAGACAGTCAGAAGATAAATCTGAGCTCTGCAGGGGTTACCCGCAGCTAGAATGCCGCACTATCTTCGATTTGGTGGCCCCCCGCTAACGATTCAGTTAACTGAGACTGAAAATGACAAAGATGAGCTTCCATTTCTTTATCTTTGCTCTTTGAACGAAGCAGCACCCTGAGGAAAGCGCTAGGTGCGATCTGAAGATAAATACCCTCTTTATATCCCATCCACTATTAGAATTTTGTTTGCTAGATGTAGTCCCTTAACAAGTGTGACAGTCTGGTTTCATCAGATACAGAATAATTTATCTTCCATACTGTTGTGCTTGGATTTGACACATGTCCTTTTATCTGAAAAAATGGGTTAGATGTATATTGCAAACTTTTCTTACACCTGAGGTGGTTCTTAGTCGAAATCGCAACTCTGGCTTTGAGCCTGAACAACAAAGTGCTAGACTGAAGAAGCATTATTTTTTAGACTACTGACAGGTTTGCTGCTACAGGGTTTGTGTCAGGCTGTCGTGTTTAGAAAATATTCTCTAACATTTACCGTTTCACCAATTCATCATTTCTGTATCGGAAACAACTGTCGTCTGATCCCAAGCATTTTTTTTTACATCAAGATGCAGTTGCATGCAAAATCTGTGGTGTGGATTCTTAAAACTAAACTTTTGTTCAACAGGTGCCTGACAGAATTTAATAAAGGTCAGAGGGATTGGTATGCATATATCATTTTATGGTACCTATAACCTTGAAGAAACAGCCCTGACTCTTTGTATCTAATGCATCGGTGGGAAGGTACTAGAGGAAGTGAGTGCAAATGTCACTGCACACCTTAGTTTCTTGTGTAATTAATGGAAGCCAAAATAAATAATTGCTAAATATAATTTCTAATCTCAAATTAAAGGTTAAATCTGTAGTTCCTGGGGATATCTAAGACCCCTTTAATCCTGTTTGGTAGTTGCAGCTGAAGGAGGGGTTTTAACGGCCTGAAATGGCTGTAATAACTCAAGCAGAAGTGGAGTGGATATTGGCCAGACTATTTTCCTGTGTCTGTCTCCAGGGGTCTCGGTAAGATCGTTCTCCTTGGAGTCTGAACTTTGACTTCCTATAATGAATGTTATATATGTCATGTATCGTGCAGGCATTTTGATTAATCTCTGTGAATTTGAATCAGTTCACCAAAAAAATGTTTTTGTTGTTGTTGTTGTTGTTGTTGTTTTTTTTTACTTCAGGCGTAAGGGAACGACACACATAACATGTTGTTGTTCTTAAAAAATGTCTATCACATGTTTACATAGAATAATAATTAAAAGCAGTGGCTGTAAACAGGTCTTTCAGAAAGCTTTATGACTGACCCAAAGCAGACTTCTTACTGTACTTCCGCTTGTTCTGGTGCATGCTCAATACCAGTAATCTTGTTCTTTGTTCAAACATAACAGGCAATTTAATGGTAATGTTACAACTTCTCATACTGGAAAAATTGCTCACACATGACCTCTGACCTCTAAACAGTAATTTACTGGTAATGTACCAGTAATAACTATGTGTGAAAGTGGCTATTGTTAAAATAATACTAATACTAAAATGGTTGAGTCAGTGATTCAGAATAGTTCATGACTTATGTGTAGTTATTTTGAGGGGGAAAAAAATCTAATTTACTATGCTTTCTTATATCAGTATACTGTATGTAAAATGGATACATGTTTAATAAATAAATAAATAATACATGCATCCAAAAAGCTATTTGGCCAATTATGTGGCAGCAACTCATTGCATAAAAGTATGCAGACTTGAGCAGCAGCTATTAGCGATGATTTAGATTAATCTCAGTGAATTTGAATCTTTAATCAGGTCACAATAAAGATTCATTCAGATTAATTTGTTGATTCATCCAGTGACACTTTCTGCAGTTACATTGTTACACCCGTAGTCTTTTGTGTTATGAGTGCTTTTAACAAATTGGATGAGTCAATGATTCAAAGTTGTTAATGACTTAAACAAGTCTTGTTATCCTTTATTATAATTGCATAAATGTAATTTACCACACTTTCTGAAATAATATATATTAAAATGTATACATGCATGCAGTGGCGTGCACAGACCTCCAGAGGGGCAGGGGACAATTGCAGTGACAAGGACATGCCCCCTGTGCATGCCACTGCATGCATGCAAATATCTAACCAGCCAATCATGTGTCAGGAACTTATAAAAGCACAAAAGCATACAGGCAGTTATTAGTGGTCCGGATTAAAAAATAACAAAAAAATCTGATTCATTTGGTGACACTTTTTGTGGGTTACATTGTTACATCAGCAGGTAAAGAAAAATTCAATTAAAGTCAGTTCAATTTATTTGAATAGCGCTCTTCACAATACATATCATTAAATAGCAGCTTTACAGAAATGTTTTTTTTTTTTTTTATAAATCGGTTGAGTAAATGATTCAGAGTCATTCATTACTTAATCTTGTTATTGTTCATTAAGATCTAAAAATGCCAGAGTTCAAGTCGCAGGGCACTAGAGGTGACTGGGACGTATACATGATCAAGTGGTTCAGTTATTGTTCAGAATAAACATCTGAAATGAGACGAAATGTGATCTCTACGTCAAAAACCGCTGATATTCAGGGATTATTCATGCACTAGAGTCTCTAGGGATTGCAGAGAATGTTGCGAACAACAGAAAGCATCCAGAAAGTGGCAGTTCTGTGGGCGAAAAAGCCTTGGTAATGAGAGAGGTCAGAGGAGAATGGCCAGGCTGCTTCATGCTGACAGAAAGGTGACAGTAAGCAAGCTGTACAATATGCTATGCAGAAGAGAACCTCTGAATGTACCTTGAATCAAACCTAAGATCATGATCTACAACAGCAAATGACCACTCCAGGTTGTACTTCTGTCAGTTAAAAACAGGAAAACGTAGGGTTCAGAATTAACAACATGGATCAATGCATCCATCCATCCTGCTCTGTGTCAACAGGCTTGTATTGTTGGTGTAATGATGTGCGAAATATTTTCTTGGCACACATTAGGCCCTTAACACCAGTTGAGTATTGTTTAAATGTCACAGCATACCTGGATATTGTTGCAGAGCATGTGCACCCCTTTATAGTCTCATTCTGTCTTGTCATGGCCGTTTGCAGCTGGATAACACAACATGTCACAAAGCACTAGACACAAAAAAAGTGAACCTAATAAAGTGGACAGTGAGTGCACGCTCATAACACAACTAACTGTAATCATAAATGTTAGGTAGGCAAATTATTTTCTGGCCATTTTTAGCATAGAACAGGATTAGAATGGTCAAGTAGCTGCTGAGGTGAGCCTTTTAATTTTAGCTTTTTTCAGCAGCAGAGGATGAATTTAGACACAAAGTGTCCCAAAGAGGGTTATTTTGCATAGTGACAGGAACAGTGGACAATATTTTTGGCTGTTGTATTGTGCCTCTTGTGTTATTAAGATGACAAAATAGTTAAACAAAAACATAAAAAAACACCATGAAAAAAAAATAATAAACAGTAACAAATAAAAAATGGCATGTAGTTTTGGAAACAGCATGTTGTTTTTATATTTAGCATAAGTGTTTATCACTTACTCACTGGTTTTATGACTACTTATATTTATTGTTACAAGTGCTCTAAAAATAAATTTGAACTGCCTCTTCAACATTGGGCAAAGATCTTTTTGTAGAAAAAAAATATACAAAAAATATTCAAAATAAAAATATTGCCTGGCGTTTTCTGCAAGGTAATTGCTATATTGAGTCCTTTGAATTAAAACATCTGAAAAACCCCTGGTTCAGACAACCCAATGTCTAGTCGTCTTTGAAAATATGTAGTCATGCACATTGGTATTTAACTCCTTTACTGAACCACAGATTTAATCTATTTCTTTTCTGCCCGCAGATCTAAAACTGCATATGTCACAATCATTAACACATTATTAACGCAGCTGTCATGTCAGAAGAGCCCTGTCAGAAACCCATTGATCTTCTGTCTGTCACCTATATCTGTCAGTTTTGTCAAGTTTAGTCAGTTTTCTCTTCCTGGATTTTCTTTGCTTGTTTCCTCCCACGTCTCCCACACTATTATTTTTTCATCTACATACTTCTCGTTCACCTGTTTATCCACAGGAAGCCCGAGATGGTGGAGTAAATGGTGTGTAACTGCAGACATCAAGGCTATGTTGTTTTGATGGAGCGATCCTCGCCGCATCCCGTTTCAGTCACAAGTCGCTTCGCGCCTTTGAAAATTGACACATGTCGGAGAGAAAACCATGTCTATCAGTTTGCCAGTTTTGCTGGTGTGTATGCTTGTGCCCTTGAATTTGTGGGAGCGAGCAAATATCTCCTGAAAAAAAAAAAAAAAACTACAGTCAAGACCGTTTTTTCATGTTACTATATGTCATCATATGTCTCATATACATTGTTGCATTGCCCATCTAATCTTTTAATCCACCAAGTAAATGTCTGGATTTTCATTTTTATCTGCCTCCTCCCTCCTCCCCAGAGATGATGCTGGGTGGCCTTGCTGCTTTGTTCAGTATATCAGCCAGCTTGCACCTGTGTTGCTATGGACTGTATAATTTGCCATCTCTGAGGACTTCCTGCTCGGAAATTGAACTGAAAAAATCCAGAGACAGACTGAAACTGCTAGGCTATCTGATGTAGATAGGTACATTTGGATAATACTTTGTCTGGTGACAAATAAAAACATCCCCCCACTGAGCACAGGGAGTAACATCTCTTTCAAGAAACCTGGGGAAAATGGACTTTGGAGTCAAATACAGCCTGCTGCACTGTGCGCCAAGAGCTCAAATTATAAAACGAAGCTAGCCATTTAGCATTGATTTATGACACAAAACATTAGGCACAGCAAACCCCATTTATATCTGAAAATTTACCGTAGTTCTTGCAGCGCAGCCATGTCGATCAATGGGATATCAACTATTCCTCTATAAAACTAACTATGTACCCACAAATTTTGAACACATTGGCTCTGTTTCAAAAGCTAGTGAGATGCCTTGTCTGCTGCTTATGCAGCATCCTTCCTGTCAGAAACCTCATGTGTGGAACCAAAGTGACAGATTTGGAGTGCCCTACATAGGCAGCAACTGTTGACATGGAGCATCTCCAACTCAAAACGATCAGGAGATTTGATTCTCAACTGATGTAGATAGTGTAATGTTAGCATGTTCTAGCACCATGATACATTAACGAATATTAAAACACATACTGTAGTAAACATTTTTTTTGTGTGTGTGTGTTAAAATAAGACATATTTAGTTTAATTTGAACTTTTCTGTGTTGCCTGATGAAGTTGATGGCCTGTAATCAATATTTCACTTGTTTTAACTCCCATGTTGGACAGATTTTATTTTCCATGAATCCACTACTTCTCCACCAGAATACATAGTTACAGTTATTTTGAATGTAGTACTTTTTTTTGTAAGCGGTTCTAAGGAGTGACCTTAGCTTTAACAACAGCAGGACACTTTGTTGATATTTTCCAGATTTGGAGTGCCCTATAGGCAGCAACAATTCAAATGGCGCACCTCCAACACAAAACTGACTGGGCAGATTAAATTCTCAATGGATTTCAAAAGAGTTTAACATTAGCATGTTGCTATGCTAACACCATGATACAATAATAAACATTAAACACATAGTAAACACAATTTTTTTTTTTTTTTTTTAATATTACATTAACTTTTTCACAACTTTTTGGTGTTCGCCGATAAAGTAAAATGGTTTGTAATCAATATTTTGCTCTTTCTATCTGCCATTTTGGTGAATTTCTTTTAATTTACTACTTTTACCCCAGAATACATAGTAACAGTTATTTATACTACAGTACTTTGTGTAAGGCATGACCTTAATTTTATCAACAGCAGAACACTTTTTTGCCATTGTTCCTTATTAAGAGCTTGTTTATGCTAGCTGCTACTTTAGCTTGTTGTTTTTAAGTGGACTTCATTAACAAGCTTAAGTTTTCCCAGGGTAAATTCCTGCAGTAAATGTCCCGGCTTTTTTGTTTACAACGTACAAGTCGTCAGCTTTGCCCTCATTTGAGTGTAAATAACTTAGCCTTCTCTGCTCTTCAAGCTTCAGTGATTTGACTAAGCACCTCAGTTTTAGCATAACATAGAAACAGAAGAATACTCTCTGATATGAAACGCTAGCTCAGGCACTATGTTCTAAGGGATAAATGGAGAGATACGATACGTGGGAGTATTTAGGATAATGAACATTGTATCTCTAGTTTTTCTGAACAGTATCACTGTCATATATGATTTATTTCTGAGTATAATCCTTTGCTGTTCTCGACAAGACGCCTTTGTGTTTTAAAGCCACGTACTTAAGTCAACCGTATGCTAATGAAGTTAATTGCTAAATCAACCTGCAGGCTTTGAAGCTCTTCTCACTGCATTTCATGTGCTTGGTTTGTTTGTTTCACCTTGTTTCTTTCTCAATCAGGGGAAATGTTTCCCGAAGCTGTCTTTTTTTCACTCCCTTGTTCTCTCTTCCTCCCCAGACAGTGTTGCTGTAAATAGACTTACCTTTCCTAATAGCAAAGTCCTTCGTTTCTCCTTTGTATTCCCAATCCTAGCTTTCATCCCCAATCACAGTCCTCTAGACTTTCGACCCTTCCCGCTGCGATTCTCACCCCTGGATGGCCGCACTGGTGGGTGTAAATCAGACCCCCAGGGCCATGCTCGGGGTTAAGGGATGATCAAAGCTAAATCCTGGGAGATTAAATCCTACATCGCCTCCTGCTGTCCTTACCGTTGCCTAATTAGGCACAGGTTAAAGAATCTCATTAACAGGTTTAGCTAGGAGTTAATGGAAATTAGGATGTAGCCGCGCTAAGTCTGAAATTCAGAAAACATCTCTAGAGTTTCTGACTGATCACTTGAGCAAACATACACCATGTACACCAAGAGTAAAGTAACTCTGAAAACTTTTTTTTATATCCTGTTTTTTTTTTTTTTTTTTTTTTTTTTTTTTGGAATAATACATCTCCCCAAAGTCCCGTAACGGCAACAAACCACACATGACTCACTCAGTGTGGCTTACTTCCACAAATGTTGTCGCTAGTCGTGAGATTTAATGCATATTTGATAACGTTTCCGTCAGGCTTCATGGATCCTTGTCATGTCCTTATGTTGACAGTGCATCTTCAGAAAAACCATTGGGTGGACATCTACGCTTGGCAAAGAGGGAAGTGAGTGGGGACTAGAGAGGCATCTGTCTCCAAGGCCGCAAAGGAACCACGTGGCGAGACATCCTCCTCAAAGTGCTGTGAATTTAGGTCTCGCTGTGACTGAGTTCCTATTTAGGTTTTTCCACAAGCTTTGAAATGGTACTTAAAGCCATTCATCATGTATCTGCACTAATGGATTGGAGGAAAATTAAGTTTTTTTTGGCCAATCTATAGGTGCCACGAACTGCATTTTATTATTATTTTATAGTTTTCTCTGAGGTCAACCTATAATGTTTGGATGATCAAAAAACATAATTTTGAAGTAAAAGGCTATTATCTTGTTTTTGACCTTCTCTGCAGAACAGTCTGTTTTTATAGCTGGGGCGCATTCAAGACTCGGAAGTAAACACACTGCTGTGATTGGCTAACAGTTTCAAATATAAAAATAATAGATGGATTCTGCTGTGACGTACTTTGAAAACAACATGGGTCATTTGGGTTAAAAACTAATAAATACGCAGTATATATCAAACGGTCTGAAACAGACAGTGCAATGGTGGTAAAAACACATTTTCTCACACTTATGTGTTGCGACATTACTGTTGGATCCACTCTAGACAGACTCCGCATTATCTTTTACTTTTAGTCTCTCTGCTTTTGAACGAATCCGCAGTAAAGCAAACAAACAGTGTTTCACTGACGTGATCTGGAGCTCTTTTCTAATGTTACCCCGTGTCTACACCGGACGAGAGCAGTGCAACGTTACTAAAGAAAACAGAACCCGTTATAATCAGTGAGTCTTTTTACACTAAAGCGGTGCAACACAATAAATCCCTGACAGTAAACTGATTTTCCGTTCCATTTTTGACGTGCTCCAAGCACTGGTGATGCTTCTGACATGAAAGAGAAATTGATTAACAACGTGATGCAACAACACTCATATCTGGTGTAAATACAGTGTTAAGATCACAATGAAGGCAATTAAAAAAATGGTGTTTGGCAAATCTATGGTTTTGTTGATGGAGTAATCCTGTGTTTGCATCTCTCTAGTATTTCCTCTCCTCTTAATACATGTGCAAATCAGATGGCGGGACTTAAAAGGCAGCAATGTAGAAGCAGGCATTGATCTTCTTCTGCAGAGGTGGGTTTTCATCACACTATGATGTCATAGTGTGACAAATTCCAAAACGAGTCATTTCAGCAACTTGGTTTCAATAAAAGCTGTTTTTAGACTAGCAAGAAAGTTTTGAGTTCTGGAATGTGCAGGATGATTTTGCAGTACATTGACCTATAATTTGTCAAAAGATCAAGGAAAATTTGATTTCTTAGTGCATAACCCCTTTAATATTTTATATGGATAAATATTTAAAGGTTACTAACAGTTTAATTGCTTCATGATTACTTCTGTTATTTTCTATATATTTTCAACATGAGATTTAATACAGACAGTTTATCAGTAAAATTTGTCCTCAAGTGGTCCTACTCAGATTAGCCTGATTCGTTTTTTGGTTGATGATTAGTAGTGACTTTATCACAAATTATATAATGTGGCTGTCAAGATATAAAAGAACTGGTTAAAAACATCTTTAACCACACAAAAAAATGGTCTTATAATGTGCCATTTTTACAGTGTGTTATTGCCATGTCCTCTTCTGATATCACTCTTTTACACCTGTATTCTGTGAAACTATTGATGGCTTTATCCCTGTGGTCTCCATCGCTGTGTTACCTGTGACTTCCTCGGCTCCTCTCCAGCAGCGCTGAACAAAGCCAACTCCGCCTACTTTCAGCCTCTGCTTAACCCTATAAAGCCTACTGTACCAAATTTGATACACACATTTCTAAGGCCTCTGAATAATAAATGCTCAAAAATATATGTTGTACACAATCTTCTACATGCTGTCTGTTGTCTCATTGATAGTTTATACTTTTTAACAAGTAAAATGACTATTAGCATCATTTTAAAAACGTCCCCCTTCAGGATGGGGTTCATGTGTCTTTTTGCTGTAAAGTCTTTACTGATTTTCATTAGAGTAAACATTAGAAAGAGCTGTTATATTGTTAGTAATATTTCAAGATGAACACTTGCTAAACTGAAGCAACTTACTTGATTATCCGTACACAATTTCTTAGAAAAATCACGTTGAAATGAGGTTTTTGAGGAATGTTTATGTCTCAGTGCTGCTATAGTGTTATACTGTTATACAAACTGATTATAAACAACTGATTTACTATGGAGTCAATATAATATCACATATATACGTAAAAAAATAAAGTTTTGCAAAAGAAAATAAAGTTTTGCAAAAGAAAATAAAGTTTTGCAAACAAAAATTAAAGTATTGAGGAAAATAATTTTGCTTTTTGCAAACAAAAATAAAGAATTGCAAAACATAAATAATACCGTGCGAAAGCAATGATTTTGCAATACATATTTTCTATGGTCATATCTAAAATTTTATTTGCAACACTGATTTTATTTTGCGTGTCGGTCTAGTTTGAGCGTGCGCTGCAGTTTTTCCTGTGCGCTTCATTTTTCTGCGTGTCTCGCTTTGTGGTGCTGTTTTGACGTGGGGGTGGAGTCAAGGGGCAGGGGCGTGTACAACATGCCTCCCTGGAAGTGACGTCATCGGCCCGAGACGCAGCTCACTGATCCAGGTACTGTCATGATGAGCAGATGCATGCGAGTGGATCGCTTCCTTTTATTCACTAGCATTAAAAGATTCATGGTTTCGTTTTATTAACTTTATTAACAAATGTATATGTGTATTAGCAGCGTTTGCTCAAGTTAAAGAAGTTGTTACCATGCACATCTGCTGTTTATTTCTCTCGATGTGCACTCTTTTACTGGCATAAAATTGGCTTGACGTTGGACATTCGATATTCGCAATCTAGGGACCGTCTCTAAAGTTACATGCGAAACTACTATACACTTCTCTAACGTCAATAGCATGCAAGGAGAATGACTAACAGTCATGAAAACAACTGTTAACTGTTCATCCAGGTGTCAACTATAATGCACACCTTTTATATTTTTTGATAATTATTAAAATAAACTAAAATAATGTGTAAAATATTGCTACTTTTCATTACCAAATGGACGTAAACACTAATTTAAAGCTCAAAAGCTCAAATGAAAAATAACAATATTTTACATATGATTTACAGTTTATTTGAATAATTATGAAAAATATGAACGGTGTGCATTATAGTTGACACAAAGATGAACACTTTACAGTATGTTGTATGAAAGTGAGTCATTCTGTTCAAATGCTATTGAGCTCTAAATTTGTATTTAAGTGCATTCGGTAATGAAAAGTAGCAATATTTTACATATGATTAACAGTTTATTTGAATAATTATGAAAAAATATGAATGGTGTGCATTATAGTTGACACCTAGATGAACACTTTACAGTAGGCTTTGTTTTATGAAAGTGAGTCATTCTGTTCAAATGCTATTGAGCTTCAAATTATGGCATATTTTAAATTTGAGCCCATTCCGTAATGAAAATTAGCAATATTTTACATTTGATTTATAGTTTATTTTAATAATTATCAAAAAAATATAAAAGGTGTGCATTATAGTTGACACCTGGATAAGACAGTTAACAGTTGTTTTCATGACTGTTAGTCATTCTCCTTGCATGCTATTGACGTTAGATAAGTGTATAGTAGTTTTGCATATAACTTTAGAGACGGTCCCCTAGATTTGCGAATATCGAACGTCCAACGTCAAGCCAACTTTATGCCAATCACACACTTCTATAGCATTAAAATGTGTATTGTTTCATATGGTTAACTGCATGTGTATTAACAGTGTTTGTTTAAGATCTCTTAGCCTGTGGGAGGACGCCAGCGCACAGAAGCGTTTTTTTGTTCACATTAGTTCAGAGTTAGCCTACTGCTAGTTTTAATGTAAAATTATGCAATTCACTTCATAAACTATAACGTACATCATTAAAGAGGTCTACGACTCAAGTTTTATATCGATCTCGACTTCGTTTTTCATTTACATAACTCCTGGCATAAATTAATAAATGACTGTCATTGTAAGATAAAAAAAAAATGAAGCTCGAATCTTTTTGGTTTAATTTTTCCATGAGTTTAATGCATAAACAAACCCGCGTGACCATAGCAACCTGAGATTATCAGAGATTGATCAAATATTTTTATCCATCCCACAGTCCGTTGATCGTGTCTTTTTATGTAATATATGTGCATATAAGGCTTTTATTATTTTTATCATTATATATACATAATATATCCAAGTGGATGCTGCACACTGCTGGTGGTTGAGGAGAGACCCCCCACATGATCGTACAGCGAATTGGGTGTACAATACATTATAAAGTGCTATATAAATGCATCATTCATTTATTCATATAGGCTAACCGTATATAATAATTGATAATACCATTATATTAAATAGGGCTATATTTTTATATTTATTGTTATGCTTATTTCCCCTTTTAATTCGTGTATTGCTTACCTAATTAACGTTCTTTGTTAAATTAGTGTTTTAATTTACAAATGAAACTAGCGAATTATTCATTTATAATTCTAGTATTTATTATTATAGGGTTATTGTTAAATTCATCCTCTAAAGTGCACTTCCAGTAAAAAATCTTTATTGGCATGTCGGGCTTTTTACAGTATAGGCTTTTATTTACAAAACTCTTCAGTGCTGCGTTTTCCAAAAGCATCGTTAAAACTAGCAGTAACTCTGAACTAATGTGAACAAAGAACGCTTCTGTGCGCTGGCATCCTCCACAGGTTAAGAGATTTTAAACAAACACTGTTTATACACATGCAGTTAACCAAATGAAACAATACACATTTTAATGCTAGAAAAGTGTGCACATCGAGAGAAATAAACAGCAGATGTGCATGGTAACAACTTCTTTAACTTGAGCAAACGCTGCTAATACACATAGGCTATACATTTGTTAATAAAGTTAATAAAACGAAACCATGCATGTTTTAATGCTAGTGAATAAAAGGAAGCGATCCACTCGCATGCATCTGCTCATCATGACAGTACCTGGATCAGTGAGCTGCGTCTCGGGCCTATGACGTCACTTCCAGGGAGGCATGTTTGTACACGCCCCTGCCCCTTGACTCCACCCCCACGTCAAAACAGCGCCACAAAGCGAGACGCGCAGAAAAATGAAGCGCACAGGAAAAACTGCAGCGCACGCTCAAACTAGACCGACACGCAAAATAAAATCAGTGTTGCAAATAAAATTGTTGATATGACCATAGAAAATATGTTTTGCAAAACCATTGCTTTCGCACGGTATTATTTATGTTTTGCAATTCTTTATTTTTGTTTGCAAAAAGCAAAATTATTTTCCTCAATACTTTAATTTTTGTTTGCAAAACTTTATTTTCTTTTGCAAAACTTTATTTTTTTGCGTATATATGTGATATTATATTGATTCCATAATTTACATACTAGCTTTCAGAATTTCTTTTTGTCCATAACAAAAATAAACTTCACCTAACAACTGCACCAAACTGCATATTTTTTCTCATTTTAGGCTTTGAATAATCCTTTTTTTTTTTTCTCTTGAGTTTGAGCTCCATATTCTCCTACATCATGCCATACTGTATGTAAAAAAAAAACCACAGCAAAAGTGAAAGCTTGATGGATCAAATATTATTCTCATCAAAAACACATTCAAAAATTTAATTATTATTTTGTATAAATGTTCATTAATCTGTTTTTTTATATTTATATTTATATTATTATTATTATTATTAGTATTATTATTATATATATTTTACTAGTATTTCACATGAAAGGCTTCACAGGGTTATCCAGAGCACATAATCCCTTGCTTTCCTCATCGGGTTGCTTCCTGCACCAACTGGCAAGCACACTTGAGAGGGAGAGAGAGCGAGCACAATTCTCTTTGACGGCAACACTGGCTTGTGATCTTGAAGCAAATACGGGATGCCAGAAATCACACAAGTGTAATGCATTCTAATGAATGAGAATGGAGGATGAGAGACTGGCATGGACAAACATGGCTCATCTGAATTATTCCATTAGAAAACGGTCGATGTTCCTTTTGACTTTAATTAGAAGCTTCTTCACATAGATCTGCCAGGCCTGGGCTGATAGTACAATTAAAGATTCTTCTCTACCACTCACATCCTTAAACCCAACTCATGAATAAACCAAAAGAGCAGCCTGAAGGCTCACACTCTGAAACAGGAATCACGATTACAACACACTGGAGGCATGGCTTTCTGCTGTAGACTTGGCGATAGTGGAATTGGGCAGTTTATCACAGCGCCTGTGCGTATGGACATGTTCCTTGATTTCTGAATAAATTCAGGGGAAAAGGCTTTCTTGTGAGAATGTTTTCATGGTGACATGGTCAGCAGCACTGAATGATTTTTTGTGTGAGATTTGCGAGAGAGTTCAGGCAGCAAGTTGCCTGCTGGGTATGGTTAGAGTGGATTTTTGCCAAAAAGCTCATCTACTAGTGATGATTCAGAATTGTTAAGTCATCAAAGTTCGACAGAGCAGTTGATTAGGGAGGCAGAGAAGTTCTTTTTATTTTAGCTAATGTTGCTTGAATTAGCATACTAACAGCCGGCAAAGCTTTGCCTTGTACCATATACATTATGCCATGGCGGTACTATGGTACGTTGATGGTATCAGATGGTAATACTGTTGTACTTTGAAATATATGATTGTATTTTCAAGAATACCGTAGTATAGGTCTATTTGTTTATTTATTTGTAAATTTATCCAAGGTGTAGATAAGTTTGTTTCTTCATCAGAACAGATTTGGAGAAAAAAATACATTATTGCATCATTGCATTACATCAGTTGCTCAACAATAGGTCTTCTGCAGTGAGTAGGTGCTGTCAGAATGAGAGTTTAAACAGTAAGCCTAATAAAAACATCACAATAATCCACAAGTAATCCACTCCAGTCCATTAATTAATGCCTTGCGAAGCGAAACAAACAGACCGCTTTGCATTTTTTTTTTGCATGCCATTGTGTTTAATTATACTATTTTGAATGCAACATATTTTATTTAAATGATGCATAAGAAACTCAGTTGGAAACCAGATTAATTATACAGGGTGTTGAGTCAACTCAGTCAACTAATCATTCCAGAATGTCTTATCTAGTCAGGTTTTGCACATCCCAGTGCAGATAAATGAAATTCTGGGAAAGTCCCATGAGGACTCTGAGTGTGCATGTGTTTATGTTTGCATGAGAATGAGACAATGTACATAGAATTGGCTGAGAGCTGAATTCTCTGTGGTTGATGTACGTGACATCAGGGAAAAAGAAGTATGCCTGTAGTAATAACTTAATTTGAGTACCATCACACAATTCCACATGACAGTGGTACAGGTGCAGCATGTGTTTTCTGCCTTGGGGCATTGGTGTAATAAATGTGTGCACACAAACACATGTATGATATATGAGTTATGCTTTGTAGCTGCTATTGATTCATACCTCAGTGTTGTGTTTTCACATGTGGTATGTTTGTTGGAGTGAGAACCAGGGATCAGAATTTGTTTAGCTTTAATAGTAAGTTATTTATTTCTTAACAGTTTTTTTTTTCATGTGTATAAGCTTTTTAAAAAGCAAATATTATAAAATATTATATCAAATTAACCAAACTGTGTGAACGTATCCAAATTTAGCACCTTAAAACATGACTGCTAACTGTATTCTCCCGCTTTGTGAACATAGCCATTGTTCCTGAAGATGTTAAGCATCCAAAGACAGAATGAAACAAAACTTATGAGAAAACCGAGATCAGAGTCAGAACACAGGGGTCACAATGACTCGTTCATCTTGTGCCGTCACTTAATTTTACATGACTTCCTCTACTTTTGCTCCATTAAAATCTCATCCAAAACTTTGTCTTGAAACCCCTTAGGACTTTTCAGTGCACATACAGTTCTTCTTTTTTTGTACCACTTTGTACCACTTTTGGCGCCTGAGGAAGACACATACTTCTTCTGTCAGACTTCTGAGCAAGACACTAATATTGTTTGATGCGACTTAAAGGGATACTCCACCCCAAAATGAAAATGTTGTCATTAATCACTTACCCCCACGTTGTTCCAAACCCGTAAATGCTCCTTTAATTTTAGGGATACTATTTAAGATATTTTGGATGTTGTCATTGATGACTTAACCCAGATTGCACGTCTGATGGCAGATGGAGTATTCTGACGACAACTTTCATACCTTTTATGGACCTTGACACTGCTATTTACTTGGCAGTCTATGGGACAGTCTCACTCCTCCAAGTTTTCATCCAAAATAACTTAAATTGTGTTCCGAAGACAAATGGAGCTTTTACGGGTTTGGAACAACATGGGGGTAAGTGATTAATGACAAAATTTTCGTTTTGGGTGGAGTATCCCTTTAAAGAGCAGGTTGCATGTAAATTGCCTCAAACTTATCAATAGCACCACAAGAAGAGATCTTCTTAGCCTGAAGCCTGGTTTATACCGCACAAGCGCAAAGGTGAGTGCGGCGAAAATGCCGTCATTGTGGAGTGGGCGGCCGTGCACAATTCCCCATTTTTACGTAGCGGTGTGAACAGCTGATTTTAGAGGACAATTACTCCTCGTCACCCCCTGTTGTTTCAAAGAATAGTACAACGTCATACACGACAAGTATAAACATCTCGTCCATTGGGGGAGGTGCAAGCACAGTCAGCGGGACTCGCAATGCAGAGCTATGCGAAATAAACAAGGCTTAATGCAGACAACTACATTAAATGCCCTTTTGCTAACTTTCAGGCATAATTTGTAAGGGTATCAAGGCAATGTGGGGCAGTGCTAGCAGACAGTAACTTCCAGACAGATTCATTTCTCCTTCCATTTGGCCATGTTTTTGTGATTTTGAGGAGACCAAAACATTTGGATGATTAAAAGGATTTGAAGAGCACAGTGTCATGTTTTCCTAATCTCCCAGATAAGGATTGGGGCTTCTGCAGTGTCACTCTGCCTATAAAACGGGTCACATGATGTCTCGACAGGGTGCGTCTGCTGCCCATGTTCTCTTTGTTCTCTGTTTTGTTGTGCCAACCTACTGACACTGATTCTCATATGAGCCCTGCATTGTGTCAGCCGAGTTCAGACAGCTGGCCCGGATTCTAGACAGATGTGTACTGCAGTTTTCAGGACCCTGGACAGTTACCTGCTGCACTCGATTCAGTACAGCTCAACTGTTGAACTGCATTAGTTTCAGGACCAAGGACAGCTACATATTCTGAACTCTGTTTCAGGCAAGTGGTTAAGGTTTGGCTCATTAATATAGCCCAGTTAACCCCTGTTGGTAGGCTCGCTGTAACTCAAACAGTAAAGCATGGCGCTAGCAATGCCAAGATAATTGGTTTTGATCCCCAGGGATAAATGAATTGATAAAATGTACTGTATACCTAAGGAATGTCCAGTCCTGCTATTGGAGGGCCACTTTCCACTGCAGTTTAGCTCTAGGTCTAATTAAACACATCTGAACTAGCTCTGCTGTCCTGCAGAGTTTAGGTTTAACCATAATTAGTCACACATGACCCAACTAATTTGTGTTGGAGGTGATTGCAGCTAAACTCTGCAGAACTTTGGCCTCCTGAAGCAGGATTTAACACACCAGGTCAATGGTAAATGCTAAGTGGTAAGTACAGTTGTTTAAAACTTCTGTGGTACCATGAGTAAAGATGGCAGATTTCAAACTGAATTCAAAAAGGTTTCTGTCCCAGTTACGCAACTATCATTCAGATCAATGTGTAATCTAACGAACAGCTTTTTCCAGATATCATTGACCTCGTTGGTTTCAGCAGCATGAAGTAATCAAGTAGGTTTTAGTTGGTTTTGCTTATGAAAAGCAGCAGTTTGCAAAAAATCAGACCTTGATGTGACCCTTTGGGAGAAGCATGCACATTTGTGTAAACTGGCAAATCTGCTAATGACCAGACGTTCCGTGATAAGCAGCAAACATCGAGGGATCATGCCTAGCTCTTTTTGTCGCAGTTAATTTGGAAGGTGTCTATGTCTATTTCCCCAGATAGAGCAGAGTATTTTTTGTGAAGCATGCAAAATTGTGTCGGATGGGGCGGGATGGGTAGTTTCCTACCATCTCCCATGTGGCCACCATCGCAAGCTGAGTGTGAGAAATGATGATGTGGTTGATGAAGAGATTGGTATAGAGCGAGACAGGATCCCTCTGTCTTCAGACATTCCTAACCCTCGCAGGGATTCATCATCTGCGTTTTCAGGTATCTTGCAAACATCACGGACAGCTGTGAGATGTCAGGGAGGTAATTAAGACGAACGTTCACCTTATTCCCCCAAACACCCCATGATTCACAACCTCTTTATCTGCCTATCTCAAAACAGCCTCTCATGAGAGTCCGTTTGAGTGCCTACATTGCTTCCCTCTTCACCCTGCTATTTCGAGGCAAGCTACAGCATTCAAAAAGCTGCCATTGTGCTGTGATGTACAACAGATAGCACAGGGGGAGTGGGGCCTGTGTTTCCTGGCCTGACAATGCCCCTGTCATCTCCCTCCAAAGAGCAGGCGGCCAGCTCCTCTGTGTGACACCTCCGCAAAGAATGTCAAGGGAGAACAAATTCCCCCATCCAATTTGTGAGGAGGCTGAACTTTACACCCACTCACGATGACAAGAGGAGACTGAAAATCACCACTGGGTCTAGTGGAGATTTTCTTTCTACCCCCCTTCTCGGTCTATCCATCGATGTCTCTGTGCATCTCCTCTTTTCTGGCTTCTTGACATGATATTTTTATTCACTGGCTCTTCAGCTTTTGCACGCTCTAAGCCTCTGAAATGCTGCTGCAGTCTATTCAAATGTCAATGAGAATTTCCGTGGCTCTTTTATTTCTTTCCTGCCTCCGCCTCATCTTCTATTTCCCCGCTCAATCCCAGTTTCTTGCTTTTTCTGATTTCTGCCTCACCTATACGGAAGGATCCCATTACTGAAGCTATAGTCAAAGCTCTTGAAGATGCCAGGAATAAAAGTACACCGTTTCTTACCTTGCTGAGTAAACAGCCAGTGCACCTCTCTTATATTCAACACTCTCGTAGAGGCCAACACTTACAGAGCGCACAAGGCAGAGGGCATCGAGACAATGCCATGACTAAGATTAAAACCGTTGTGGCAGGAGTATCATCTCTGAGCCCATTTAAAAAGCTTTAAATCCAACACACTGTAAAAGCAAAGCTCTCAGCAGATGGCCTTAAACAAACTGCAGAGCATTTCCATCTCAACTTAGACTTTTGTTTACAGTTTAAAAGCAGTGCGCTTTGGGTACACACATTTGTGTAATCATAAATCTTAAAAAGTGGGTTGATGCCTAAGTCCACATAAACCCAACTAGCCCTATAGTGCGATAGCAGGAATAAGAGAAAGCCAAGCTGATGTAATTTTTTCTGTTAAAATACTTTCTCCTATCCAAGCTTAATGTGCAGAGAGAGACAACTATAAGTAAGCTATTCATAGGCAGATTTCCCTGAAGGGTGGAAACTGTGGCTTTGTGGGGTTTCAGCATAACTGTGCTTGTTTGAGCAACCCGACTCTCAACCAATGGCCCCAGTTTGGGTCACGACTACCTGTTTGGTTAAACACAGGAAGAGTATTTGGGAAAGCTTTTTGAAATCTTTCTAAGGTGTATTATTTTTCTTCTTCTAGACAAAACACTTGGCACATAACTTTTCCCGGATATGAAACCTCAAATCATGCAGCTTATGTGCTATTACGTTTCTAAGCAGTCCACATTACAGTTTTTGCCTGGTGGATGAAAAATCTGACCTGACCTTACCTGAAATGAAACATTATATCTTAGGAACGGAATGCAATAGAGACTCAAGGGTGGGCTCTTTTAACTCAACACCCTAGTAAACACCTAGTAACTAACCAGAACACCCTAGCAACCATTTAGCAACATGCCTAAGCCAAACAGGTATACTTTAGCACCAGAGTATCATAGAGACATGGTGGTCGGTTTGTATCATTTAGGGCAGTGTACACGGGTCCCTGTGGGCCCCAGCCACATCACTCCACTAGAATATCATAGAAACAAGAGAGGGACTGGCTCTTTGCGATTGGGACAGTGATCTGGGGACATGTGATCTACCAATTAGCAGTTTCTCAGCAGGTGCAAAGAACTGACATGTCTCTGATGTTAGGAGTGTCCTCACACAATTTATTTAGAAATGAAGGATGCAGTGCACGTGTGAGACATCAATGTTTTACTTTACTTACGTGATATGAAGTCATTAGGGCTCTTCAGAAGGATGGAAGAGGAAGTTGAAACCAGCTGTGGCAATTACTTCAGCATGGATAAAACATAAGAGAATGTCTTAGAGGGATTCTGAATCTCTCCAGTCTTTTACATTTATTGATGTCATAGAGAGAGAGCGAGAGAGAGAGAGAGAGAGAGAGAGAGAGAGAGAGAGAGAGAGAGAGAGAGAGTGTGTGTTGCATGAGTGTGTGTGTGTGTGTGTGTGTGTGTGTGTGTGTGTGTGTGTGTGTGTGTGTGTGTGTGTGTGTGTGTGTGTGTGTGTGTGTGTGTGTGTGTGTGTGTGTGTGAATTGGAGAGAAAGAGAGAGACCAACTCATAATATAAAGTGATCATTAAAGTTGTCTATTTAACACTGCATTGGAAGCAGTTTTGGTAGGCTGTTTATTTTGTGTGTTATCTGAAATTGCATTATGGACAACTGCCATTCTAGAAATGCATTTCTTTTTACAATATTTTATTCCCTCATGTAAGAGTTCAGATATTCATATATTTTTCCAAAATACCTTCAGAAAGCCATTTAAGACGTCTATTATGCTACTTTTAAATTTTGCTTACCAAACATGACCCACCAGTCTTCGGCCCAAAGCACATTGCTGTCATTCAAGAGCACCACAGTGAGACCTAGCGGCCCTCACTGTCTGTTTTTGCCATCTCCATGAAATATGCATGATCTCCAGTGCCGTGGGCCACGTGGCTAAGTCTTGATGGCTCTCCCCTGTCTCATATGCTGAACATTATTCTCTAGAGATTATGTCCCCGAGGGCACCAAACTAGCAGCATCCACTTTCTGGCATGCAGAATGCATCACAGCGGTTGCTTGCTGGGCCACAGTTCTTGCCCCATGCTAGTGTTTTTGATGCAACTTTTGGACTCAAAAATATTGTGACTGCAAAAATGACAGGTACCAAGGACATATCCAGTTTTTTCACATCTAATGGTAATTCCTTACTGCAGCTGAGTCCACTGCAGGAAGAGGATTACAATGCATTTAAAAAAGGAATCCATGGCTCATTGTATTTACACAACATCTGATTTCCCCATGAAGGTGGCGGAGTAACTGTGCACATACTGTTTGATAATCTCTCTCTCATAGTGGGATGTCTGTACTCACAAAGCTACTTATAAAATTTGAGTGACCATAAAAAAAAAAAATTAAAAAAAAATTAAATCTTGAAACTCTCCCAAGCAGCGTTTGCATTCAGATAAGATGACAGTGGTCGTAGCGCACCCAAAGGCAACCGTTAATTTTACACTAGGACAAATACGCTACATACAGGTGCTTAACAAAAATTATTTTAAATCATCCACCAAATTATCATCACATCTCTTGTAAGTTAAATTAGTAAAACATTAAACTGAGTAAATGCCTAAATAATATATTTTAATGTAATGCATGTAATAAACGTTAAGAAATGTAAACTGCAATCTCTTATTCAAACTCGCTCGTTCCCGCTGTCTCTTCTGGCTCATCAGTACTTTCTGCACTGGATTATGGGAAATAATGTTTTAGTGAGTGTACACCGGTTGTACACTCAAGATCAGAGAGGACTGTTGGTAAAAAGTATTGAACAAATGTAGGGAATTAACTCTTTCACTCAGAATTCGGCCATATAGTGCACTATATAGGGTTTAGGGAACTGTTTTGGTCACAGCTCTAGAATATTTTATACATATTTTTTTAAAGGGTTAATAAAATAATAATAATAAATAATATTAATAATATAAATAATTAATAAATAAATATATTATTATCATTGCTGTGGGTGTCCTTTTCTATCCTGTTTTATTATTTTTTTTTTTTGTGATCTAATTATTAATTTTTTATTTATTGTGCCTCGCATGGCCACCCCAGTCAAAAAGTTAAGACATTGCACTGCATTTTTGCATAAAAAGAGGTAGCAAGGCCCAGCTGAGGAACCTAAAGCAGGGGTCTTGGAACTCACTTTCGAAAGCTGAACTACTTATAACCTGACATTGCATTTTGGAACCGCAGCGTTCACACTGCAATGAAATGGCTAAAGTTGTCTGTCTGAATCCTGGAGCACTCGGTTGACTTTGCTGTTAAGTACTCAAAGAGTCAAAACGACCAGACTGCGCAACCCTAGTATACATTTATGTTAATGCAGTATTCATATGTGAATATGGGCTGCACGATACTTGTGTAGTGGTGTTAGATTTCTCTCACTTCCCTACAGTTCTACACCAGTAGATTCTAAAAGCAAGGTCACTTATTCTGAAAAACTAATGGAATGTCCGCATAATAATGTTTGCTGCCCACACACCGATGCTGTTGTTTGGATGTTTGCGTGGTTACTGGCAGGGAAAAACAAGCTTTTTTTGCAAAGCAAAAACAAGGCATTGCTTTCAGCTGTTCCAGATGTGATTTTTGCATGCACAGACACTCATTTTAATTGCTTTTAATTATTGAGTGTCGATGCAATCCCTCAAGCTTCTCATGGTGGTTTAGTGTCATTGTTTATAGGCAGTTTTGGCTTTGCATATAGGGAGGCTGGGAGTCTGTATGTGGCCCCTAATGCAGGGCCAGAAGGTCATGGTTCTTGCCTATTACTCATAGTCTGTGAGTCATATATGATTTTGCTGTCGCCCATTCTTGCGCAGTAATGTCATAATCGAGGGACAGCTGGCATCCTCGTTTCCTGTCGGCACATATTTTCTGCCACATCAGTAACGAGTGCCTACATGCTGCTACACAGTCCACGGCTCAATGCTCTTCTGCATTCATTCCCCCCCTCCACCTTCTTCCTCTGGATCGGTCTTCCTGTAGCTCGCCGTCTCTGCTAGCCTCCCCCTCTGTTTTCCTGGGCAAAAAAATTAAATATTTTCTTCTGCTTTAGCAGTTGTACCAGTCCCGGTTTTCTCTCCCCTGTGCGCTCCCTCACTGTTTCTGTCTTATTCAATCAAGTTTCTTACAAGAAAACTGTATTTCCCTGTATTTCTTAAAGGGATAGTTCATCTAAAAATTAGCATTGTGTCATTGACTTGCTCTCATGACGATCCAAACCTGTATGTTTATTATTATTATTATTATTATTTTTTGTGAAACAAAATGTGAAGTTTAGAATAATGTTCACGCTGCTCTTTTCCATTGAATGTGATTAAATAAAAATAAACAAAATCACCACATTTATTTACATATTCATAAACATAGTCCATATAACCGTAGCGATTTTTTTAAAGTATTCTAAAGTAGCTTTGTTTGAGAAACAGGTTAAAATGTAAAACATTATTCACTGAAAATTGTCATTGATTGGAGCAGTAATGGTTGTAAATATTTTGGATTAGCTTTATGTTACTATTAAGGTTTAATTTATTTTTATTTAAATCTTAGTTTTATTTTCATTTCAATTATCATTTATTTAAATGTCGTCATTACAGTGCTTTAACTTAAACTTATTTCATTTAGTTGCCAAGGCAAAGTTTCAAATTCTCATTTAGTTTTACATGTAATATTTGTATAGTTTATTTCAGCTTCATTTAAATTAACAAACTTGTTTTTAATAGATTTGGTTAAAGATAAAAACCTGGTTCAAGGTTTTTAAAAATTTAAAAATTGCATTTTTTTTTAAAGATCTTTCTATTACTCTTAAACAGGTTTGTTTTTACTGTTTTGTTTTGATGTGACTAACATACACAAGGGACACGGTGACATTATACACCCTTCTTCAGACACTGTGTGCACTTTGCATTTTCCACCACTCTGGTGTTCTCTACAGACTGTTCTTTAAAGGCGAGCTTGCATCAATGTGACATGAGTGGTAGAAAGAAAAGAAAAGGGCTGTGAGAAATGAGAGGGGTTCCTGCCAGTCCCCGCAATCTATTTGAGAGATACTTAGTCATTATGGGCACAAGCAAACATCGCTATGGAAACAGTGGAGCAGGTAGGATGAAGGTGATGGAAAGGGGCAGGAGAGGTGTCTCCTGAGAATGATGGATGGTGTGATGTTGAAACAAAGAGATGCAGAAAGTTATATCAGAGGAATCTACTTAACTAGAACTAGAACAGAACTATTTAACTGGTGTATATACTGTACAGTATAATGCGGTGAAGTTGTCCTGTACCCTTAGCAGAAAAACAGCCCCAAAGCATAATGTTTCCACCTCCGTGCTTGACTGTAGGGACGGTGTTCTTGGGGTCATAGTCAGCATTTCTCTCCCTCCAAACGCGGCGAGTCGAGTTAATGCCAAAGAGCTCAATTTTGGTTTCATCTGACCACAGCACTTTCTCCCAAGCCTTCTCTGAATCATTTAGATGTTCTTTGGCAAACTTTAAACGGGCCTGTACATGTGCCTTCTTGAGCAGTATTTTAGTCCATTGCGCCGTAGTGTGTTACCAATGGTTTGCTTGGTGACTGTGGTCCCAACTGCCTTAAGATCATTAACAAACACCTCCCGTGTAGTTCTGGGCTGATCCCTCACCTTTCTCATGATCTTCTTTACCCCATGAGGCAAGATCTTGCACAGAGCTCCAGACCGAGGCCAGTTGATGGTTGTTTTGTATTTCTTCCATTTCTGAATAATCGCACCAAGCCTTGTGCAGATCTACAATCTTGTCTCTGACATCCTTTGACAGCTATTTGGTCTTGCCCATGGTGGTGGGAGAGGTTGGAATGAAAGATACAGATTGTGTGGACGGGTGTCTTATACGCCAAATGAGCTGACATTAGGAGTAACTTCTTAAAGTGGCATGACTAATCTGTGTTCCACATGGGCACATAACCAATCTGTGGGAGCCAGAATTCTTGCTGGTTGGTAGGGGTTCAAATACTTATTTGATTTACTGAAATGCAAATCAATCTCTATCCTTTATATAATGTATTTTTATTTTTTCAGATTTTTTGTTTGTTTGTTTGTTTGTTTGGTATTCTGTCTCTATCCATGAAAAATAAACCTACAATAAAATTTGCAGACCCTTCATTTCTTTGTAAGTGGTCAAACTTTTTTATGAGCTGTTTGGACTGACGGCACCCATTCACTGTAGAGGATCCATTGGTGAGCAAGTGATAATGCTTAATTTCTCATTAAGAAACAAAGTTATTCTATTTTGGATGTATTGAAGGTGTGAGTAAAGTTTCAGCAAATGTGAACAAAACATAAGTATCAGCCAAGTTTTCAGCCAATATTGTTTGTGTCTGAGAAATGGAAATTATTCCAAAAATAGAATCCCGTCACTCTTCACATATTGCTGTCTGATAAAACTAATAATATCAAAAACGAAATATCATATCATAATATCTACTGGACTTTTAAAAGTACTGACAAACCATATCACACTCTTTTTTTAGACCTGTAACTTTTCCAGTCGCCCATGAAAACCTAAAGTTGTGGGAGCATATTACTCCAGATATGAATTTAATTCTCTGCGGCATAATTTCATTTCCCTTTTTGACTTTATAAACCAACTCTCTTATATTAAACACCATTCAGCCACACTGCCTCTAGTGCGCAAATCTCACAGGACACAGATTCTTCTGATTAGTCCAGAACCCTGAAGTCACACTGCAAAATTAAAATGATCAGAGCCAGAGCCTTGAGAAATGTCCGGAAAAGACACTTAATTATACACCAATCAGCCGGAGGCGCCTTGCTTTTAACTGCTGATTTATACCCTTCACCAGGCCTCTGACTGGGCAGGAGTGGCAAGAGGACCACTTCCCCTCTCTCAGCACACAGCCGGAGCTTTTCGGTCGCCCATAATGCCACGCTTCAATCCTCAGTCTGGTGACGTTGCCTGATTTCCATCCATTGACATTTTTGGGAAGGGTGATCATTGGGATTCTGAACGAGTGCCAGACCTTTTCAGCTGCTGTTTGTGGGCGTAATGGAGAGAGAAATTGGGGAAGGAGGGAGAGAGATGGACAGGGACAGTAAGAAAGAATGAGAAATAGATTTAGAACGAACGGGAAAATGATGATATAGCACATAAATATAGGGTTGCCACACTCCTGAAAAACATAGAATTATCAGGAAATTTGTCATTTCTCATTGGATTTTGAGATGTTTTGAGACTCATGTAAATTGTTTATCTACTTGCCTAAAAAGATGGGTAGTTGAGTCAGCCTCCGCCTATAGAGTTTTATACGACTATAAAAAGTTTTCAAAAGCATCGCCCCCTGTCAAATCATGCCCTGCCATTACCCATAACACATTCTGATGTGAGCTTTGGGTAAATCTCACAACCTAAACCTACCATCTGTAATGTGATGGTCTATCTGGCCAGCTTAATCCAAGCCTAGGCCCAATATTTACCCATCTCTCTCCAAGCACATCCACCAAGCTCAGGGAGAGATTTGATGTGACAGTAGGGCTAGCCAGGGCACGTTGTTCTGAAATCAGAACATCTCTGTAGAGACGCTTACTTTTGGCACACAGGGCCAAAGAGCAACTTGGAGGCTGAGAAAGAAGCAGTGGTAGCATCATTCAGTGTTCTGCTATGGAACTGTAAAACACACCATCAAAGTAAGCACCATATTGCCACCATTTCAAGTGATGAAATATTTTTCACAGCCAGATGAAGAGCTGTCTCGGAACGATAGTGTTATTCCAAAGGATTTTTTTTTCTCACACCAGGAAAAAGCCTCATTTTGGGACAACCCAGCTGGACGTCTTTGGAGCAGTCAAGCAACTGGTTATCAACGGTGGTTATTAAAGTTTGTTTAGAGCCTGCTGATGTCCGGTGTGTTGCAGGTGTGCATAAGCTCATGCTTTCTATGAAGGGTCACAGTGAGGTTAAAGGGAAAAAGACCAGTTAGTGTTTAGAGTAATTGCAGCTTTGGGGGTTACTCAACCTTCCGTTCATCACTCAGTGGCCCCTGCTGTGCTTGAGCGTCGCTTTTCAAATAAACTACTGAGGAATGACAGATCAGCAGCGGGAATTGCTGAAAGAGAGTCATTTTTTCTCAAGATGCGGTCTAGGTTGAAGGCATTGTACGGGCATTACTTTCCTCACTTAATAAAGAGTTTCACTTCTGTGCTTGGGAGGGCAAAATGTTTGAAATGAACATTACAAAATGACTTGCATTTTCCATGCATGCCAATTGTGAAAGATTTTGAATTATTTCACGATTTTTTTCTTCCTTGCATGTTTGTGGAAAATACATATTTGCAGCATCATATGTGACCCTGGACCACAAATCTGAGAAGCCTGAAGAAACATTGTCAGCCAATTTTCCTTTTTGGGTGAAAAATTATTTTAACCCATGGGACCTTATTGTAAAAAATCATATAAAAAACATCCTATGGTCCCCGGGGTGAGAAGCAAGTTTCACATTTAGATTTGACAAGATTTTCTACTTTGTAGCACTTTGCTGACTCAAAGATTTTATCTGTTGACTATCTGCAGAACTGAAAATAGACATACTTAAGCCAACGTGTTTGTGAACATCTCGCTACGGTTGTTACGTGACCTTTTAAAAACAGTACCAAGGGACGAGTGTCATTGGAGTAAATACAGTAGTGTGTAAGTGAGATAAACACACCCTCTCGTGGTCGCACAAGTGAAACTTGAATGTTGTTATCGATTTGAAACATAAACATACACAATATATTCTTAATGCACTTTTGCATACTTAATACTCACACATGCATTCTTAATGCATCTCTCTGGATTTGTTGCTGCAGTTCTGGAAGTGTCACATCTTTCCCTTCGGAGCTTTAATAATGCGTTTATTTGTCTATCCAAAGCTATTTATCTCAGAAAGCTTCTAATACATAATGTATTGTTTTATGCTGCCATCGGATTCAGGCAGTAATGAAGGAATTTAGACTATTTTTAATGAGAATGGACAGAATTAAGACTACTTGAGTGATCGTTTTTATATGTTAGGGGTTGCATATGTTCGGTTGGGGTCTGTAAATGTATATGATTATGATTTAATGGTCTTGCAATATAAACATCATAAGGTATATAAATGTATTATTGTGCTACTATACGCATGCTGATTTAGACCTTGCTTTATTTCCCTATTCAGTTTCTTTGTATTCCTCAGGCCATCTAAGATGAATCCAAAAGTATGTTTCGGTATCGGAACTGATTTGGAGAAATTCAGCATTACATCACTTGTTCACCAGTGGATTTTCTGCAGTGAATGGGTGCCATCAGAACTGCTGATAAAATAATTCATAGGTAATCCACACGACTCCAGTCCAGTTATTTGTAAAAAAAAAAAAAAAAAAAAATAATGTTAATAATAATAATAATAATAATAAAAAATAAAAATAAAAATAAAAATAAAAATAAAAATAAAATCCATCATTAAGGTGTTTTCCATTCAAAGTGTTGCTTCTGATCTGACTGGCTGTCTCCTAGAACTGTCATTGATATACTAATTTTATCAATATTTTGAATTAATTTTTTATTGTAAAATTTTTAGTTTTCAATTCAGTTAAAGTCCTTTTTTTATTTTCATTTTAGTTGTAGTTTTTTAGTGCTTTAATTTAAACTAAAAGAAAATGAGAAATAATGCTGTGGCAGTGAGCTGAATTAAATGTATATATTTTAGATTATTTCAGTTAATGTTTATTTTATTTCTAGTAACGTTTTTATTTTAGTTTATTAACCAAAATAAACCTAGTTCCCAGACAAGACATTAACTGCTAAGGAATTCAAAGTAAAAACTGTTATTTTGTTGAATATTACTGTATTGTCAGTTATTCCATCGAAGTAAGACATTTCACTGCTTCCACAGATTGGTCTGTAAGGTGTTTTTTTTCTCCCTTATTCCTGGATTGTGTTAATTATTTCTGCAGATGAAAACATACGGCCCATCATTAATGTTATACTGTACAATCTATCTTAATTACTACTAAATGAGTTGTTGTTATCGTTTTAATTTAGATTTGTGGTCTAGACGTGCCATGAACGAGTACACACACCAGAACACACACATGTTGAAGGTAACAAACTCAACACCACAGCAGGCAGAGCAGAACAGAACAGCACTGCAGCTCTCCGCTAATGTAATCACACACCAGGCAAGGAGAGTAGGAGAGATATTACACCAGAATATAATTACATATCAGCTGCACACCTCCCCAACCCTTTGAATCTTGGTAATCTGTAAATGAAAGTGTGCTGATTTAGAACATTGAAGGTGTGTCTGTGGGGCAAAGGATATTATTTATATGGTATCAGATAGGTTTTTCTAATGGGTGGGTTATAACATGATAGAAAATTACATTACTGAGAAAAAAGTATTGCCAAATTTATCAAATTAAAAATAGATAAGGAAGTCCAGGGATAGATGTTATATCATTTTTGTGAATTCTATCTACCCAGACAAACTTTTTGCTTTAGCTGTTGGTTAGACACAATAACCAGACTGATATACATTTAAACAAAAGTGAAATATAGTATAAAGGGAGGTTTGAACTAAAAGGCTGAATTGTGTTCTTACTCTTTTTGTATAGTATATGTCAGGTCAGGGCAAGTTGTCACAGCTTTTATGCTTATAAACATACAGTTTATTAATTATGACTTTTTTGCCGAAAACAATGGATTGAAGATAATTGATGAATGGTAATTTTTGCTGTTTCATTAATCATTTTGTGCTTCATTAACGTTTTACTGAGTTTGCTTCTTCGTCTGAACCAATTTGGAATTTGGCATTACATAACTTACCCATACCTCACCAATGGATCCTCTGCAGTGAATGGGTGCCGTCAGCACGAGTGTCCATCATCCAATAAGTTATATATCTGTTTCTTACAAACAAGACATTAATTGATCGACTAAAGTTGTGTGGATTACTTGTAGATTCATTTATTTTGATAGCATTTTTTAACCGAGTTGAAAAAAAGTGATTAAAAGTGATTAAAAATTAAGAGCACCTAAAACATACATTTTCCCTGTAAAATGTAATGGGTTTTCAAAAAAAAAATTTTTTTTATTATTATTAAAATTTTTATTGCATTTTACAGGTGAGCCGTGAATTTCTTGCACTGCTAGTAACACCAAACAGCTATACAATAAATCGTGATCTTGAGAAAACAAAATATTAATATGCATGACCTTGGTGGGCTTCTGTATATTGGAAAACACTCACTATTTTTGTGATTCCATTTGGAGAAAAGAAAATCACTGTACACCTTTTACCTTTAAGATGAAGATGGGTAGCAACAGCCAATTAGATCATAATTAGTGGTTTCATGCCAATTTTGTGTGCAGTTTGCATCAGACAGTCAATGAACGGATTGTGGGCGTACCGTCTGAGGCTGACACTAGAATAGAGGTGGAGAGCAGCATACTAAATAGACACATAAATAAAACTGATGTTTTAAGACGATTTGGCTGCAGAGCAGAACCTGTTGTCTACAGCTCCATTTGTTAGAATTAGGGATTTGTCTATTTACCAAAGAGCAGTAAATTCTTTGTATTTCTTTCTCAAGAGCACCTTAAAGTAGAAATCCAGGTCTTAGATGCACAGGAGGGAGAGACAATCCGCATCGATCCTTTTCAAACAGAAGCATCTTCAGTAAAGGCTTATCCTGAGTGCTCTTTTCCAGATAGAATGCCTCATTTCAGATAATCTGCCTCTCTGAAATGAAATCAGACGGGAGAGAGAAAGTAGAAGGGAAAGAAACAAAGGTAGAGACAGAGCGAGGTCTTCAAACAGGCCTGGCTTCGGCCCAGTTCACGGAGGCATGTCTGATTAGCCCCGGCTTAAAAAGGCCCGTTCACACACTCCTTTTCAATATCCCTGATTAAAAGTTGACAGGGGCGGCTGCCACAGAGCCAAAAATCCTTTTTACTTTTTGAAAATGTTCAACAGCTAGACAGAGTGAAAATCAAAGTAGATTCGGACAGATGGACACAGCAGATTTGGATGATGGAGACAGTCCTAGATGTGTCAGATTCAATTGCTTTTAAAGGGACAGTTCGCCCAAAAATTAACATGCTTTTCGTTTATTAGATGCTTTGTTATTAATAAATATGTTTTATTGTTTTCCAGGAAAGCATGCCTAAACATGTTAAAAGAAAAGTCACCCGAAAAATATCATTCTGTCATTATTGAAAAAATAAAATACTGATTGCAATGTTTTTCCAGTCAACTGAAATATAGGAATGACCTGAGAGTGAGAAAATATGGCAATTTTTTAGGAGATTTGCAGAAAATGTTCTCACCATCAAACCATCCAAGTTTAGAATGAATTTGTTTCTTCATCAGAACATATTTGGAGAAATTTAGCATTCCATCACTTGCTCACCAAAGGCTTCTCTGCAGTGAATGGGTGCCGTCAGAATGAGAGTCTAAACAGATAAAAACATCTGGAATGGAGTCATGTGGATTACTTGTGGATTATTGTGATGTTTTTATCAGCTGTTTGAACTCTCATTCTCATTCTCTCACTCACATGAGCGCAGTCCGGCGCAGAGAAAAGAAAAACATAAAAGCCCAAGATGTAGTTACGTTCATAATCCTGTGAAACTTTTTTGACTGTTGACATTAGTAACGTGTTTTAATATTGGTAATAATTTCACCAGCACCAACGACACATCTTAATTGACTTAATATTCTAGTTTTCATGACTTAAAATGTGTTATATAAAAACGAGGTTATAATGATTGGTTAATTAATAATAATAATAATAATATGGTTTCATTGAATAACACTGTTTAAATACATAATGTAATACAAAATAAACAGTTTTATTACAAATGCCTGCAAAGGGCACCAAAGGCCTGATATTTGCTGCTGTTACACTTACAGGACAATCAAATCCTTGTTTAATATTAACCAAATATTTAATTCAAATATCCACTTAATTTTTAATTTTTGGCCACCTTTTTGCAATAGAAATGCTAGAGTCTCTTTAATTTCTTCAACAAAAACATGTGGACATCACAACCCTTACCAAAAATTAACCATGGTTTTTATCATATAACTGCTTAATTTTATTTTGTGTAATTTCTAAACACTTGAGACTACAAAATCATTTTGACCACTTATAGTATTTTATTTATTTTTTTTTTTTTGAAGGAGGGGGCACAATAATACTATTCTGTTTAGGCCACCCATTTGGCCCCTGCAGCACAGCCACATTAAATTGTCACACACCCAGATGCAACACTCACACGCACATGCATGCAAACTTTTTTAAGCCCTATCAGGGATGATTTAAACTCTCTTGACAGTGACAGAAAATCCTTCTGCCAAACCATTGTGAAGATAATTTGTAACTGCGCATCCTGCCCTCTATGGTGTCTGTTTGCTGCTTTGGTAAACAAACTAAAATGGATAGTTCACCCAGAAATGACGATTCTGTTGTTATTTTCTCTCCCTCATGTTTTCCATGGAACAAAAAAGTCGAAATTTCTAAAGATTCATTACGCAACTCTTGCCTTACAGTGACTAGAGGCTGTCAACTTCCAAAAATGAAAAAAAAAATAAAAAACCTGTTAAAAACCATATAAATAGTCCATATGACTTGCGTGAGAAACATTAAGACATTCCGTGATAAAGTTAGCCTTTAGCCTTTGTTCGCATCCAGATTTTAAAAGTATCACATAACATTTAGTTACACATGTTGGACCAATGCTGTTTTGACATTATTGATTCTTATTAATCTCAACAAAGTAATGTTGCTTCGAATATCTCAGTTTCGACTTCTTATATTTTCATTTACATTTTGTTTCTTATATATTGTGATTGTGTTTCACAATTGCTGCTTTATTTCTCAAAATGTTTACTTTATTTCTTTTTGTGACTGCATCTGTCTTAATTGTATATATATATATTTCTTTTTTTTTAATTGCAATTATATTTCTCATCTTTCTCATGTCTCAAAATGTCTCTTTACAGTATTTCTTATTATAAACTACCTTACAATTACTTGTTTTATACTCACTATTATATGGCTTTATACCACTTGATAGTACTTAAAATGTGTTAATTGGTGATGTACATGTGTATGCATGTTTTTTTATAGTCCTTTTATTTTATTTAGTTATTTTATTTATTTATATATTTATTCAGTCCTTTTTTTACTTATCTATTTATGTAGTCCTTTATTTATTTAGTTAGTTCTTTTATTTATGTTTAGTCATTTTATTTATTTAATTATTTAATCATTTTATTTATTCATTCATTTATTTAGTCCATTTATTTCATATTTTATTTATTTAGTTAGTCATGTTTTTTGTATGTTATGTATGTTATATTTACTTATTCAGCCCTTTTATTTAGTCCCTTTATTTATATATTTAGTCCTTTTTGTCCAGTTTTTCTAAAACAATTACTCTTTTGTACAACATACAGAAGAATAAATAATGACAAAAAAATTACAATTTGTACCAGTTGCAACACAATCGCAACTGCACAATGTGTCTGAACATCCTCTCTCATGTAGTCGTGCATTTTTCTCGTGCTTGGAAACTTACAATATTGCTTATTGCACTTGTCCTCTTATTAACTAAAGATCTAGCGGATTCCATACTGTGCACGCTTACTGTAGCTATAGCAGGATGACTCATGCATACAGATGGTGAATGTCTTTCGCCTTGTTTAGCCTCTTAGACATGGCAAATACATTGTTGCACTGATTTTCCTCCTGCATGAATGCACTGTAAATGCACTGCAGTAATGTTTCTGGTAATAAAAAGGTTTTGGCCTGAACATTGGGAAAAATGAATCCTATAGATTCCTTACGGAGCTAGTTGGCATGCTTTTAAGGCCAGCAGCATGCAGTAAATCAAAGTGTTAGCTTGACTGTATGGCTTTAATATGCTATGTGAGCTTATTTGCATAACTAGTGGCCAGGGCACAAGAATTCCCAGTTAAGCTCTGAATAAACAGAAGTGGCAAAGACACCATGTCCCTCACATACTGATGAGTCCCTGCTGTCACAGTCACTCGTAATGGACAAACAGCCCAGCGTTTGACTGTAGTTGGCCGTGGTGTTGTCATCTGGGTAATGGGGCAGGAGACGGTGAGTTTTTAAAAGAGTTTCTTTTAATTAGGCTTTTTTTCGTCATTACTGTATGTTATCAGGACAGTTGGGTCCTAACAGTTAGGTCCTAGTTAGGACAGTCACCCTAATATTTTTGACTTTCTAAATTAATTTTAATGCAGTAATTAAAACATGTGCATCATAGAAGAGGCCCTGCACTGTTCAGAATTCACTGCAACAGTTAGTAGTTAATATATGATATTTAATCAATGCAACTTCACTGAAGATCAGTTGGGAGTGGCTGAAGGAAGGAATAGCTAGGAATAGGGGGGTGGGGGGGGGGTTGGTATGGAACTTTCCCATTGAGCGTCCACTGTATCAAAAGTAAACGTAGCTTAATGGAGTTCATTTGAGCAGGAGAGATTCAAGGAGTATCAATGAGTGCTCATTAGAAATGTTTGACTCTCATTGAACATTTTGTTTGCCTCAGTACATGGGATTCACCCTGATTATCATTTATATGTCTGTCTATTTGCATAGTCCATTGGGTTCACAGTAGCATGAACATCCTGGACTAAATATGTGCCTTCTCAGTTGAGTATGTTTAGTGTGTAACTTTACCTCTGACACACACACTAAAATTCAGCACAATGTGACCTTGTCACTTCGTCAGAGTAGACTAACGGTCAACAGCAACTCAAAATTGACAATTTACTTTCCACATAAACAAAATAATTTGCCTTTGTAATCAGAATGGAAAGCTTGCCACACCTTTGCTTAGAAAATAGCCACTACAACCACCTAAAGGAGGAGGAATATCATAGAAAATCATGGTTGTGTTTGCTTTCAAAATTCAGGGCAACACATAATGAGGTTTGTTGGCATTTTAATATATGTACAACTTTTGTTGTTCAAAAATTTTGGGTCATTTTTGTTTTTTTTCAGCAAGGACCAATTTGAGCAAAAGTAACAGAATTTGTTATGTTTACATTGTTTATAAAATATTTTAATAGCTTTTCTTTCTATTCATCAAAGAATCCTGAAAAAAGTGTATAATTACAACAAAAAATATTAAGCAGCATAACTGTTTTCAACATTTCAACAGAAATGTTTCTTGATCATCAAATCAGCATATTAGAATAATTTCTGAAGGATCATGTGAGACGAAAGACTGGAGTAATGATGCTGAAAATTCAGATATATATATATAAAAAATATATATAAACCAGTTCATATAAATTGTTATTAAATTTCACATTAATACTGTTTTTACTTTTTATTTTTTAATGTAAATGTTCCTTATTGTTGTCATCTGTTGAACACACTTTTTTTTTTTTTTTTTTTTACACAATATTGCGAAGGTTCTTTCATTTTGACAATGATTCCCCCTCTGTCTCATTAATTTTCAATTTTTCCATGCCACCTGGGTCTATGGCTTGGATTTTGGCAAGTGCTCATTTTTACCCTGGCACCTTTTGATGTTTATGAGGGTCCTCATAGACTGTAAATTCGACCCACCTGTGTCCTAAACACATAGAAGATCTTCTGCCATAACTTAATAGCTCAGCTTACTTCCTCTTCCTGTGTTTTTATACAATTGCTGCTTTGTGATTGATGTTGCCAACAGGACTGATATACTGTATCAGGCCAAATAATTAGTGTATATTTGCTATTTTTTAATTATCATCAACCGCCGATAACCAATTACCAAGATCATTCCCTTATTAACAAAGCTGTTATCTGTTTTCAGCTTTTCTCAATTAAATAAACATTGCATCACGTAATCTGAGTAATTATTTAAGTAACCAGTCAACAGAATCAATTATAAGCAACAGAACAAATGAAGTCAACAGTGCTTAAAGTTTTATGTAAAAGCAGATTCAAGTATTCAAGTAATCAAATGTAAAAATAAACTACTTAAATTATTTGCAGAGTTTTCACTGCATGATTATTAGATACAATGCATGAATATCGGATGCTGTTGAAGTTTAAATGGGAAGCAAGCCTTTTATTAAAATGTGTAAATTCATTATTTTGTTTTCTTTAGGCCTGATTGTGTGTTCATAGTTGATTGTAGAGACTTATTTAAGCTACTACAGTTGTCCAGCCAACATCAGTAAGCACTTTATCTTTTTTTCTTGTCAATATCGTTGTTTGATTAATATTACAAAGCATAACAGAAACCAGCAGGTCTATTAAACTGCATTAAGACCTAAAGCACATATCATTTTATATACATACAGTATACGATTTTATTATTTGTGTCGATGAGCAAGTGCTTTTCATATACATATAAACACAAACAGGCATGTCAGTGTATAAAATCGCTTTTCACATTTTAGTATTGGCTTTAGTACTTTTTGCATCCCTTGTAGTGACCCTGCAGTATATGACTATCCATTTCCTCTTAACAAATCCCATGACACCCTAAGTAAAGCAGTTTTTTAAGTAGCTGTGCATTCTGCTGGTGCCCATGCAAAAAGCCTTTCGCTCTGCTCAGGGGAATATGGGGAAGTGGATTAATTGTGGCATACAAAGAGCTTTAAACCCGAGCTGCTGACACAACGCATCTCATTATCACTTGAGAGTCGGCCCTGCATTTGACGTAGTTTATTTATTTTTCTTCCTGTCAGGAGTCTCTTTGTAAAACCTCTTCGTCTGTCACACCGGCAGAGCTCTCTTGTCACTAACGTTCACTTAGTGCTCGCTGAAGGTAATCGCGCTTGGGTTGCTCTTCACTATCTCTAAGCGTTCACTAATTCGCTCCTTTAAAAGCAATGAACTCTGGTTGTTCAGTGGAAATATATGGCAACTCATTTCGGCATGATTTGTCTGTGTGTTTTTGTGTGTGTGTGAGATAGTGTGAGGGATGAGAACACTATGAAAATGTATTTGTAAACTTTTTTTCTACTTCTTTTCTTTAAATAATGTGTGAGTGAAAGTGTTAAAATAAGATAAATTTACTTGAAGTAAGATTATGTTGAATAATAAGACTTGTTTTTGTAGAAGAGTTTTTTGTAAGTTTTAAAATGTGTTTTATTAAAGATTGATTGATTGATTGATTGATTGAAATAAAAAATCTAAATGCGTCCTTCTTCTTTAGTCTTTCTTCTAGACTATATAGATTATTTTCTGAGACTCTGAAAACTTTTTTTTCTATAAAGTAAATTTAGAAAGTACTTTTTAAATAAAGTACTTTTATCTTGTTGTAATGATGTTTACATGATAAGTATTTCTGCATGTTTTATGGACAAATAAAAATATTTTTTTTGCAGTTATTATGAGGCAGCATGTTGTGTGATTTTTCTACAATGTGTCTCTCGGGGTGTCGGGGTGTGAAGGGGAGGGGTATTTTTTTTTGTGTCTTTTATAAGGGATAGCTGCAGCAGCCCATGCGGGGGATCGTGTGTGTGTGTGTGTGTGTGTGTGTGTGTGTGTGTGTGTGCTCTGCCTCTTGTGTATACACAGAGTGAGTCACCAGTGAGCACGGCACACACACTGGGAAGCAAGACAGATGCTGGGTTTGCACTCGGTGTAAAAAGCTATTACCCCTACCAGCGCGGTGCCTCTTTGAAAACGCTGTGCCACGAGGCAGCTTCTAAATGCAGACGGAAGCAGAGCTTAAAGAGGAAGTCGCGAGTGGGCTGAGAACTATGTGGGAAGGAGGGATGTTGGAATGAACACTGTGTGTGTGCATGTCTCTTGGTGGTAGAATCATTATCAGAGATATTTTATGACTATTTAATGACTCTTGTGGTGAGGGGGTGGTTTAATTAGGCTAATTTAAAGGATAGTTCACCCAAAAATGAAAAATGTCATGTTGGTCCAAACCTGTGTGTCTTTATTCGTCCTTGGAACAAAATACTCAAGGGGAATTCTTGATGTGTATCCTGATTGCTTTTTCCATAAAGGAAATATGTGTATAATCATACTTGGCAATAAAGCTCTTTCTGACTTCTGAGAATGAGGACATGGGCTGTCAAGCTCCATACAAGCTCCATATGACTCATGTGCAATATTCAGAGTTATACAATAGCTTTGTGTGAAGAAATAGACCAAAATGTAAGTAATTATTCACTGAAAATTCACTGTTATTCGCCAATTCGTGAACAAATCATTCTTTTGAATCTGATTTCAATGAAACTTTAATTCATTAATTCTAATTCACATGTCATTAATTGTAATTGCATGGAATAGAGCGACCAGCACAATCTTCAAAATTTCTCCTTTTGTGTCCTACAGTAGTAGGACATACACTGACATGAGGCTGAGTGAATAATGACAAAATGTTCATTTTTGAATGAACTATCCTTTAAATGACGATTTAATGGCTGTTAATGACTTAATTATTCTAATTAGGGATCTTCAGCTCATTCTTTCTCTCTCTACTTTACCCCCCACAGGTCCCTCACCAGATGAGCACTCTGACCTTCTACAGGTACGAGCAGCCTATAGTGGATTACTGCCAGGCACATCAACCCCTGCGGCTCAACATGAGCTATGATGGTCCGCCTCAAAGCCTGGAGGGGCTGGAGGAGCTTCCCCCCCGCGAGAGGCGCACCATCCAGACAGTGGCCCTTCCAGCAGTGCCCACCATCAACACGGGCACCGCGAGACCCTGCTCCCCACCCAGCCAGAGAGCGCTCATGGAGGGGCCCAGCATCCCCTACCCCACCACAGAACACTCCATTAACTATCCAACAACAGAACGTTCCACCAGCACCCTCACTTTTAGACGCTAACGGCCCCCGCTCGCAAAGCAAGGCATGATGGGTAATTTCAAAAGAGGCTGTGCCTGGGTGGTGATCCACATTCTGCCGGCATTAACGCAGCGGCGCGTCCAAAAACTGTGCATACTGCTGTGCGCTAACTGTTTCTCTCTAATATAGAGAAGTGAAAAACATTCCAACGACGTCGCTGGAGGACACAAGGATCGGGCATACGGTACACTTCCATTGTAAATCCAATGGGATCCCATTTGTCTTTTTCCATCTTTTCTTTGTTCTGAATCAAAGGCCCGTACACGTTTTGTTGTCCCCGTTCTGCTCAATGGCAAATTGAAATCCAGTGCAACATGCATGAGATGTTAAACGTGGCTTTGGTTTCATTCAGCCCTCGCTCTGTACTGACGCTACAGGACGCCTTCTCTGAGGAGTAGATAATGGTGATTCTCCCATGCTGAGTGAAGAATGAATAGGAATGCGCAATAAACAAGGTTTTTTTTTTGACATGGGAGAGTGTGAGAATGAAAGAAATGAAAAGAAACAAATTAATGTTCTCCAGAGCTCAAAGGCCTCTCGCTGTTATTTTCATTTAGTTGCCAGGGACCGCTCATAAATGTTGTCATTATTTGATTAAAAAAAAAGATACGTCTAGACATGAGCATGTCAGATGGAAGATCTCGAGTACTAAATAAAGCATTCATTTAAACCCAAATGAAGTTTCACAGGGCAAGGTCTTTCAGCGTGCACATGTACCAAAGATCAAGCTTCTTTAGATGTACATATAGCTTGTTTTTCTTTTCAAAATGTAATCAAACTAATCAGTATGTGTCTAATGCATACTGTAATGTGAGGGCCGCTGGAGTTTACCACTGATTTTCAATCCTGCAGAATTCAGTACTGAAATGCAGAATGAAAATATAGCTTTGTATTTCAAAGGCTGTGTCGACTAGATACTGTATGTGTGTTTTTGCTTGGGAGTGTGTATGTGTGATTAAAGTTTAAAAGCTGAAGTGTGTAATTCCTCCGCCAGAAGTGAAAAATATGACTGTTTTCAAAAAGGTTTCCCTTATCTCCCATTGGTCAGGCAAACAGACAGCCACGCCCCAAACTTACGCCATTGGTTGTGCCAGTGTTGCTATGCTGGCTTGTCAGAGTGTTTAAACAAAAAATGCTTTGAAAGCAGCAGTGTTTACATGTGAAAGCTAAGTCAACCACTTGTTTATATTTGTTACTGGATACAGGTGGTCTCTGTGTTTCAGTAAAAAGCCGAAAAATTACACACTTCAGCTTCAAGAGGGAAGAATCATAAGACGATGGAGCAAACGTCCCTCACTTGATTAGCATGTTGGAGTTCCCATACAGTGGCGGAAACAAATTCTTCGCAAGGATGCAATGCATATCAAGTGCACACACTGTTATAATAAACCTCCAGGAGGCAGCATTATGCTGGGTGTGTTATTATTGAGGTGACTAGTTATACGTCATTGAGGAGTGTGTGTTAACTTGCTCTGCAATATTTTCTTCAAACTGTTGCTACATTATGACAGTAACCGACCTAAATGGAAAAACTGAGAATGCTGAAAATTCAACTCATACTTGAGTTTTTGGCAGATGACAGTGTGTGAAATGGAGCTTGGCTAGAAGCGTTCGCGTTTACAAACTTGTGTAGAACATGTTTCTGACCAAAACTATCTTTTTAACCCGTTTTCAAATGGCTTTTCAATTATCTGAGGGAATGATCTAACAATAACAAAACTACAACCTCTAATACAAGTTTGTTGTATTGAAGAATTGAATAAACCAAGATTTTCTTAAGCTGAGTTCAGAAAGAGGTGGTCAGTCACCTCAGGTCTTGGAGTGTTAACCAAGAGATTTTCTGACTCCAGATGTCACTCAACAAAGTAGCTACATGGATGAAATTGCTATAATTGGCTAGAACAGAAAGATGTATGGGAGACAAGGGACAATTGTAATTGCAATTTTCCTATATAACTCAGACTGCAACAAATTAACATGCCATGTTTTGATATAAGAAACGTACATATATGACAACAGTAACTAGTATCATTACACTGAATTTAATACAAGTAGTCAGAGTGTTATGGGTTTGATTGTAACAGTGACTGGGGGCAAACATGATCACAAAAAAAATAAATGTTTATTGACCCACTGTATTTCCAACAACAGCACACATCAAAATAATGGTATTATCGATTGAATATGTAGTATTATTACTGAATCGTTTTCAGTTTTAGATGAGGATACATCTTTTATTTGTCAGGGAAAAAAAAAAGTCTAAAGTGGAAAAATGGTATATATATATATAAATATGCTATATATATATATATATATATATATATATATATATATATATATATAATTAAACATTTAAATTACATTTTAAAATTATTTACAATTAAAACAATTATATAAATTTATAACACTTTTTATGGTAATGAAACAAATATTTCCATTAAAATAAATATACATTTTTTGTTCACATTTTTATTCAAAGGTATAATTTTAAGCTTTTCCTCAGGCAGGATAAGTAATATCTACTAAGCATATGCTGAATAAGTGTTACAATAGCCTCCGGTCTCCCATAGTCATTCGAGGGCCTGTTCATTTTTAATTGAGATTAAGGCAGACCAGATGCTCCTGTGTGGTTTTTCGTTGAACACTGTACTGTTAGTTGTCTAATAGACTTCTGTGGTCATCCATTACTCACATTGCACTGATTCCGTATCACTCAGTTTGCGGTTTCACTCAATGTAGTTCAGCAGAGCATTTTTCTTCAAGAAACTGTCTGGCATTACAAGCCACTGTCCTGTGGTTCTGTTTGATTTTTTTTCTTTCTTTCAACCCTCAAATTACTTTTGAATAACATGAGAATATGGAATTATTGCCTGTAAACACAGATTTTTATTCTTTTTTTTTTTTTTCACCCTGTGTGCCTGTGCGTTTGGACTTTACACAATGAATGTGGACATGGTACCTCACCAACAATCAGTGTGGATATTGCAAATTTCAACCAGTTCAAGGCCTCTGGAGAAAAGACTGGTGGTGACATCATCAGCCATTTTCTCAGGAGCCACAGTAACCGCTTTGGCCCCTCCAGAACTCTACGTTGGCATGTTTAGATAGGATACGGATGAATAAAACGCTATGACATCACAGGAAATGTGCTGGAGAGCTGGCGAGGTAAGAAACGGATTTCACACTGTCATGTCTCAATCTCTTCAAGAGAAGTGATGCTGTCAAGACGATCAAAGACATTTTGAAATGTGTCCTGACGGTTTCCGGCACCAGTTATCTTTGTATGTTTATCTTGTAAATAGAGAGTATAAAGAAACATATTGTTTTGCTTCTTTTGGCACAAGTTTTGTGAAAAAGACAGAAGCCTCAGCTGTTTAAACGCGCATCCCGATCAAAGAATACGCTTCTAGAGAGACCCGATATGACCCCTCATTTGAAAAATTGATATTTTTATATCTGCTGTCTCATTCGGTTTCTCATCTCATTAGCATCGTAGATTTTCATTTTCTTTGTCTCACTTTACTGCTGACATTGGTTTGGGAATAGAAAGATTTATATCAATGCTCATTTAATGTCATATATACTTTTATTCTGCTATTTGCCCTAACCGTTGTGATCCTCTCTCTCTTTCTCCTCAGTTTGTATTTTCGAGACACCCAGGCAAAATAATATCTACTTGTTCAATGAAAGTGGCTTGTACTTTGCTCCGAGGCTTCATGCATGATGTATCAAGTATAGGCTTGATGTTGTTAAGTAAATGCTAATAGGGTTACCTGCCCACCGCATTTCAATTCTGAGTAAGTCGCAAGAACTTTACAACCTCATAAAACGCTCCTTAAAGCAAGGCATTAGCTCAATGGCAGTGTTGCAGAAAATCCATACTACTTTCTGTGTCCTGAATAGGCAAAGTCAGATTGTTGTTCAGGGGAAACTAGAATATTTAATAATTTAAGTAAATAAATGAATACAATTTTTATATAATTTTCTCCATGCATTATAGAGCTCCTGTTTGGGACTCTCTGCTTGGTCAGTCTGCATAAAATACTTAGCATACACTTACTTATTCAGAACCGCATAATTTCATCATTTTTATGCTTTAAATTAAACAAGAAATGCGTATGAAAGCATCCGATCCTATCAGCTATTTGGATGAGTTACCTTGACTAGATAATCTAAGCTCTTAAACCGTCATTCAAAGCAACGATTCTCCTCCTCCACAGAGTCACCAAATCATGGCGCCTTATGTAACTGTCTCTTCCCATTATTCTGACAATTTGCTGCTTTACGGTCATTTACGTAAGACTGAGGATGCCCCTGCATCTTCTCTTTGCTTGTCATTTACATTTTACCGTTTACGTTTTTAACTCTCCTATTGTCTTGTTCAGATTTATTTTTTTTTTTTTTTATTTTGTGAAGGATGGATTAAATTAATGTAAAGTGACAGTAAAAACATGTATAATGTTACAAAAGATTACTATTTTCAATTAATGCCATTCTTTTCAGCTTTCTGTTAATCAAAGATTCCTGAAATGAGTGAATGAATGTCTCTCTCTCTCTCTCTATCTCTCTCTAAAGTTGTTATAAAGAAACAACTTTTTTTTTTCTTTTTTTTTTTTTGAAAATTCAGTATTACCATCACAGGAAAACAGAAAACAGTTTAAAAAATGCAGCCTAAATAACTCACGGACTGCACAGACCACACATTTTTGAACGGTTGTGTATACCTTTAATTTATTAATAATATTTGACCCCAAAATATTTATTTGTGAAATACAAAATAAAAGTTAAAATGTACCTTTTTACATAAATTGTTTTTATTCAAATCTATAATCATAATAAGCTTTAGAACCAGAAAAAAAAAAAGGAAAGAAAAAAAAAACTACTTAATGTGAACAATCCCTAATCAAGAATTCATTAATTATTGATGGATTTCAGTGGAATCAAATTTCAGTTTGGCACAAGGATCATAGGTGGGCACAGTTTCTGGAGACAAAAGGAGGGTTAAATCAAACCTGTGTTAATGTTCACAAAGCAAAACACTTCCAGTAGATTTTCCTGGAAATATCCATGCAGGTGCTGTCAAGCTGCAGAGAAAGAGCAAGCTAAATGCAAATTTCCAATTAATTTGTCTCTGTTCACGTTCTCTAAAATCAGTAGGTGTAATTCGCTAATATTCAGAGAGCACTTTACAAAGAATGGACCAATACAGTCCTTTCACATGAAAACTAAATTAGAGCTTCAAAAAAAAAAAAAAAGAAAGAAAGAAAAATCACAGCTTCTCTTTCCCAGTTGTTTGTTTTGTTCGTCCTATGTCCCCATGTGATTTGGGCCCGGGTGTCTTCTGGGAACACATTTTTCCTCAAGGGTAGGATTTAAAGAAACAGAGAAGACTTTTATATTTCTCTGTTGACTCTCAAATGAGTGTCTAATGCAAATATCCAAAAGGACAGGAAGAAGCCTGAGAGAAAGAAAGTCAGATGGAAGGAAATTCAGCTTACATGTTGGAATATTTTTGTTTAATTTTTTGTTTTTTGTTTTTTGCTGCGCAGCCATATAAATATTGGGGCAAAAGTCTTGGTGAAAGGAGCTATATACAACAAACACACACACACACACAAACACATACATCTGCTCATCTGTGTGGAAATTGGAGGTGAAAAAACCTTTTGCTTATCTCCAGGCTTGCACATGGCTGAGAGGTAGCGCTGTTGTCAGTGCGCGGGGGTTGGCCCATGGGGCTAACATCTGCTGCTATTGTGGACTTGGCTCTGTCACCATATTCTCTGTCTACAAAATCTGCCACATTCAACCAAAGCTCCAGCGCACAAACTATCTCAACATTAAGTGTCATAGTTTAACAAGTGAATGCTGGACAGAACAGACGGGTGAAAATTGGGCCGAAGAGCCAAATGATCCAAAATCTAGTGAGCTGCCTTTCCACCTACATAGACAGCATCCTGACCATCATGAATCATCAGAAGTGACCGATTTGGAATGCTCTACATAGAAACATCCACATTTTACATGAGTGTTAGCATGCTGCTAAGCTAACAGCATGCTATTTTAGTAAACATAAAAACACAGTGCACTAATTTGGGGTAAAATAGTCGAAACTTGACTAGTTATGAGCTACTCCTTTAAAAAAGCTACATTACTTAATACAAATAAAAATCTGAATCTTTATTGAACCAGTTCATTTTAAGTGAATCATCTGAGTGGACACATTAACTTAAATGAATCAGAATCAGAATACATACTTATTAAATACATACATTAAAAAACAGATGGAAGGTTGTGAATGAATCAACAAATCTTTTTTGAAGCACTTAATTTAAGTAAATCTGAATAAACAGATTCACATGAATGAATCGGATCTCCCAGCTTTATGAGAAGGGAACAGAAGCAAATTTATATTACCAAGCGGAAAACATTGTGATCACTAAAAAAAAGATTAAAGGGTTTAAATGATTCCATGAATCTTTTTGAACCAGTTCATTTAAATGAGCATTTGATTGAAAATATTTGCTCAAATGAATCAGATTTCCTAACTCAAGGCACAAGTGCAACTAGAGGCACAAGTGCAAATCCATATAACCAAGTAGAACACATAGTGATCTCTATTAAATAAATAATTTTAAAAAAAGGTTTATTTAAATTAACCATCTGAATCAACAAATTTACATAAATGAATCAGATTCCTTGACTCGATGATAGGAGCACCCTAGCACATTTATATAACCAAGCAAATTTATATAGTAAAAAACACAGTGATCACTAAATAAAAAGAAGATTGAAGGGATTAAATGAATTTATGAAACTTTTTTGAAACATTTAATTTAAATGAACCATCTGAATGAACAGATTCACTCAAACGAATCAGATTTGCCAACTGGGGTGCACATGCCAATTTATATAACCAAGTAGACTATTATAGAATAGTATGTAAAGAATATTGTATTCATAATCAACACAAGTATTCAACAATATATATATATAATTTGAAGTAACCTTTCATTTTTTAGGTCTCATTGCAATGCATGGTGGGATTGAATTCTGTTCAAAGAAGGCCTGTGAATCTGCTATTTTTGTCAATCGAACTGGTCAAAAGTAGGGATTTTAGAAGGCTGCTTAATCATGCTGCCTACCTTTTGGAACACTTTTAAATTAGGAACATGCCAATAATGCCTTAAAATGCTGTCTACGTAGGCAGTGCGCTATGTTTTGGAACAGAGACACGATTTCCTCTGAAATGCTTAAAAAAGGCATTCATTACTCGGCCATAATGCAGCTCTGTAGGACAAAACTAACTCCGACCTAAACATATTATAATCAATGAAGAGGAAACTACAAAAATTAGGCTGAGAAAATGAGTATGGGTTGGTGGGATGGAAGTATGTTCATCTATTTTTCATGAGTCCATGTTTTCTGTAGTCTTTTTTCATTGAACATTTCTGGAAATATAAATGTTTCATTGTCTGAATGACTGACAGAACTTGAACATCCATCTCAAACAGCCCTGTTTTTGTGACCGTTTCAGTATTGCATCGTCTAAAGCTTATGTATTTCAAACTGATTCTGAGTTGCAGTTATCACTCTAGCGCTTTTGAGTGTCATCTGCAGGAAAAAGCATCTGATATAGACAGACGTTTGATTCGTATTTTGACTGGTATACAGTAGGCCTACTTGTCGCAGAAACTCCCATGTATCCGTTTTTTACTGTTACCTAAAGCCTTGATGTATCAACAGCAAAAAATGCTTTTGTTAAAATGACGTCTGGTAGCTAGCTGTCTGCAAACCCATCCAGCATGTTCAAGGTTCCTCAGCAAAACATTTTGAGTCGGATGTTTTGTTCCACTTTTAAAGCAGAGCTGCTTTGTCAGAAAGAAAGCGGTGCTCAGCTTAGATCTCAAACACCGTCCTTTGAACTGATATACAGTACTATACAAGAGCTGTAGAAAGAGCTGTGACATCACTGCCAATTGTGTAGATATCAACGATCTGGCAGTGATGATTTATGGAGAACTCAAACTAATGTTTCAAGTGAATTTGGGCTTTTTGGTTCTGATTCATTTCCCCTTACTCAATCTATTAATGGATGGCATAGGGCAAAAACACAATGAAAAGCAATATTGTCTCTCATTTGTATTCTCCCCCTGTGTTTTAACCTTCCACTTCATCCTCTGTAGGCCCATTAACTTCCATGAAAATCATGTTTCTCTGGCTTTGCCTGGTCTCAGGCTATGGGTTATTGTTTTTCTGTGGGATGTAAATATGCATTGTTATAACCCTTCTGTTTTTTTTGCTGTTGTTTTCTTTTGTTTTCATCTGTACACAGATTGAAAACAGTTTTGTGAAGACCTGCTCCAAATGCAAAAATGTGGCTCTTCTTTGAGTATATTATTGTCAGAAAAAAAATGTTTTGTAAAAATTTTGATGATGAGATCAGAAATAAAGTAATTTAACAATCTAATGTACAGGACTGTCCATTATTATTATTATTATTTTACTTTTATTTTATTTTTATTATATGAATGCCATTTGTATTAATGCATCTTTGTATTAAACTAGGGCTTTGAGAATGAACACATAAACTTATTAATTAAATATATTTAATGATGTTTTTTTTTCAGCTGTTACACATTTATTCAATATAATATTATAACTGTTTATTTTCTTCTGTGTGATTTCTAAAAACTGATTGGAAACTTCTGAGGTTATTAAAATTATCTGAACTGAACTGAACTGACTCTGAAAATACAAAATAATAACTAAAATATTTAATATAAGAGGAATTATGAAAAATGCTATGAAACTGAAAAAAAATACATAAAATGTAATTACTTATTAATTATTTTATATATTATGTAAAATCTATTATTATTATTATTATTATTATTATTATTATGTGAATTATGTTAATTATATTCAATATAATTCTATTTATACTAAATAGTACATTTTAATTTTTGTTTACTTGAAAGCCTTATGGAAAAAAAAAATAATAATAATAAAAATTGTTACAAGATTTTGAAACCTAAATTTTATGCCAGCAATTCCTATCATCACAGAATGTCCCCTAATTTTACCTGATGGGCCTAGTCTTTTCAATCCTTTTTTGAATCGGTGCAATAGTTTATATTATTCCCCTTATATACTGTATAAATATTCTTTTGTTCCTTCCATTTCTTGTCACCTTCAAAAAAGAAAGTTGTCATTCTAGATGTTCTCATCTGTCCTGTGCTGAAATGGTGGTATGAGCCATTTAATGTCCAGCTTGCGGGGCCAAAAAAATGTCCAGTGGAAAATCTCTGAAAGCTGAAAGGTTAGGCACCCCGCTGGGGCATTAAAACATGAACTGGGCCCGAGAGAAGCTTTAAGCTGCTTATGTAGTAGAGCATTTCTTCTTCTTTGCTCGATTAGCTCAATCAGCACTACAATAAATGTTATCATTTCTTTGAAACTACTTTCAAAACTGCTTCAGAGCTACCCATTTGAAATATATATATTTTTAGCTATGTTACATACTGTAATATTAATGAAAATGTGACTCATTTTTAATCCAGTTCATTTAAATGAAACATCAATGTAAAAAAAAAAAAAAAAAAAAAAAAAAAAAAGATTGACTCAAATAAATATGAGTTCCAAGCAAGCAGAAAACATAGTGATCACTATAAATAAATAAATAAGCAGATGGATTGATTTAGATGAATCTATGTATTTGAACCAGTTTATGTATGAACCACTTGAATGAACAGACTGAATCAAATCAATCAGATTTCCCAACTTTATGAGATACACAAGCATATATATGTCACCAAGGAGCAAACATAGTGATTACTATAAAAAAAGGAGGGGGGAAAAGAATGAAGGATTTAAATTAATCTAAGAATCTTTATTATTATTATTTATTATTTATTTATTTTTATTTATTATTATTATTATTATTATTATTATTATTATTGTTATTATTATTATTATTATTATTATTATTATTATTATTGAACCAGTTCATGTAAATGGACCATTTGAATAAACAGATTGAACTAAATAAATAAAGTTTACCAACTTTAGGGGCACACAAGCAAATATGTCACAAAGTAGAAATGATCTATTAAAATAATGATGATGATGATGATAATACAATTATAGAACCATTTAAATGAATCTATAAATCATTTTTTGAACCATTTAATTTAAATGAACCATCCAAATGAACAGATTCACTCAAAAGAGTCAGATTTCCCAACTCTATGAAAGAAACACACATGCAAATTTATATAACCATGTACTGTATATAACAGTCATGATCACACACACAAAAAAAGAAGAAGATGGAAGGGTTTATATGAATTCAAATTCAAAATGTGCACATGCAGATGAACTGCATAGTGTTTGTGAGCACCATTCTGATTCCTTAAACGACAAATCGGGAGCCATGCATGAATGAAGACCGTGTGACTGCAAGTCCACATCAAGTGTATCATTTGGGTCTTTTCCAGATGACCTGTTCTAGGTGAGCACATTTCATTATCCCAGTTTGCATGGTGGTAAAGCATTAAAGTGTGACAAAAAACACATTGCTACTTGATGTGTAAAATAGCTCATTACTGGAAAAACTACACTGTTTTGCTACTGCCATGCTCCTATAAACAGTGTAGCTACTTTTTGTAAGCTACTTCCAAATGGTAGTTTTGTTTGCATTTCCAAGAAAGGAACCAAGGCTTTAAAATCTTAAATCCTTAAAGAGGTATCGATAAATGGATACGGCCTCAAATCAGGTTCCTCTTAAGTAAAGCTATAGAATCCAATATCTGAAACACTGCAGAAATACTAAACTCACTCACCCATTTTCTGCGCTACAGATGTTTGCCAATGGCGTATGGTGCATGAGCAAGAGGTCAGCGGCTTCATAATTATTCTGTGTGTGTTTTCGCTCGTGCCCTTTAAAGCTGCATTGCTGCCAGGTTCTTCTAAAGGTTTTGTGTAATAGAGGCCATCTGATAGCGAATGACTGGGAAAACAGACACTGTCAAGGAGGAATCCACAGGCCAACATTGTCTGATGCCCTGCTACCAATTTTCTGTTAGAAACGTACTTAGTTTTTAAACTTAATAATGGTTGTGAGACAAAGCAGGATGGAGGAGCTTCATTTAACAGCCCAGAGCATCAGCAGAAGAGCATGTTTGAAAGCCAAAATGACCTTTTTGTGAACTTTAATAGTGGAGATGAATAGGAGTTGCACACATATGAAAGCATTCTGGGAAAGTTTTCTGCTGTTATTAGGGATTATTTTTTTCTCTCTCATTGCAATGCAACAATGTTTAACTAAAGTAAACAGGCTTTTCATAGTATCCCTGGAGAATTTGTTGTGGTAAATAATGCAGCCTTTCTTTATTCCTACCAGCATGAGCTCTTAACATTCTACATAATGGATTATGATTTCAAACAGATGCAATAACAATACAGGTGGAGCCAGTCTCACTTTTGATATATATAAAAGAGGACATCAGAATATCAATGATTCACTGCATTTGTTAAGGTAAACAGGCAGACCATTACTCCACAGCTAAAATGCTGCATTTCACATACATTATGTATAAAACTGTGCAGTTCTGCTGTATTCACACCTGTTTTGTTCTTTTATCTGAAGGTTGACTGAATATTGTTTAGAACATTTCAGAAAAATACAGGTACACAAATGGTAAAATTCATGTAATTGTATGTATGTATATATATATATATATATATATATATATATATATATATATATATATATATATATATATATACTTAAATATAATATTTAAGATTTTAGGTTTGAATCATTATTGCAGTGATTAATATGTTTCTGGCATGTTTCCTGTTTGACAGCAATTCTTTTAACCCTGAATGATGCAGCGCTTGTTTTATTCATTTTTTCACCCACAAACAACCATGTCAGAAGACGTAGCCATATACATATTCCAGGATGGCAATGCCAAGATTCATTATGCTCAAACTGTAAAAGACTGGCCACCAGAGTCCTGAGCTTAACTCCACTGAAAGTCTTTGGGATGTGCTGGTGTCGACTTTACACTGCCTGTCCAACAAAAAAAAAAAATTGCACACTCTAATATTTAGTTGGAGCATATTTTGCATGGATAGCATTGTGGTTTTGTTATGACATTGTTTCAACAATGTCATGCAACATAACAACATTTATTTCCACCAAGAGTTGCATTAATTTTAGGCCAAGATCTTGTATTGACAGCAGGAGAATAAAACCACTCTTCAGAGTCGACTCCACCACATCCCAAAGACTTTAAATATGGTTATTTGGGCCTAATGAATATTGGCGTCATCATCCTGGAATATTTACATGGGTACATCTTCCATCATGGTTGTTTGAGAAAAAAAAAAAAAAAAAGCTATGCACTGCCTCAGTTCAGGTTAAAAGAATTGTTGCAATTTAACATACCAAAAACATTCATGTCATTCATTAGCATGAAATCACATTTGATTTTTGGGGCCGCTGTGTACAAACATCAGTTTAGATTTAATGTGAACATAGCAAATAAGAGTGAGTCCTCTTTCATACTATCATCCCAATTCTGCCTCTTGCCTCTTTTTTCTGTGCTCTGGGAAGATAATATAATGACATTTAAAAGAGTGTAATGACAGAGGCATTGCCCCCAGTCACAGCTGCAGAGAACCCCCGAACACTCTGGAGATGTACTAATTTATCAGCATAATAGGGCAAATTTATCAAGACACATTGGTCCCAGCAGGGCATGGACTTCACTGGTAGGGGTCTAATGACTCAGGGAAAAAAATAATCACCAACACAGCATGCATACGGCCATAGGGAGGCTACAGTCCCTTGCACCATTGGTCATAGATGTTGTCGGCTGTCTGAAGAGGAGTCTCAAGCACTGAGAGAAGAGATCTCTTTTCTTCAGATGATTTATTGGAAAAACATTGAGGGGCTACTGTTTGAGAGAGCAATTTCCTTTAAGAATATGCTACCACTTCTCAACCTCTTCACCATGTCCATCATAATAAAAGTTGTTCAAATATAGAAAACTTCATGATTCTTAAAGGAAGAGTTCACCTCCAAAAATGAAATTTCTGTCATCATTTACTCTCACATTGTTCCAAACCTGTTTGACATTCTTTCTTCTGTGTAGAACACAAAATTGTATATTAAAGAACACTGAGGACCAAACAATATTGAGTTTAATTGTATGGATACCGTAAAAATGTGGAGTCATTTTTTTTTTTTTAAATGATCATCTTAAATATGGTAAGAACTTAAAATGCTGTCATCATTTTATTCACCCTTGTGTCATTGCAAATGTGTATAACTTTCTTCCTTCTGTAGAACACAATAAAATATATTTGAAGAATATTGGGGTCCAATCAACATTGACTTTCACTGCATGGACAAAAGACATTAAGACAGTATTGAAATTATCTTCTTTTGTGTTTCCTCTGAAGAAAGAAAATCATACAAGTCAGAAAATTATAGCGAAACATATAAATTCTGTCATCATTAACTCAACTCTACATTGCTCCAAAGCCATAGGACTCCTGTAGAACCAAATGTAGCAAATATCATTGACATTTTAGTGTAACAACATTATTCATGATATAAGGAGTCTGATTCAGGAAAATGAGGAACATTAGAAAGCCAAGTCCTGACTGTGATGAAAGGAGGAGCTGGGGATGGAGAAGGGTAATTTGCTTCTGAGCATGCAATAAAACTGCTGAATAATACTGAATATACCTTATATAGCCTAGGAATGTTGTATGCCTATAATTAGATGTGGATCAGCTGAGAGCAAGCTTAACTCACATGACCTGCCAGAACTAACGCTATGCTTAATTTCTTCCACCCATTGGACTGGAGTATAAAGCACTGGATGTCTCACAGGAAAACAATGGCAGCTGCCATGATTTCACTGTTAAAATTAATTTCACTGAAACCAATTGGACCACTTGGAAAATGATTGGTGAGGCTTTTTGCTGGCACTCTATGGTGCTTTATTAAGTATTTAAGTGAGTTGTGATGTGTTGCCATTGTATTGAATTCACCTAACTGGATATTTATTAATTTATTAGCATTTGATTTCCATATAAAAACATTTGGAAAGACATGAGGGTGAGTAAATGATGACAGAATTTTGACTAATTGGGTGAACTGATGTTACATTGGTGAAAACTGCCTTTGTTAGGTTTGTGTCCTCTTTGACATTATTTATTTAAAGAAGAAGAAATAAAAAAGAAACTGACCTAAAGACTTCTTCACTTCAGTAGCAGATAAAAGGGGTGAAAATCCTGCTTTTGTTATCGCTGAAATTTTATTGCAACATACTGTTTTCAGTGTAAACTACTTCAAAGCTGGTAGTGTCTTTTAAAGTGAAGATGCTGTGACAGCGGAGAGCTTTGCGTGAATCCCAGATTCCAATCTTTTTCTCCCTGAGATATCGCAAAGGAAACGATAGGGCCAAACAGCGTGATTCGTCTTTCACTTTGTATCACATGCTATATCAATAACACTTATTTATCATTCTCACAGCACTTGCTGTCATTTGAATGAGCATAGCTTAAAATATAAAGAAAAAAAAATATTTGCTTTTGATTTTCTTTCCTTCTTGACGAATGTTGTGAAAATTAATCAATGTTCCTTTTTGCTGAATAGTTGCCCCAAAACGGATAATTGTTTCATAATTTACTCACCCTCATATCAGTCCGTGAAACAAAAAAGAGACATTTTGAATAATGCACTGTTCGCTCCTTTCCATATTTGCATATTATGAATTGGAACTGGAACTTTTGAGTTTCAGTAAGGTCTGAAAATATAATAAATTAAGTTTGCACAACATATTCCACATCTTCTGAAGCAATATGATAGCTTTGCGTCTGAACCGGTTAAAATTTAAGATTGGTGCTTTAACACTGCGCAGGGAAAGTAGGCTATATCATCAGTAGTGAATAGCAGTATCTTGCTCCTATGGCATTTATGTTTGTTTCATAGAGGCCATCAAAGGTAAACAGGAGCTGTGTTGGTTTAATAGATCTCATTTTAGTGATGTCCATTTTACAGCATTTTCACAGCTTTTGGCAGTGAACCGAGTCAGTGTGATGTTCAGAGTTCAGTTTGTTTGCACTGTGAAATTTTCCTGATTCAGGAATTGTCTTGAATTAAATTAATTTTTGTTACTTATAGGTCTTACTCCATGGAGTGACAACGTGTGTTTCTTCTCTTGTTTTAAAAGAATAATTCACCCAAAAATGAAAATTTACTGAAAACACACTCACCCTCAGGCCAATTTGTAGATGTACTGTACACTCTCAGGGAAAAAAAGGTACAGTTCCCAGGTACAAACAGTAAAACATCTCCGGGAACATCCTCTGCAGTGTCTGTGTTGACTTCATTGTCACTAATAGCAATTTCATCCTATCCAGTGTTATTATTCGACCAAGAAGTTCTGTATTTTCTAAATGCATGATGCTTGAAAGATTCATGTTGACACTCATCAAGGACACAACAGATGAAAAAGTATGATCATGAGCATGAATCAGTCCTACATGTTTGATTAGATTTAAATGTCTGCATGAACACTTTGGACAGTTTGTATAGCTTCATGTCATCCTCTCAGTCTAAGATACAAGATTAATAATCCTGACAACAGCATTTGGGAATGGCTTATCACCAGGTGAAGATACCTTCAACACATGCCTTTGGAGAAAGAGCAAAGTGTTCATGTTGTGCAAGGGATATGCAAGTTTGAAAACAAATTACACACAAAAAGCAGAAAGAATGCCATCCTCTACTTCAACTGCTCTGCAAATTTCAGATCCCTTCATTTTTACAGCGCTGAAGATTCTCTTCTCACTGAAGACCCGTTTCCAGTCAGATGTTCCCAAAATCTGTACAGTGGGATATGGGTGTGGCTGGTTCTTCCATTAAGCAGGTATTAATGGTTCGGATTAATCACAGTTTGGTTTGTATCATGGTTTTGCTATGGTTCACCATGTACTATGCAGAAAAAAAGGACTACTGTCAAATAAAAATAAAGAAAATAAGAACAAGTAATTAAGCAATAGCACAAAAAAATACAATCAAACAAAGATATAAGTAAAATAAAGAGTGTAGCGGAACTCTGTCCATTTTACACTTTTATTTATTTATTTTTTCAACAAACCATATTATAGACAACATTAGATTTGAGATGGATGGAGAACAGTATGGTTAGATTTTTTATTTATTTTTTCATCAAAAAAAAAATACACCCCTAGTAGTTAGAGACAATATTTCATTCATATTTTCAAAATAAGAATAAGACTCTCTGCAACAGCTTATCTTCTGGCATCCATGTAATATGCTTCTGTAATGGATTTCCCCCTTAGCCAACCTCAACACATTGGACACAATTGTGCTTAAGGAATCATGAAAACTATTCAAAGGAATATTGTTTTCCCTTTAGCAGCATTTAAGCATGGTCATTGTAAACAGGCTTCTCTCATGCACTCTTTAATGTGCAAAGGACATCTAGGGCTACTGTATTGTGAAAAATATGTTCACTAAAAAAAAAAAAAAAAAAGATGCACAGGTCACATGGACAATGTTTTTGATGCTTTCATAATCGTTTTTAAATGTTTTAAAGTAATAAAAAATCAGTGGCCATTTTATGGGAATCAGCATTTTCAAAAATATTTCTTAAAATCATATAGGTTTGATCATTTGGATAAGCTTTTTGTTTTCTTACAATTAAGAAAAGGGATTATTAAAAAAAAATAACAACAGGAAAAACTGGTCATCTATGCATCTATGTTAAATCAAGATGTTCCACAACTGGATACACAATGAGAACTAATGTAAAGTATACTCAGGTGGAACCTCAGATTTCATTTACAATATTTCAACAGTATGCATCAATTTTATGTACTTTAAACTTGAGGCACACAAACTTAATTACTTTAAAATATGCAGATGGCTAATAGCACTGGATTCATGCATAATTAAGCTATTTACTGTACACTCACTAATGTCATGTTGGGTGCCTGTGAAAACACTTTTGATTTGGATACATATAAACATAAAACTCACCTTTGAATTCCCTCTTCATCTGATAATTCCAGTCCAGCCTCTTTGAATTTGAAGTTCTTCTGATGATAAAGAGGTTGTGGTGGTGCTTGTCATCTACTCATCTGCAATATCTTCATTTTTCCTCCAAGAGAAAGTCCTACGAGTTTGAGACAGCATAAGGTTGAGGAAATAATGAGATAACTACCATTTTTAGGTGAATGATTACTATACAGGTGTTTATAGTATGAACAAAAAATAGGTAAACTACATTTTCTTAAAGAATGAGTCCTTTGCTTCTCTACAAAGTCAACCTTCAGTAGTTCAACTAGGAGGACAAGGAAAACAAAATAATCTAAAGAAGAGATATTTCATTTAGTTAACTAATTACAGAAATCCTATTAATAACTGTAAACATATTTTTGTTCAAAGAGATTGTATGTTACATAAGGTTTCTGTATCCTTGATTTGAGAACAATTTTGTACCTTCATTTCAATTGTACCTTAAAAGGTACCAATCAGAGGTCTTTCCTGTACCATTTAGGTACATTTATTCAAAAGGTACAAAACTTTTCTTTGAGGAACATTATTTGTACCATTGTGTACCTTTTTTTCAGAGATAGTAGATGAGTTTATTTCTTTATCAAACTTAGCATTACATCACTTGCTCCAAATAGATGATAAAAACATCAAAATAATCCACAAATAATCCTGATGACTCCAGTACATCAATTGATCTCTTGTGAAGCAAAGAATTGTTTTTTTTTTTTTTTTTTTTTTTTTTTTTTTTTTTAGAAACAAATTTATGTTTTAGATTTAAAACATTGCTTCTGGACAAAAAAAATAAAATAAAATAAAATAAAAAATATTAATAATCCATAATAACTCTTCCTCCAGTGAAAAAGTCACCTGTCCTCTCAGATCAAAATCCACTGACATATTTGTTTAGAACTGTTTTGGAAATTGTGCTTGATCTGGACATATTTCTCATCTTATTCTGATTCCACTCCATCAGTTAATGACTTGTAAATGAAGACTTTTCTTTTTACTTCAAACCATTGCTTCCAGCTACAATATGACTCCTCAGTCTATAATGTTGCTTTCTCTAGCGAAAAAGTCATCTCGTCTGAATCAAGAGAAAATATTGGACATAACACCATTTCAGTCAGGTCCACTTCGTAAAAGTATATTTATTACAATTATAGCATACAGTTAGTGTTGGCAGTATGGTTTTTCTCTGAGCAAAAGTCCCCACACCTGTCCATGCAGCCATGCTTGGACAGAGCGGGGAGAGCAGCAAGTCAAACACCCCTGGGGTACAGAACAGATCCAGTATATGCATACATAATTATAATTCACAATTTACATGAGTTGTAGACAATAAAAAAATGCATGATAGAGAATCCTTGCAATAGGCTATAGTGAGCTGTATACGAAGAAGAGAGAGAGAGAGAGAGAGAGAGAAAAAAAAAATCCGATTAGATTACAGGTATAGGTGGAGTTTGGGTTGGAGGAGGGAGTTGATTGAAGAAATGCTGGAGAATGGGAATTTAAATGGACCTCTGTGATAAGTGTGAAAACTGGATTGGTACACGTCAGGAACAGCTGACTATAAGCTGATGCAAGCTTGACTGACGTGGCCTGCCTGAACTAATTATTGATTTAAAAGCGAAAACAGCGAAAACACTTCTGAACAAATATGTCTAGACTTTCTAAATGTCTGTATAGACTTTTACCAACGCTATCTCACGACCAATTCGTACGTATTTTACGAGGTGGCTAATTCGTACGAATTTGTACGACCTCACTCGTACGATTTCGTACGATTTGGCTAGACCCCAGTGACGGGTAGGTTTAGGGGCGGGGTTTGGTGTAGGTCATTCGTACAAATTCATACGAATGTGCAACTCGTAAAATACGTACGATTTGACAAAAATCGTATGAATTTGTACGAGTGTGGTCGTACGAATTCGTACGAATTAGCCACCTCGTAAAATATGTACGAATTGCCGTGAGATCGGGCTGACTTTTTCACTAGAGGAAGCTTATTATGGCTTATGGACTCATATTTTGGCCAGAAGTGATGGGTTTACAGTTAAAAGGCCTTAACGATGGATTTGTTTTTTTACAAACATGCAGCTTTTCACTTCACAAGATGGATTGATGGAGTGTAGTGGTGTGGATTACTTGTGGATTATTGTGATGTGTTTATCAACTGTTTGGACTCTCATTCTGATGGCACCCATACACTGGTGAGCAAGGTTTTTTTTTATTTTTTTTTATTCATTTTATTATTAATTTAATGCACACATGCTCCTTTTCCTTTAGGCTTAATATGTAGAGTGTGAATTATTCACAAAAGTCAGTGTTATTTGCTTGGCGTAATTTTATATTTTCTTCAAAGCATCTGTAAAAAAAAAAAAAAAAAAAACCTTATTCTTCACCACTGTAGACAAATGTTTGTTTGTGACACATTTAAAGGGGTGATATGATGCGATTTAAATTTTTCGTTTTTCTTTGGAGTGTTACAAGCTCTTGGTGCATGAAGAATATCTGTAAAGTTGCAAAGACTATAGTACCAAATCCAAAGAGATATTCTTTATCAAAGTTAAGACTCTGCCACACACCCCCCAAAACGGATTTTTCTAACACGCCCTCCACATATCTACGTCACTATGTGGAAATATTTGCTTAATCCCACCCAAATGTCCACGCAAAGAAAGAAGGCGTGGCTTCAGTAACCGCAGTTAGTGTTGAAGCAGCCATGTCAGGGAGATGCTGTGTGTATCTAAGCAAAAGCAAAAGCACTTTATTTGGCCTTCCGAAAGTAGATGCATTTAGGAATCTTTAAGATTACTTACAACAGAACAGCAACGCATTTTATGGACGACCGTTTCGTGAACCTAGGAGAGTAGGTAATTCTGACTTTGCTACGACAATCTGGCGCTTCTGAATGAGCTACTGTAAGTATGTTTTCTTATTAGTATTTGCTATTGACTGTTGCAAATGCGGAGTTTTGCGCGTTTTGTGTGTGTGAGGCGTGTGTGTGTGTGTGTGTGTGTGTGTGTGTGTGTGTGTGTGTGTGAGAGAGAGAGAGAGAGAGAGAGAGAGAAGGTCACACAGTGGAGTCAGCTGTCTTAACCGTCCATGGCTTGTGTACTGCAAACACATACGAGCTTCATCACATGTGTCACGCGACTCTGTTCCCGTTTCGGGCTTGAACTGATGGTAAAACTAAAGACGTTATTAACTGTCTTTACATTTATTGCTCACGATTATGGAAAGGGGCATTACATTTCTGACCAGTGCTTGCAGTGTACGGCCAAATCACAATGCACTGGGTCAGTTGGCCAATCAGAGCAGACTGCGCTTGTCAGAAGGAGGGACTTTGTAGAAAACGTCGCGTTTGAGAGAGACGGGTCATAGAGGACCTACAATAATGTACAGTATTTTGAAAATTAATGTGTTTTTTGAACATTAAAGCATGTCAACATATTCTGTTTCACCAAATACACAAAATAATGATCTTTAAAAAAACCATCATATGAACCCTTTAATATGGAGATGCGTTAGGATCTTAAGACCTTTATTAAGTTATGAAAAGATTCTATGTTTAAGCACCTTAATCAAAGACTCTTAATTCCCTGAAATAAGCAAAGAAGGTCATTTTGGGCCACTATAATCTATTTTTTTATAATATAAAATGACTTTGTCATTGATGGAGTAGATGTTTAATGCAAAAAAATAAAAATAAAAAGTTTGATTAAATGCTAAGAGCCTTTTATTTTATTTTTTCTAAATGAGTTGCAAGTGTAGTTACTGATGGATAGATTCATTACAAGGCATGCTTTGCAAGGCTCATCTGTTCAAAGAAAGGAACGCAGTCTGCAATAAACAATGAGCATTCATAGCAATCCAAGCACTTCATAAAGACCATAATAGCAAATGTGCTGTTGCATTTGCAGGAACATGTCCAAGATTGCTGCAGATGTGAGAGGTCACTGCTGAAAAGGCTGAAGCAGGTTGGAAAACACAGTGGTGCCAGTGAGTGATAGTGTTTCATAGAAAGAATGTGTATTAAATCATCTCATCTCCTGACACAGCTGTCTCTCTAGATATTTATTATTTAGCGGGAAGGCAAAGGTGTTTGTGTCATGCTGTTGATAATATAGAGAGAAGATGACCCCCCTCCCTGCAAAATAATCCAAAACATCACTCTGGTGGCTAGATTTCTGCAGGCCTTCATATTGCACAAACTGTGCCTAAATTACTTAAGCTAGGTGTGGCATAATTAAGTAAATGATCTTATTGTGTTACACCATTAAAACTTTAATTAAAGGTAATGTACCCCAAGTACCCAAAACTGTAAAATTGGGCCTTTTAATAAATATTATATATGGATTTATTGTTTTATTTAAATATTTATTTTACAGTTGTTTTATACACACACACGCACACACACACACATATATTTACAGTATATATATATATATATATATATATATAATATTTTTTTTTTTTTTCAGAAACACCTGAGAAGCAGAAGAATTTTAGCAACAAGATCCTGAAGTGATCTCATTTGTGATGTGGCAGTCACGGATGTGTGTTTATGGTTATAACGCGGCTCATCCGATCAGCCTCTAGAGCAAAATACATTTCATAAAGAACAGTATTTCAGCCATGAAAATATCTGCCTGAGAATAATTGCAGGATCAGTGTCTTAATTACCATCTGTAATCAGCCGATGAAATTGCAGTTCTTTGCGCTCATTACCTGAAATGTGTTGTGTCACAATAGATCCCTTTGTGCAGTGCGAACACCATCCATACACTTGCTTGACTTACATAAAAGCCAGATTTTTCCAAGTTTCCAAGATAGTCTCTCAAGGCAGGACTGTTGTAAAGTGGCCATTACACAAGTCACTCAAGAGAATGAGAAGCAGCCCCTCCCATAAATATCCATTTTCTTCTTCGCTAAATTTAGTCTGCATCAAGCTGTTAGTAAAACTGTGAAAGTCCATTACATTTCACAAAATTCGACTGAAGTAGCAGTTTTTATGAAAAATATGGATAATTTGAGATATATTCTTGAGATACGACTCTAGTTACCCTTCATAAGGCACCACAAGTACAAAGAATGTAAAGCAGGAATGTAACTATGGGTTTCCATTGATCACACACCAAAAGGGATATCAAAAGAAAGACACCCTCTAATCACCTTTCTTTGTTGCCATGGCGTTACTAACGTAAGAAAAATTGCCCATCGCCGCCTTAACACACAAATATCAACCTGTTTTCTGGGCCACAAAGAAATGATTTTCTGAGAGCAGCTATTGTTTCTTTTCATGGTAATCAATCAATGTATCAAACTGATCATATCTGTCAAGACCAAGTATTGTTTTGGCATAAATCATGCTTCTGACAAAAAAACCATCAGCTCTATTGAGTCAAGAGCTAGTAATGTGGCTCAAAAGAGTTATTTGCAAAGGAGTCCTAAGAGAGATGGCTGTGAATGCAGCATAAGAGTGATCTGTGTGCACAAAGCGTGTGATTATGTTGATGTACAATTATCCAGGAAATGACTGGCTTCAGGAGGGAGATGCTCTTACTCTCATTATTAAAGGCAAATTGGGTGTATTTGTGGTGGGGTTTTAGCAGAATATTTGAATTGATAAAAAAATCTGCTTAAAAATATTTAATAGGCCATTTACCTGCACTACGGGAACAACCCAGTGCTGTTTATTTTGTTAAAGTGTTAAAACATTTGTTGAAGGGAAGGTTTGTTTTTTTAATTTTTTATTCCATTTGATTTAATAATGCTTTTGGAGTTAGCATGCCAGATGTTCCTTTTAACTCTGAGGCGCCTCAAGACTTAATTTTTATTTTATTAGTGATGCTTGCTAAAGGCAAGCATTAGTGTTTCAAACACTATTACTTTCTCATATGGGTAAGGGTGTTTTTTTCAAAATATTCAACTTAAGTGGTACAAACATGAATTATGCTGTAAATTACGTGGCTGATTTAGGAAAGATTTACTAATTCGTTTTCAAAGCAAACAGATTTATGGTTTTTTGCACTTGGCAAGTGATAAAATAAGACCAAAAAATCCTAGAGAATATCCTATATTCTGCAGAGACTCGAAAACATAGAGACTTGAGAGTGGGCTGTTTTGACTGTATATTAGTGCTAGTGCTAGAAAATGCATTAGATCCATACAGATGATTTAAAATAGAATAAAATATCATATAAAATATATTTTATCAAAACTATTGTTAAAGAATATTTTGCCCCAAAATGAAAAATTTTGCTGAAAATTGACCTCTCACCCTTAGGCCATCCAAGATGATGAGTTTGTTGTCTCTCATTAGAACAGATTTTGAGGAATTTTTGCCTTATAGTCACTTGCTTTCCAATGGATCCTCTGCAGTGAATGGTGCCGTCAGAAAGAGAGTCCAAACAGCTGATAAAAAAAATCACAATAATGCACAAGTAATCCACATTCAGTCCATCAATGAATGTATGTGAAGTGAAAAGCAGCATGATTTGTACACTCAAAAAATATATTCAGTGGATCTGTTGCCCACTGCTTAATTTGAATGCATTAGTGCAAGTAAAAAATTCCAATGTATTCCAAAGTTGTACTTTTTTAAAAATGAGTTATAATTACATCAACGTAATATAAACTTCAACTTAAATATCTGTGTTAGTTTGTTTAAAAAATTATTTGAGTTGTACTAACTCAATGTAATTAGCTCCATAACTTCATTTTTTTTTTTCAAGTTCACGTTTCAGGTTCCCAGCATGCTTTGCATGTGACTGAATAATGAGCAGTAATGTAGAAATAAACTCATATTTTATTCATTTTTATTTAAGATCAGAACAGGAGAAGATTTATTAATAAGTTCAGTGTTCTGTTCTTTTAGTATTTAAAAGTTTTTATGTTATGTTGGTGGTTTTTAAGAGATTACCATTGTGTTGAAGAGTAGAGCGTTTGCTTAGAATCAGTAGGCATTTGGTTGAAAATGCTAAAAGATAGATTTTCTGGCAGCATTAAGTATTGTTTAATCAAAAAATGAATCTATTTTAGTAGTTTTTGTAACCACCAGTGTCCATGATTGAATCAAATTTAAAACAATGTGAAAATAACAAGTTAGTACTTAATTTTTATGAGTATTCAAATTAATAATAGTTAGTTTTTTAACAATTTTAGTTAGGGATGTTAGTTAAAATTGTTAGGTTTTTTTAAGTATATATAGCGCAATATAGTTTATATTATGTTTAACTGAATTTCAGAAGTTTTATTTATTTTTATTATTTTTTTTTTTTTTGCGTCCAAACAATATTTTTTAGAGTGTAAGAAGAATATGTTTATAACTTCCTCTATCCTTGACATTGCTTTCTCCAGTTAAAAATTCTTCTCGTCTAAATTAGGGGAGAAGTATGCACAGATGAAGCACTGATGACCAGCAAAAACAGTCCAAAATAGTTTTCTAACCAAATATGTTGATCAGATATATGAATTCATTATTAGTTCATTATTATGGTCTCATATTTTAACCGCAGCTTTTCACTCCATAATATTGATGCACTGGAGTGGTGTGGATTACTTGTGGATTATTGTGATGTTTTTATCAGCTGTTTGGACTCTCATTCTGACGGCACCCATTCACTGCAGAGGATCCACATGGTGAGTAATGAGTGTAATGCTAACATTTCTCCAGATCTGTTGTGTTTTGTTTTGATATTATAAGTGAATGCATTCAGTTATAGATATATTACATTACAATAACATTAAAAATGCTTGAATTAACCAGATAAATTATGTTGTCTGAAATACTTTCAAGTTCATCTGGAAATCATTCTAAAAAGCCAACAATGGTCGCAAGTTAAAGTATCTATATTTATCAGGTTTCATAAGCCCCTTCCACACAGTAATACCAGTAAATTGATTAAAAATTACCAGGAACAACTTTACCGGTAAATACAAAAATGTGCTGTTCACACAAGTAATGACATTCCGTCTTTTTATCATTAACCAGAATGGCTTCACCTTCTGGTACTGTGTTTGTAAACACGGAATATACACGGCCGGTGTTTTTTGTTGATGTTCTCATTTTTGTGTCAAAACTTTCACATGCATGCAGCTGCCTTTGGTCCAGAGACATCATATTAGACAAATTCGAAACCAAACTACACAGCTCAGAGTAAATGCATCATCTGCATCAGAATGTTGTGATTGGTCCCAGAGTAGATGTCTTACGTCAGTGCTTTCTGAACTCGTGCTCATTACCGGTAATCTCATTCTGTATTCACAGAGAGTACATTACCGGTAATTTACTGGCAAGGTTACAACTTCCTCAGTACCGGTAAATTGCCAGAATTAATTTACCTGTATTTCTTTAAATTGTCCTGTTCACCACATGAAACTCTTAATTAAGACTTTACTGTATGCTGTATTACTGTATGTGAAAGGGGCTATAATGTAACACTTAAAGTATAGTAGCAGACGAAATACATGTGACGATAGCTGTCATTTAATAAAACATGTTTTGGTTTATTCTATATGTTTTATGTACATCAGTGTTTTAAAAAGCATTCATTGAATCTTAATGAAGGACTGCTGGCTAATTAGCCATGTTAGATTACTGATGGCCAGAGATCTCGAACAGCACTTGTAGATCAATTACGTGGTGAATGCTACACTACACACCATTGACTCATGACATAATGAAGGCTGTATATTTCAAAGATCACATCAGCGGTTGATAAAGAGCCCCTTTAGCGAAATTGCAATGACTTGCATAATGTCAGTAACGTTTTACAATTGCAGCATTTAACAACCACAGTTCATAATTAACATCAGAAAAAACCATGAGTTTCTTAAAAAATAGAACCTTTTTTTGCATATTCATGTTGAGAACAACAATAATAAAATAATTTGCATTAAGAGAAGGGAGGGGGGTGATTTTACAAGCACCGAGTAAAAAAAAAAAGAAAGAAAGAATACCGACAGGCGCTACTTTTTTTTCATAGTGCACCATAGGCTATGGAAAAAGTATACAGTATGACTTAGAAAACCCACATATCAACTCAGCCTGAAAACAGGAGTGAACAAAAGAGGAAAGGATGTCATTTCCATATGATGACTCTCACGCTGTAATTTCAGAAACCAAATCTTTCACCATTTGAAAAGTACACTGATAAGTGCCTTCCTGATAATGGCTGAAACATGTTCAGCCCACTCTATTTAGCCCCCAGCTCCTCACTTTCATAACAACAAGAGCGTTATTCCCTCGTGCTGCGAGACTGTGAATTGTTTTTGTACAGTCTGGTGGGACACAAATGCACAATATACATGTGTAATATCATGTTAGCATCATTATAATTGCACAATGGAGATATTTGTGTTGTTTAAACTATGTAAACATGATTCTGAAGCGTGTGATACGCACATCATTTCAACCGCATTTCTTTATCAATAAATTTCCCATAAAGAGGAAAATTAACTGTGTGCTGGACAAGAATGTCTTTTATTTCGGACTAAAAAGTGTGATAGCTGTGTCGCGGTCTGTGCCACGAGAACCCGGTTGCCAGGCGATAGAGATAAAGCTGCAGAGATATGCGTCCATTTATGTCAAGAGATGTTTATTAAATTTGAAAAGATAATAATGGAAGTGGTAAGAGGAAGGAAAGATTAAGACAGAAGAGAAAAAAGGAAACGAACATACAACTGCCACTCATTTGGTGGAGGATTGATTGAGAAAGAAAAACGTGCATTAGAGACAGAGACATCAGAGAATGTCCAGTATGGTACATTAAGTGCAACAGCAAGGGTTATAGTGAAAATCCATTATTGTCTTCATAGAAACTGATGTTTAACAATTAAATTGGAGTACTTTACAAGAAAATACTATTTCGTCTTCAGTCTACTTCAATTGTCATGTGCTAATCTCCCCCCTTCCCTTACGACTCCCCCCCTCTCTTGACGATTCTTTGTAATTATTTTTGTGACATTTACAATTGTGGGTACAAATTTGCACTGGAATTAACCAGCGGACTTTTTTCTCTTCCTCTTCTCTCTGACTGTCTTAGTCTGTTGTATGGGCAAGACAGAATCCGCAGTTTGAATGTGTCATGACCTTTGAGCCCTTTGATGGCACTAGGCATAAGAAACCATCATGCTGCGTGTTAAATATAGCTACATGGCTCCAGTGAGTACTTCAGAAAACCGCTGTCACTTAACAGACTCTGTCGCTGCATCAATAAATGCAACCTGAATCTCTGTTACTCTAGGAAAAGCTATACATCCAATTCTATGCAGTGAGCTGCTGGGAGGGTTCTATGGGCCCAAGCTCTCTCAGATAGTCAAAAAAGACACATGTCAACTTGTTTTCGGGAAAAAATAGACATAGAGTGCGCCTCAGTCCCCAAAGAACAAAGGGAACCATCCAGCCTTTTTATCAGCGACAGACAAAGCAAACTTCTATCATGGTATGGGGGGTCCAGCAGAGCAAACGGCATGAGTGAATCAGGAATAAGTGCAAGGGTACCACTGACATGGAGGCATTATATATTGAAATTGTACAGAGACATATACTGCCCATCAAGATGACATTCTTTCATGGGAAGTCCATGGTTAGTAGATCATTCTGCATGTGCTACCAACAGCTAGGGGTGACCAACGTGCCATTTTCACAGGACAATTCCTGGCCAGAATTTCTATTTTGCCTAAAATATCCAGGTTTTGGCATTGTTTGCGCTGTGCAGACCAATTGTTGTATGACAAAGTACCGTGAGAGCTCTATAGAGCAGACGGTTTCTTGTGCTTTTGAATCACTCTCACAGTACTTTGGATGCCATACACCAATCGGTATGCTCAGTGCTGCTTCAAGTCGAACACAAATATGTATACATATATTGCATCACTTTGACCATTCTCTGTAGATCCCAGCTTCTCACACACCACGATTGTTTGATTACGTTCAATGTCTGCATGTTATTTGGTCAAACGGTCATTGCCTTCATTAAGTATGAAAACAGGAAACCAAAGCCAAAACCTGGATCCATAGTTTAGGCAATATAGAAATCCTGGCCAGGACGTGTCATGGAAAATGGCACGTTTGGTCACCCTAACAACAGCGTAGGTGTTTTAATAGACACAGACCAGTCATGAAACAGAGACAGAGCAAGACAATAACGATCACATACTGCTGAGCATCTGAAGTCTTCTATCAACCAAGTTGGTGGGGATTGGACCAAAATTTTGCTTTCAAAATTTTAAACACTTCGTATCATCTATTCATAAACAATTAAAAATTGTAATTAAAAGGAAAGTTTATGTGACAGTGTTACTATCCCATGTCCCAACTTTTATGGGACTGTGTTTTCCCGTCTTCAAAATCACAAAACTTGTTTATATTTACAAAAATAAAATTAAGGTGGACAATGAAAAAAAATAATAATTTAATATTATATTTATATTAATATTATTATTTGTACTTTTAGTCAATTATATGACGGTTAAAGTGAATGAACAAATAGCACTCTTGATTTTATGGATTTCACACAAATGTGCCGCCTCTTTCTGGAATTGGGGTTTTGTATATATAATATGTGTGGGTTGTGTGTGGTGTGTGTGTTGTGTGTGTTGTGTGTGTGTGTGTGTGTGGTGTGTGTGGTGTGTGTGGTGTGTGTGTGTGTGTGTGTGGTGTGTTTGTGTGTGTGTGTGTGTGTTGTTGTGGTGTGTGTGTGTGTGTTTGGTGTGTGTGTGTGTGTGTGTGTGTGTGACGATTTCACACGGGGAGCACAGGAACGAAAGGAGCAAGGAGACGATGGATAAAGTAAATTACAATAATCCAAAGGATTTCATTTGGATACTCCATCCCAAAATGAAAATTTTGTCATTATTCACTTACCCCATGTCGTTCCAAACCCGTAAAAGCTTTGTTCATATTCGGAACACAATTTACGATATTTTGGATGAAAACCGGTAGGCTTGAGACTGTCCCATAAACTGCCAAGTAAGTAACACTGTCAGGGTCCAGGAAAGTAGAAAAGCATCGTCAGAATAGTTCCCAGCTGCCATCAGTGATTCAACCGTAACGTTATGAGTGGACAAGAATACTGTTTTTTGTACCCGAAGAAAAACCAAAAATAACGACTTTTATTCAGCCAATTCCTCTCCTCTGTGTCTCTTTAAAGAAGAGGAATAAAGTCGTTTATTTTTGTTTTGTTCGTGAACAAAAAGTATTCTCGTCGCTTCAATCCAAAACATCTTAAAATTGTGGTTCCGAAGATGAACACAAAGCTTTTTACGGGTTTTGGAAGACATGGGGGTAAGTGATTAATGACAAAATTTTCATTTTGCAGTAGAGTAACCCTTTAATGAACTCAAAACCGGGTGGAGCACAGGAAATCACAGGGATCAAAAATGACATTTAACAGCGGACAGGGAACGAGGGGCATAACACACTTCAAATACACAGTAACTAATTAGACCCAGCTGGAACCAATAACACTCAATACCGGACAGGAACAGGAAAAAAAAAACAAATATGGGCATAATAATAAATACTGGAGCATCTGGGGGAGGAAAACACAACACAAGACAGGAACAGAGAGTCCCCTGACATGTGTGTGTGTGTGTGTGCACTGAATATCATTTGCAATGATGTATAAAAATGTAACAGCCCTGCATCTTGGGGAAAAGAAAGAAGAAGATGACTGATGATTGACGAAGAAGAAGAAGCCTAATTTGAAAGAAAAAAAAATCTAATAACATTAGCAAATTAGGTGATTAAATATCAATAAAAAATAACCATTCAAACCTTTCATGCTTTTTTTCCCCACAAGATAAGAGCGTCTCGGTTACGTATGGTAGCCCTCGTTCCCTGAAGGAGGAATAAGGAGATGTCACGTCGGATGACCGACGAATTGGGATATCGCTTTCGATAGACCAATTACTTCGAGCAAATACATGTATCTGTATGAACATCCGTTTAGGTGCATATGGAAAATTGGAGGTGGTTGTAACCCTCTTGGAAAAGGCAGAAGTCTGCCGGGGAAACATGGGCTCTGAGGCTATACTGTCGACTTTACACATATGGAAACAAACCCAGCCTTCTACCATTCTACCTCAAGGATTCAGTGAGTGAAGGCCTGGCGCCGGATGCTCCTCCACGTCTGGCTGCCGAGGGGACGGAGGAGCTCGACAGGGTCTATGATATAGACTCTCTGGAGAGGTTTTAGCAAGCCGACACTAACCGGGGCCTCTCAGTGCCACTACCCTTCTGAGTAGAGAACACAGGAGGATACCAGCTCCACACGAAGCTATAGAATCTAGCGAATGTGTTGGGGTCGCCCAGCCCGCAGCTCTACAAATATCTGTCAGCGAGGCACATGAGCCAGTACCAAGCGGATGCAAATCACTCCTAACTGGTGAGCTCGCAACCTCAACGAGTCAGGGCCACACCTTGTGGCCTGATAAGCTAGGGTGATGGCATCCACAATCCAGTGGGCCATCCTCTGCTTGGAGACGGCATTCCCCTTCTGCCAGCCTCCATATTAGACAAAGAGCTGGTCTTAGGGTCCTAAAGCTTTGTGTCCAGTTTAAGTAGCATCTCAGGGCTCAGAATGTATGTGGAAAGTGTAGGTATGGGTCTGCCTCCTCCGACTCCACCACAGCGCCACTTGCTGGAGGTTTGCTGTGGATGCAGATGTGGGAAGCGGGGTGCGGACCCAGGGGGCCGCTCTTAGCGACAGTGCTGGCTGGGGCACTGCGGCTGGTGGATGGGTGGAGGCAGCATGCTGCCCTGCCGGGCAGAAATTTGGACCACCTTATTCTGCTCCCATTGCAGCGAGAACTGCTGTGGCCAGGTTCTCGACCGCGGTCGCTGAAGATGCCGGTCTGGGACACAGGGCGCATTAAGGAACCGATCTTTGTCAGTGTCCATCATATCAACAGACACAGCCAGAGATGGTGCTGCCTGGACCACAGGTGTGGACATCACATGAACCCAGAGATCCTGAACTCGTGGTACCTTCGTCGCTTTTGGAGTGGCAGGTAAGCGGTGAGTTGTTTGCCGCTATTTCAGAACTTCTGGATGTGACCAACCCTCATGAAGGTCCTTCGGGTGCCTTGGCCTGGTGCACCGTGCAGTAACACCGTAGCCTGTAAGTGTGGAGGCAGCTTCTCCACTGGCCATATAAGCATCGCCAGACAGACCAGACGAGTACCTACGACAGACCTGGGAGGGGAGGCACAGTTCGCCCTGCTGGGTGGAGGTGGTATTAGGACCATAACTGCATCGCAAACCCACCGCTCCACCGGGGGGAGCCCCCGTATACCCCCTTGTGCTGCACCACCGTCAAGGGTGAGGGAGGAATCCATCAGGCTGGTTTCTGGCAGTAAATGTGCCATCCCGTGACCTTGTGAGCTCCTCGTCTGCACGTATCCGGGAAGAAGGGAACAGAGGCGTGGGAGCCACCCCAAGAAACCATTCGTCCAACCTGGGAGAAGTCTCGGGACACGGTGGATTTTTCACACTCGAGCTCCTACCTACTTGGCAGCCCAGGAAAGCATTGGCTATCATCTCCGGGATCTGATTCAAGTTCATTGTTTACTGTCCCCGAAAGGGTGGCAGTCACAGCGTGTATCTTCCGCAGAGAGCTGTCCCGTCTCCATCTGCTAGCGAGGCAACATTACGCGTTTTGTTCAGGAGGGCATCCAATAAAGAATAATTCCACGTGGTACGCTCTTTGAAGTAGGTCCAGTGCGTTCCTTTGGCTGTGAGTAAACGGATTCGGAAGCGCTAGAGGAGAGGTGGTAGTTACAAGAGGGGTTTGGCCAGCCAAGGTGCTCCTCAAACCATCCGCGAGCCGCACGACGGAAGTAGTCTCAGCCGTCCAGCCACCAGGACAAGCCTTAGTATCAGGGCAACGGAGCTCCTCCCCCCTGGCGGAAACGGTAAGCCTGGCCCGCAGCTCATTGAGACTGTCATCTTCCCACATATGGATACATGACTCATCGCATCCCGAATGCCGCCTCAAGCGCATGTGCCCAGATCACATGAGGCACCTCCTCCTCTCGCAGCGATTGGCAAACAACCGTATACAGAAAACAACACGGTGTTGAACTACGAGACATATTTTTAAAAACGAAGATCTGTTGTTTTTGCAATAAACGCCACCCCTTTATTGCACTTTTAGAGAACATTACCTCGTTTAGGGGAAATGCTTTTTTATGTGCTGATGCACAAAGGGTTGGTGGACACTTGCGCAAAACAGGGGTATTGACTACCTGAAAGTGCGCAAACCAACTCAGCACAGGAAAAATACCACCACTTCATGCACCATACCGCCAAACACAAAAAGCTTCCAAGAGCACGTTTAACTCCTAGCTCACTGAAGACACTTGGATGGAGGTAATGAAAAACGCCATTGTCCCCGTCGCTCTGCAGCAAAAAACTTGGTATGCATGGCACCTGATTGCCTTTATGATTCACACGCTGTGATCACCTGCAGCTGGATGCAATAATTGCATGCCCAGTGTGCATTGGCTTCGTAGTTTGACAGTAGAAGTAGATTTTTTTGGGTTTGGTGTCTTATTGAATCCATATGCCAAAGTCGTCAGTCATCCGAGATGACGTCCGAAAGTTACCATCAAAATGTTTGCATACACAAAGGTATTAGCTTGAAGCACGTATCAATAATAATCATAATAATAATAATAATAATAATAAAAACTGTCAGAATGGGAAGCAGAGTCAAAAGTAGTATTTCAAAATTGTATCCTTAACGATGCAGAGAAGTGGGACAAGTGCACATACTTCAATGTAATATCCAAATAACTTCACATAAACACAGATCTTGGGTTTGACAGGTGGACAAGTGTTTGGAGGTGACAGAAAGAACAAAAAAAATAAAAAAACAGCTGGGTCATGTTTGCATTTTTATGGCTGTCCGCCTTGCCATAATGTCTAACCTTGTTACTCAGGGATTAGCCATAAATAATGTCTTAAAAATCATGCATAAAATGTTCAAATTGTTGTTTTTTTGTTCGCTTGTTTTGTGTTGATTGTTTTAATTGCCTGACTCGGTTTTATAAATCTAGATAGGCTGTACAAATAGTCAAAACATAAGCATCTGGTTGAGTTTGTTTTCGATGTACCGTAATCATTAGCTAAGAATATGTATATGGATTTCAATTCAGCATAATTATTAATATTTTAATAATAATAAATAATAACTTGTATTATAAGGTTCATGTGTGCTTATATTATATAGCGTCTCCATCTTTCTGGTTTTTAATTATCAAACTTTGCACTGAAGCCTGTATGCGTTTATTATATTATTAGCATTATTATATTGATTATATAATGGTTACATTATAAAATTTTCATGTATTTGTATTTTTCCTTACATAATTATTTCCTGTCAATTACATATTCTTTTTAGCTTCTCATCAAAAGTGTGGAAATTGTGTTTATTCATCTCAGATCGGGTCTGGTTTGGTATCATTTGAAGAATTACTTTCAAATACCCCTTAGGAGATACCATGAACAGGGAAAAACTATGTCCAGATCGCAAGGACTGGTGGTTAAAATGTAGGTGGTAATTGTGTGCGCTGTATTGCAGATAAGTGGAGTTGAAAAGTCGCCGTACTTCTTTGAAAGTTTGCGTGGTCGTGGTTGTAATGGCAAATAATGGATAGAGATAAAAAACCATGATCTTCTCCTTGCACTCTTTTGATCCACTGTTGGCGATGTCTCATTCATATGAAGACCATAGTTATTTAAATAAATTTTAGACAAATTGAGCTTTTCTTTAATGCATGATTGTATGAAAGTGTGCATTGACACAGATGGGGGCATCATCAGCGTTGATGCTATTGAACATTGAGATCTTAACTCTGGTATGCAGCTCTGGCAAGTACAGAGACATCAGTGTTCCTATCCTGACTCAAACCATTGTACACTTTGTTGAATTTATAGGGCGATTCAGAGATGATACTATTTAGCCGACATTTTTGGTCAGGCTTTCAATGGAATATATTGCCGCTCTGGAGCTTTATTCATGCATTACCAAAAGTGTTGACATTACAGTCTAATGAACAATTTCTGTAACTTTCACTTTTCCATACATTCTCAATGTATTTAAACATTATAGTGTGGAGTCAATTGGCAATATGTTAAACGTTAGAAAATACAAAGGACAAATTACATACATATTACTTTACATATATTATATGTATATATACTATTCTATATATATATAGATATATATATATATTATATATATAGATATCTATATATATATTAGATATATATATATAGATATACTGCATTATAGGTATTGGCATTTTTATTTATTTATTTATTTAGTTTTTCTATTTCTACAAGTTTTCTAATGTATTTTGCTGTTCCTTTTTTCAGATAGATAGATTTATTTAGCAGGTATAAGTGTCTGCCATTTATTCTTACTGTGTGTTTGGCACACCTATGGACTTCTATCAGCGTACTCTTGTCCAAAAGAATTACGGTTTTCGTGCCATGTGCCGTCGGCATTGGGTCAGATATGTTTAGTGCTTGAGTGGATGAGTGGTGGCGACACCGGAAATGAAAAAGCACGCGATATCATCTTGCCTGAAGGGACTTTGTTGAAGAGCAATGCAAGGCTTGTACTAAGACCTTGGTTGGCTGGGTAGTCTTCTGCTGGTAGAGTAAATTCGGGCGTTGTGTACGTCGGACTGTGTTTTACCCCACGAAAGACACTTGCGTTGACAACATTGCATTGTAAATTTGACATACTTGAAAAAAAAAATTAAATTAAATTACCATCATGCTAATGCTAAAAAGCAATGAGCAGTTCTGTTAAACCCAATAGAGGAAACTGCATTAAAACATACAGCTTCTATTCTGACTCAAATAACATACATACATTCCTGGCAAAACTGACCCTCTTCTCCTTCTTTTTCATTTTACCTGCAATCAAGGATGCAATCAAAGTCAAGACTCATCTATTTTTCATGTCTTGATTCCTGTTCACAGCCACTCTTAAGATGTTACTATATCATCTATTTTGGGTCAGATGCAGAGTTAATGGATGTAGCAGTGTATCCTTGCATATCAAAAATCAACAGTATATACAGAATGGCTTATGTATCAGTAATTTGATTACTAGGTTTTTTTTTTGTGTTTGCTTTGGTTTGGTTTTTTCAGGGTGGATTTCTTAATGTTTAATTCTCTCGGCCGTTTCCATAATAATAATAATATGAATGCAGTTTTAGGGACCTCAGATGGAAAATCTGAGACTCTTGAAATCTGGAATATATTTATAATAACCTGCCTATTCCATTTTATTTTTATATTTTGTTTATATATTATTTATTGTTTCCATATTAATTGTAGTTAAAGTATTTTAGTAACTTTGTTTTCTGTGTGTCTGTCACACACACACACACACACACACACGCAGACACACACACACACCAATATATAATATATATATAGTATATATAATATATATATATACGACCGCTCTGAAAACATATCAGTGGTAATAACTCAAACTATGGTAAAATTATAAAGATATTTACAGTTAATTCCCAACATTCGTTAAATCCAATTTTAAATCTCATATCAGAATAAATTAGCTCTTGGTTTCAAAGCTCCCCTGAATTTTGTTAAATCATAAAACCTTAAGCGGCAACTCTCTCAGGCTTGTTTGTAGGATGCCTGGTGAAACTTGGCAGCATCCCATCCTCCTCATCACCACAGAGATTTAAACACTTGTCGACTAGCTGGATCCTAAAAGCATGAGATGGTCGCCGCTCTTGTCATACCGCTTACAGTATCAGTGAGGGCAGCTCATGCTGTAATGTTTAATTAGACACAATCAACATGATTACAGATTTCACTAGTTAAAAGTGCTAATGATATTGATTAAATAAACATGTGTTGACGAGATTAAGACTTGAAAATGACACCTATTTCATGTTTTAATTAAGCACAGTGTTTGGAAGATAAGCTACAATGTCCTCCCTGCACACGAGGGAGCTTAGTAAATTCCATTATGCGTACCGTGCTGCGCGCGGCAAGTCTAACACTGTGGGCTTTTACATTTAAATGTGAAATATAGAGTACTGAGAGCTACACTCGGCTTCACATTATGAAAAGCAAATGCGAAAACTGCCCAATTGATTTTGCCTTCACTCAAAATCTATAAACGTATAAACTTGCCCTCACTAATTCAAGGGGTCTCAAACTCAAATTACCTGAGGGTCATTAGCAAGGCCAGTTAAATAGTCACAACAAATAAATGTGGTTCAACGACCTTCATTTTAACAGTAATATGAATTATTGATGCATAGATGGGGCCTTTTCAGAGCTGAATGCCGGCACTCTTGATCCTCATATACAGCACTGCATGTTTAACAGAGTATGTGTGCCTGAGATGAACGGCAGATTTCTCGCTGCAGATCCAACAGGTTACATGTCCCATTAATAGAACGGAACATCACAATCCTGGCTGTGATGTCACCGGTCGTGTGTTTACAGTTTTTCTCGATTGCTAACACACTATAACTGATTCATTTGGCCCAATTTTTCAAACCATTCATACAGTTCTCAAAACAAAGACACGGTTCTCAAAACTTTTAACACATTTCACCTGTTTGCACCCACGTTCCAATTTGCTCAGTGTTTTCTGCAAAACTCTACACTAAAACGCCATCATTTTGCACAGTTTTAAATATGTTCTCATTCAGAAAACACAAACACATATACCCCCGGTTTCACAGAAAAGGCTTAAGCTACGTCCCAGACTAAAATCATGTTTGAGCTGTCTCAACTGAAAATATATTGCTCTGACATATCCTAAAATTTGTCAGTGTCATTGTCTCTGTGTCAGATGTACACCTGTAATGTTTTTCTTCTCAGTAAAAGAGCATTTTTGTAAAAGTTGCGGCGGGGGGAAATATCTTAATTTAACCTGAGGCCTTGTCCTGCGCTTAAAGCTAAGCCTCGTTTGTGAAACTGGGCCAATATAATTAACTCCATCTGTTCACACGCTGAACACATTTCAACACACAATTATGCATGTGTTACCCACTATAGCAAAATTGATGACACACCCATCAGAATCTCAGGTATATAAAAAGGGCCGCAGGTGATTATTTGCTTTGGGAAACATGTACACTCATGATGAAAGAGCATAAAGAGGTGGCGAGACAGTGAGGAGGGTCCAAAGAACATTTGTTCGCTGAACGAAATACGGGCAACACTAGTTGACCATGTTCTTGTGGCATGGCCACGAGTTGAGCTTAGATGTCAGCTGTTGGCAGCTCGCGTCTATCATTCAAAACATTTAGAAGAAGCAAAACACCGGTAGCTGATTATTTGGCCAACAGACACTGTGCAGTAATCTACAGGGTGTATTATAATAACAATTTAGATAATACGGGGGGTGGGAGTCAAAATTTAGATGAGAGAACCTTCATTGTTCTTCTGTGTACAGTACTGTAATCACGTTGCTGTCACATCCTTAAACTCATACCTGTCAAATTGACTTGTTGCTCTGTATTAGTTGTTCTAGTTTTTTGTATTAATTTTTTGCAGAACTGGAAGGCAGACTAACGTCTTCTGACAGAGGACCAAGAAACTGCAATTGTAAAAATATAGTCATTGCTAATGCCATTGCAATTAGACTGCATGAAATTCAGAGAAGAAGTCTAGTGAAGATCAACATGCCTTCTCAGAAATTGAATGTATAAGTATTTCTACAATTGACTGGATCCTGCATCGCAAACAGACTTTGAATGAAACAGGTATATGGGTGCCTACTGAAAGGAATTCATAGCAGGTCAAGAATCAGCGAGTGCAGTTATGGTCATGTATTAAGATGTAAACGCACGAATGTTTATTTACTGTAATGTAGTGCTGTAAATTTGATGATGTACTCTTACAGGTAAAGTGATTGTTTATTGCTTACTGCTACAATGTACTCAAAACATCTTTTCCGCCTAAAAAAGAATCAAAAAAATAACGTTCTAGTTTGATGGCTAGAGACACCCTGCATGAATGATATAATTATATATAATTTTTTTGTTATTCTTTTTTTTGTGGAAAGTGTAATAATATTATATTTTTGTAATAAAAAAAATTAAAAAATAAAATAAAAATCTGTAAGTGCTTCTCCTTATTTTTTCATTGTACATTCACCCTTCCATTGCATTCCTGATTACCAGTAAGAGGTTTTAGTAACAGTGTTTTGAATTGTATCTCACTGGTGGTTTTCTAGGGCAGTGTAGTAGTCTGTGTGGTGCATCATCTAAGGCCAAAGTTAGAATTTGGACTGAAGAGAATATTGTTTTTGACTAGAATATTTGGTTTTGACCAAAGTCAGTGGAAGTTTGAGGTGGTGTGCAATGTTGGTGTATAGTGTTGCGTTGTGGTTGTTTATAGTTGTGAGAAAATGGCGAAATTGTGTGTCTAGCAATCAAGAAAAACTGTAATACCTTATGTATAAGGAAAAATGTGGACTGGATTCAATGGTGAAGTATTAAAACTTGAGGGGGTCTATATATTTCTTTTTCCAGTTTGTAGTTTTGAAGACCTACTGAAGTGCATAATTTCACATGTTTTTCTTTATGATTTTACTACATTTGATAATTTCAGCCATAGGTCACCCCAATACATACAAATTTGCTGAAAATGTAGATTAACGCCAGGCCATGGGTGTCACTATAGATCTACTATAGATTTTACCTAAGCAAAAATCTAATGTCGCCCCAGTAAAATCCTACAACTTGAGTTATAATTGACTTAATTTGTCATTGGATTAATTTAGATTGATAATCCTGAAATAAAGAATTCAGCTATATGGCTACAACCGGATCTTCACGCTTTTAAAAACAACACAGTGTAACTGAAAAAAAAAACTGATTCATGCGAGCAGAAATTCATGCCCACATCACGTCTTGTGTCCTGTTTAACTGCAAGCGCGCAACAAGATATGATGTATCTATTTACCAAGCGGTCTGTTTCTGATGTAAAAACAAACTCATCTACAGCTTTGGATGGCCTAAGGGTTAGTGCACTGTCAAGCAAAGTTTTCTTTTTTGGTGAACTGTTTCTCTCAGTTGTGTCTCTTGATATTAGTGAAATAATCTAGGATTTGGAATGCAAACCTCTCTTTTTGTCATCAAAAGTAATTATGAAGAGCTCTCGCCATGAAGACCTGTTGGTTTGGATGAATAAAGCATTTTATTGTTCAAAGTGTGGCAATTAAAAAGCACAATTGATTTTTTTTCCAGGGTGGATTTCTTCACATTTCTCCCTCTGCACCATAATAGTAATGCTGCATTTCTAAAACCTCAGCTATAAAATCTGAGACTCTGTAACATTTCAAAGCATTATTCTCAGATTTCCCCAAACTTCAAGCTTTGTGCATTATGGTCCTCGGGATTCCAGCATTTTTTTTAGGTTGAGATAACATGATCAAAGAAGCGGGTCAGTCAGAGTTTCACCATTCATAATTCAAGAGAATGTTTTTGTACCACCTTCAACAGTTACATTTTTAATCCAGCCCATACTGCCAGACTGAACTATAAAGCCTGTTTTTGTACATCACTGCCAGCAACATTACCACTCCTGGGAATTTATGTTCTGTCTTCTCCTAGGGGGGGGGGCGGGGGGGGGGGGGTGGGGGGAGGGGGGGGGGGGGTGGGGGAGGTGCGGGGAGCCTTTGAGAATCTACTGTATCAGTGGGTCTCTGATTTCATATTAGGGCACTGAATTGGCTAATTATCTCCCGTTATCTCTATAATATCTTCTATATTGTCTTTATCACTGTCCAATTGGCAAAAATCTGTCCTGCTGTTTTTCCTCGGATAAAAGACTCTTCCGAATGCGTACAGCATATGACTAATCATTTTATGTCTGTTATAATTAGTTTATTTTCAAGAAACGTCCTCAAAAAAGGATTCTATCCCTAGAGGGCATGATGGGATTGCTTTTAATAAGCCAGCTGTAAGCGATCCACACAGACTCCACCGCTGACTCTTACTGCAAGTCATTTAAATTATGGAAATAAATCTTTCCCTTATTATTTTAATATACCGCAGCCCTCAAGCAACACATCAGACTTCAAGAGGTGAGAGTGTGGGTAAGAATGTGTCAGTGGGTAATCTAGAAAACTGCGCAAAATTTGTCCACTGTCACCCATTTCTTTTAGAAAGTTAACTTTAGCTGAACGCAAATCAGAAATACATATTAACATGATAGCCTTTTATTTAAAAATAAAATGCATGTATAATATTTAAAGGCATGTCAGTTTTTTGACTAAAGATTAATATATTAATCAGTGGTGGAGGGTCGTGGCAAATGGCCGTTAAAAAACAGTCCACAATTCCTGTAATAAAAAAATTTTGGATTGATTTAGGATCCAGATTAATTTGTTTTCCCGCTAACAATACATTTTCCTAAGAATGTTTTTTCTAACGTTCCCTTAAGTTATGAAAACGTTATTTGTGAATGTGTCCCTTTTTTTCTCCTTGTGTATGTAAACGTTAGAGAAAAGGCGGGAAAAAAATGGAAGGAACACTCCATTTTATTTTGCAAACATTATGGGAAAAGTTATTTAAGTTATTGTTTGAATGTTTCTCTGAACCTTTGTAAATAGTATAATGTTTTTTAAACAAAAGAACATCCAACTAAACACATTTCAGAAAAAAAAAAAAACATTCCATTGACTGATGTATAAAATAATGATTTTTGTTGCTAACGTTTTGAGACCATTATTAAACAGAAACGTTGAATGAACATTTTTATGTTTACTTTTCAAAAATATTTATTTAAATAATAATAAATAACTTATAATTAACACAATACCTGCACTAAACCGAGCAACAATCCACACTTATTAAACATCATATTTGATTTTATTAGGGTCCAGAAATGCCAATGAATTTATTCAGACAACCAAGAACAGTTATGAGCAAATTACTCGCTCTTGGAAATGAGATCAAATATGAAAGAAGAGCGATGAAAGATTAAAGAATAGTAATAACTCTGAAGAACATCACAATCCAAAAGAACTAATCAAACACACCTTAAGACAAAAGGAAGAAAAAATGAACACAAGAACTTTGATGAGAACAGGGACATATTATATACATAATGTAATGTCTCAGTACACCATCATTCATATGGGCACTAAATGCCACAGCGTTTGGTTTTCTATGAGAATTTAAGCTTTTTAATTGAAATGCTGATTGTCAAATATATCTACGAAAATATTACAATATTAAACATTTTTCCTTGGTGGTTTATGAATGGTCTTTGAGAAAGTGACCACTGAATAAGTGTACCTATGAATGCAACAATGCATTATTAAGTGGCTGGGAGTCAGAATAAAAGAGGCATCTAAAGTTCAAAGAAGATAATTCAGCCCAAAAGATTTGATGCTTTGTTACATTAGCTTACGGGATATTTCTCGGGGAGAGAGTAGAAAAAACTATTATCTCCATGTTTATATTTTTGGTCTAATATGTAACCTAGGCTGATAAAATCCTTTTCATGAATTGCACTCATACACACAGGTGATGCACTATTTTGGACACCGTGTCCGAGTTCAGTTCCACTCTGAATGCTGCCAGAGTGAGCAGAACAGCCCAGTCTATGTAACATACAAACGCCGCAAGTTCCTCCCCAGACCTGCAACTTTCCATGCATGGATGAATATGTTGGATATGACAGAACATGATAGATTCATGGCATTCTAATGATCTCGTATCTTCAAAAATAAAGCTGTCCCCTGATTTTTCCTCCATTTCTGCCCCAATCGAGGTGGGAATCGGCAGCCACAGACAGGGGTCTCGGATTGTTGTGAACTCCCTGTGGTTTCACGCATGAGCAGAACTTGTAGGTCATGCGTGTCTTACCAACAACCATCAGTGATACAAGCTTCTGTCTGTGTTATCTCTAAGAGAGCAAGACCAGATTACAATAAATTCTCAAGTGCCCCATAAATCATGCATAGATAGGTCATCTTTTCTCATGCACGCGTGTTTCCACCTTCAGTTTAAAAACATTGGTGTGATAGGCCCGCAATGGAAATATGTGCCAGACGAATTCCATTTGAAGCACATTTCCATATTTCACAAAATTCCGTTTGTGAGTTAATTTATTAGATATTTTTGGATAATTTCATTATACTATTCATCTATCATAAATTTGATAATCTATTCCACAACTATTTCCCACCAAAATCAGCAAAAAAGTGTTACATATTTTGCCATCTGGCCTACATATAAGAGGCATACATTCATTCATTCACCATTCATTCACATTCATGTGTATTCTAGTATTGCAGATAGTATTTCAGACTAGCACTCTGCTGACAGAGTTTTTCTGAAGCATGCCATACTTTTGATGCAAGTACATATGCTTGAGACGTTCTGTTAAGCGTGTGTTTTTTGTTTTTTTTTGTTTTTATGAACTTGAGTTTTGTGTCTGCGAACGTTTCCAATGAACAAAGGTCACATGCAACAGCAAAAGGCTTGCCCTGTAGCATCAATCCCATCGTGCTGCTTACACTGACATCAGCTACTCATGGCATCTCCCCTTTCACCTTCACATCTTTGAAAACAATTAAAGACAAGGCGTAAAACAAAGGCAAAACAAAAAACGTCCATGCAGTCATACGCATAGCAGAGAGTACGATTCGGACTTGGGAATGCATCTTAAGAGTAGGCTACAAACAAGAAAAAAAATAAAGCACATGCTGACGTTCCACCTTACGTGTGCTTGGGGAAAAATTATAATTTCGGTGGGAGTAAAACAGCTCGATTTTCCAAATGAGGTGTAAACAAATGATGGATGGCGATAATCTGAGCAGTCAGTGGAGCACAAAGAATGGCTGAACGGTCCCACACAGCCATGTGTTGAACACACTAGAGGCCAGAAATAACTGATAGATTCATAAAGAAAACAAGGTGAAAAATGTGTCTTTCTCTTTCAAAATAACAAGAAGATAATGATGAGGACATTTCATTATTAGGCACTAAAATGTTATGATGTATTTATTACATATCGAGAATATACAGTACTATGCCAACGCTTCTAATTATACTAATAATCATTTGTTTTATAATGTTATAATGTTATTGTTATAAAAACTTCTTCAAGGTGATATGTGCGTATTTCTGCATATTTTAGGTCTGCTAACTAACTTTTGGAGTAATAATAACGTTTGAGCATTAGCAGTTGAGGCAGCGTAATCTTATTTTTCTTCTTCTTCTTTTTGAAATAATATTCACCTAAGTTCACCTCACTGAACTCTTTCTCGCATCATGTTTGTCCCGATACAGTTGCCATGAAGAGGTTTTGTACTCATGTCAGACGTTAAGGTCCAATCCTGCACCAAGCCCTCCACCTCTGAGAGCAATCCAGACAGGGCATAGCACGGATTAGGATTCAGATCTGCCCTGCGTTATAATCACAGAAGAATCCAAATGGATATTGCACAGACTGACAAAAATTAACAATTCCATTTGCCTATTTTGTCAATGGCGTTACTTATCACATAAAATGCCATTATGTGAATAGGGCTTTTTACATGGTTCTCTCTCGCAATGTGATATACAGTCTATTCCACAGAAAACAGAGGTCAGGAACGTAAAAAAAAAAAAAAAAATATCAACAAGTCTCTGATATCAGAGGCAGTCCTTACTTCTCTCGTATACAACAAATTAGTTTCCAACTATAAATTCTGACTGGGGATGAGCTGTCATTAAAATTTGGCAAACAAATGGCAATAACACACATCAAATTTGATGATTAATTCTTATTAAGCTTTAGTATGGAAGCCCATTTTCATAACAGAATACAAAAAAAAATTCAAACACTGTAATTGGACTTTTGAATCCCACAATTCTGACTTTTTTCTTGTTTAGACATCATACTTCATAAGAGGCACTAAAATAGCGGGATAATACTTTATTTAACATTGCAAATATACATTTAGTATTTTTTTTTTTACATGAGCACTATATAAGTAACTAACATGTACTCTACTATATGTTTTAGAGTTAGGATGAGGGTTTTGGTTTAGGGTTAGTTGAATGTAGTTATGCATAATTTTATTGTTATAACTATAGAAAGTACGGTTAACAAGGACACCATAAATAAGTTACACAAAATAATTCTTTTTATGTATTATTTCAAACGAAGCATAGAAAGTGTTAGTCGTTCTACAGTAAGTGTGGAGGTGGGGTCAGCAGCCTATTATCAAATATCATGCAAATCATTCTTTACTGTCTGGTAGGTCAGATGGTGACCAGACACGAGGGCCGCTATTCTCTGAGGTTTGTCAGCAGATGGTGGGAAGTCAGACTGAGCTGTGTGGGGAGACAAGATTCAGAGAGACAGAGAAATGCATATCATTGTTTTATTCATCCAGTCTCTGCTGCCTTTGCCCTTAGGGACATCTTAAAGGAACTGCAAGTCCATACCAGACCTCTCATACACACTCTAAAAAGCAGTGCTGTTTATTGAAAACGCCACGCACCACACCAACACCAAGATGTTGAGGATGTTGCCTGCCCTCTCCACCCCGGATTTCCCATTGTTCATATCTGTCTTTGGTAAAAGCTGCAACATTCATTAAAGTTCATGTTAATTGTCGGTAGCTGCCATATTTGTATACCTGTAATGTGATGTTTTCATAAAAAAACACACAATAATCCACCAAGTCATCTAATGTGAATAAATCACTCCACAAGTGCCTCTATCCATTTATATTGCTTTTTTTTCTCGTCCACTATTGAAAAAGTCACTGCGTCTGAATCAGAGAGAAAATATGCATAGATCAAGCATTGTTTTACATTAGAAACACACCAATAGTCTCGGACTGGTGTTTTGTGCGCCAGAACGACATTTTTAACATTGTTCTTGAAAGTTTGGACTGTGTTCCTACAAACACACAGCTTTCACTTTACAAGACATTAATTGATGGACTGACTGGAGTGGGTGTGGATTATTGTGATGTTTTTATCAGCTGTTGGATTCTCCATTCTGATGGCACCCAGTCACTGCAGAGGATCCACTGGCAAGTATTATGTGAGGCTGAATTTTTCCAAATTGAATTTTCAATGAAAAAAACAACTCATCTGCACCCACGATGGCCTGAGAGTCATTAATTTTCAGGCAAATTTTACTATTCTTTTAATTTTGCATCATGTTTTTCACCAACCATTGGCCCTAAACTGATTTTTATGGTCCCAGTACATCCCTTCTTGAGCCAGACGTTAACATGTTGGGCTGTTGCCACAGTGTTTACTTGTGAAGTTGTACCTAAGATCGGGCTTACTTATAGTTGTCTCTTGCACAGTTACACAAGGACAGAACAAAGTATTTCAACATCGAAAAAAATTACACAGTTCACCTTTAACACAGGAAATCAAAGCCCCATGTGCTTACCTGAAGGACCGGCCGGTTTTTATTGGTCTTCCGTAAGTAGTTAGATATCTCTTTCTGTCCTGTCTCTCTCGCTCTCTCTGAGACACCTGTGGGGCACAGTGGAGGACAAGGCCGCCATATTGTCAGACCACACACATACATTTATATACACACTCATGCACCACTGGTTATGCGCCTGGCAGGGATGACAAGGAGAATGCAAGGTATGTGCCATTCCCGAGCTACAAACTAACACACCACACATACACGGATGCGACTCTCAGCCTATATCATATATTCACCTCTTCTGTCATCTTCATGGGCTTATGGATTTATTGAGGCTTTCGTTGGAGAGTTCCAATAAACCGCATGTGATAAGGAGGTACGAATGACGCCTAGAGAGGAAGGGGATGAGGAAAGTGTTGGGAATGATAAAGGGGTGTTACACGGTAAAGGTGATAGCTGTAAAGTAAAGGTGAATAGGCTTCATGTAAAGGACGTGCTTGATGCCTATTTTTATTACACATAGTCATGTAACTTGGGCTGGTTCATATATCATTTCCAGAGATAGTTGTCCCCTGTGGAATCAAACCTGAGAGAACGTGTTCTCCTTTCGGATCTAATTCCCCTCGCAAAATATTTTCACTGGAATATAAGCCTTTCCGTAATCCTAACCTCAGTCCCAACTTGTTTTTATCCTTCGGAAGCAAAGTTGGGCAGAAAACTGGCCAAAAAGACAGAACCAGAACAGATAAGGTACAGAGTTATTTACGGCATTCACAAATAAATGTGAATGCAGAAATAAATGCATAAATACACCTTCACATATACAGTAGCAGGTGTTCAGAAGTGTACGGTGCATTATCATGGTGGTACCAGCCCCCTCATTGACGTGTAAAACCAGAGTTAAATATGGATGGGGAAGGGACCATACAGGGATTAGGCCGGAGATAAAATGCTACCATTACAATCCCGGGACTGGCTAACATAGTTATTCGCTGACTGCTTAAAACCTGTGTGTGTGGTGGTGTGTGTGTGTGTGCACGGGAGCGCTCAATGCTTGACCTCTTGGCTATGCACCTAGATTTGATTTTGATTGTTGTAGATAGAAAGAATTATATCAGTCTTAACTGAACTGTGCTGTAAAATCACATGCGAGGGTATAACCTGTCAGTGTTTCATTTTATGAAAAATAAAACAATTATACACGGTTTAAAACATTTACTTAGCATTGCTATTTATATATCTGAACAGCCTGTTTGTCACCTAATATATTAATGGCCAAACACATTAAATGCCTGTGTGATAAAATCAGGATATGTCTCCTTCATATCATTTCACGATATTCTAAAATTACCAGCAGCAGCAAAGGTTAATAGCTTCACAGAAAGAAGAACAGACAGAAAATAAAAGACTTCCTGTAGGAATTCAGATTCATTCAACCCAGTTTGAATTGCCTATATTTTAAATAGTATTTATAATTATATTATATTATATATAATTTATTATTCTATTTATATTATATTTATATTATATTATATTATATTTATATTATATTATATTATATTTATCTGTCCAGAGTTTTCATGCCAATCTTATGAGTCTTACCTTCTGTAAACAATAAAATAATATTGGCTGCAATAATAAAACACCTTTTGGCACTTTCTATCTGCTAATCATTGCACACGGTTCCAAAACGGTAAGTCCATATATGGGAAGCCCAGAAGCTCAGTTCAGTGTTTTGTGAGTGTACAATGTTCGCGATTTGTCAATCCTTCACAAAACATCTTAAAATTTATCCGGAAAATAGGTTTTAAACCAAAAAGCAAGACAAGAGGGAACATTGGAAAGGTTTTCATTCTAAAATAATAACTCATGGCAGTAACAATTTAAACAATATATTTTATTTGTGAATTTATGTTCAGCTTTTATTTTTAATAGTTGACTTTTAACTATTTTTGAATTTTTCAGATCATAAGTCATCAAAGCTTGGTAAATATTGATCACAGACATGGAGATTTACTTTAAATTTCAAGCTGATTACTCACTAAAAACTCCCACAGATCATGTTTTCCATGCATTTAATTTTTTGACGTGTACAAAGCGGTTATATCCAAGTGTGTGATTTGAAAGTCTTACTTTTTTTAATTAGTCTTAACCACTATTATTGTTAATTCAGACTGATTTGTGAACACGAACAAACACAAGAGGTGGATTTATCGCATGAACCAATCAAAGTCGAACATAACCAGTCATATCCAATCATATCGTGATGGTCTGCTTTCACATGGTTTTCCCCTATTCATTCTCAATTACCCCCAGCAAACTCACCGCATGCTTTAGTTGGTCTGTTTAAAACTTATTGGTCTCAGGGGAGGCAAGAAAGATTGGACTCCAGCTGTAACTTTACCTGCTGGTGTCACTGTTGGAAAATGTTACTTAAGAAAAACAAGGGATTTATACAATTTTTAATGTTATATTTTGTAATAGGCGTTGTTTGTTTTATTTTACTATGTTTTTTTTTCCAATATTTTTTGAGGAGGCACTGCCTCCCTTGACTACTCGGAGGAAACGCCCCTGTTAAAAACATAGTTATGTATCTTAGATGCCACAGTCGACTGCTCCAGACACGTTCAATGTATCATCACTAAAATAAAAATCATGAGTTTTCCAAGATGCTGCCACAACAAAGCACAGCGTCTTTTATAAATCCTCAGATATTTAAATTCCCCATGTAATTAGATGACCTTTTACAAGTAAGGAAGTGTTGGTATGTGTTTCAATTTGTATTACCTAATGTTACAGGTTTTTGAAACTATAGTAAACTCTAATGTTCTGTTAGCTAATGTCTTCATCTTGTTGTATTGTGTTATGCACAGGAAATTCAGTGCTACTCGTCGGTTGGGGTTTTTAAATGGAATGCGCTTACGCAGCCAAAGTTCCTTCTTGGGAACTCGGTTCACCTCACTCAACCCCAAGGTGAGGATTAAAAGTGGCTACTACTTACATGATAAGTAAGTGAAAGCTTTAAATACTATAATATTTATAAAGCTTCTGTTATATTTCCGTGTCATTATGGAGTCATACACTCATTACAGCCCAACCTCTATCTTTTTTTTTTTTTTTTAGAAAGAAGAGGTTTGTCTAATTAACTAAATAAATAATCAGGTGGAAGGTGTACAGCGTTATTCTTACCACACTTTTTTGACATTGCCATTGTGATTAATGAAGTGGATTGGGTGATTGGCAGTTTGCATAGCTTGATCTTGTTTAACATGCAGGCCAGTTTCTTATGTAATAATCACAAAATGTTGCTCTTCTGAAAGATAATCCCAGTCCTACCACAGGGGATTTATATACTGCTATACTTGTAGTATATTCGACTTAATCTATTAGGCTTGTTGAATTTTCCTCATAAGCATTTATCTCTCACATAGACTTAGCCAACAACAATTGGCTGGGTACAGAACAATGTAATGTGTAATCTCAAAGCAAGATACAGTAGGCCTACCATAAAAGAGTTTTGTGTGGATGTAAAGATGCTTTCCACTGTATGAGATCCACAAAAGAAATGGGGAGAAGGGACAATTGTATCTCCATTTCATCATACCGGCATTAGAAGATGTCTGTTGTTACCCTCTGGGAGGGCGTGAAGAACAAATGCTGCTTTCTCTTGTCTCTCTTTCTCACTCCTGTTGTCTACCATCTCTCCTTGTCCTGTCAACTACAGTAAGACTCAGAAAATTAAAATGTGTGATATTATGTGGTAAAACATTTCAGCTTCCAAACTTAGAGTTCACAGAACATTCAGTTACTTAGCATGTGCATTATATACAAGTACACAAAATTGGTGTCTAGAATGGAAGGAAAAGTTTCAGAAGTTGTTTAATTATTTTCAAGAATCCTTTGGCTCAAGACAATTATTACTTGTAATGTTCTATTATATAAACTTTTTTCATAATTAACATTTTTGTTCATTATTTTATGTATGCCTTATTTTTTGGATACATATTTAATGATAATATGAATACTATTAAATAAAATATCACAAATATAAATTTTAGCATATTATAACATAATTATTATCATAATTATTATTAACATATTTTGTGAAATTTACTAGCAAATTTTCACCCAGAACTGCTATTAAATTTCACAAATAATAACAAAGAAATGGCAACACACTGAATTAATCAATCAAATTCAAGCATTAAACAGCCCTGTAGAATATATATATTATATATATATATATATATAGTTATATATATATATATATATACTTATATATATATATATGTAGCATATTAGCACATAAATATTATATTATGCCAAGCACATATGCCCACATAGTTTTGCCTTTTTAATTATTGCATTGAAAAGAAAAAAATGGCTTAACTTTTTACAATTTCAGTCTAGAAAATACTCAGGTACGAACATCTCGGTAAAATGCTTTCATTTGACCTGCAAATGACCCCATAAAACATGTCCTCTCCATATATTCAGCTGTCTTATTTACAGAATTGCATAACCAGCGATGCTCACACTTCATTTCGGCATGAGGTGAAACATCCCGACTGTATCACTGTGCAAGCATTACATCCATAAACATTAGAAGCATCAAAATGGGCATTAAAAATCTTAGCTTTTGGATGAAATTTAGTTTGGGTTAATTGCCATTTTGTCTCCGAACAGATTCCGACACATTCCCCAAACAGTCACATGACATTGTTCCCTCCGAACCATGTAGTAAAAAATAACAGCCTCTTCAACATATTGTTTTTTCCCCCATGGCACAGGAATAGATATTGTCACAGATCAGTACTGTGCCATAGCTCGATGGTAGTCTGGTTACTGTGTACACTTCTTGTATTTCTATTGATTTAAATATTAGACCCCACAACCCAGACCCCATTTATTTTAATTAGAGTGCCCTTACCTTCCTCTTTGGAGACGTGATTAATTGAATGTATACTATGGGAACTCATACTATGATTAATGAAGCCACACAAGACCAAAGTTTTCCACTGTTGCTAAGCTGCCTGGTGTTGTTTTGCCTGAAATTGTTGAAGCATGAAGCAGCCATCAAACCAGACAAAAATGTTTTAATCTTGAACATGGCAACTGAACTCAGTGGATGGTACCGGACCATACAGTTCCACCCAAAAATAGCAATTCTGACATTTACTCACAATCATGTACAATGACAAACCCGATTCCAAAAAAGTTGGGACACTGTACAAATTGTGAATAAAAACAGAATGCAATTATGTGAAGCTGTGGTAAAATTTCAATATTTTGTTCAGAATACAACATAGATGACATATCAAATGTTTAAACTGAGAAAATGTATCATTTTAAGGGAAAAATAAGTTGATTTTAAATTTCATGGCATCAACACATCTCAAAAAAGTTGGGACAAGGCCAGTGTTTACCACTGTGTGGCATCCCCTCTTCTTTTGTAACAGTCTGCAAAAGTCTGGGGACTGAGGAGACAAGTTGCTCAAGTTTAGGAATAGGAATGTTGTCCCATTCTTGTCTTAATACAGGTCTAATACAGGCTTCTAATGTCACGACTTTCATTGTCGCATCTTTCCTCTTTATGATGTGCCAATGTTTTCTATGGTGGTGAAAGATCTGTCTTTTCCTTTTTTCTTCTGCAGGCTGGCCATATTCAGTACTCCGGATCCTTCTCTCTCTAACGCAGCCATGATGTTGTAATTGATGCAGTATGTGGTCTGGCATTGTCATGTTGGAAAATGCAAGGTCTTCCCTGAAAGAGAGATGATGTCTGGATGGGAGCATATGTTGTTCTAGAACTTGGATATAGCTTTCAGCATTGATGGTGCCTTTCCAGATGTGTAAGCTGCCCATGCCACACGCACTCTTGCAACTCCATACCATCAGAGATGCAGGCTTCTGAACTGATTGCTGATAACAACTTGGGTTGTCCTTGTCCTCTTTAGTCCACATGACATGGCGTCCCAGTTTTTCAAAAAAGAACTTCAAATTTTGATTTGTCTGACCACAGAACAGTTTTCCACTTTGCCACAGTCCATTTTAAATGAGCCTTGGCCCAGAGAAAATGCCTGCGCTTCTGGATCATGTTTAGATATGGCTTCTTTTTTTGACCTATAGAGTTTTAGCTGGCAACTGCGAATGGCACGGTGGATTATGGTCACTGGCAATGTTTTCTGGAAGTATTCCTGAGCCCATGTTGTGCTTTCCATTACAGTAGCATTCCTGTATGTGATGCAGTGCTGTCTAAGGGCCCGTTAAGATCACGGGCATCCAGTATGGTTTTCTGGCCTTGACCCTTACACACAGAGAATTGTTCCAGATTCTCTGAATCTTTGGATGATATTATGCACTGTAGCTGATGATAACTTCAAACTCTTTGCAATTTTTCTCTCTGAGAAACTCCTTTCTGATATTGCTCCACTATTTTTTCGCCGCATAATTGGGGGAATTGGTGATCCTATGCCCATCTGACTTCTGAGAGACACTGCCACTCTGAGAGGCTCTTTTATACCCAATCATGTTGCCCCATTGGCCTAATAAGTTGAAAAATTGGTCCTTTTCCGGGAAAATTGAACTTTTCCGGCCTTTATTGCTACCTGTCCCAACTTTTTTGGAATGTGTAGCTCTCATGAAATCCAAAATGAGCCAATGATTTGGCATGACATTTCAAAATGTCTCACTTTCAACATTTGATAGGTTATCTATATTCTATTGTGAATTAAATATAAGTTTATGAGATTTGTAAATTATTCCATTCCTTTTTTATTCACAATTTGTACAGTGTCCCAACTTTTTTGGAATCGGGGTTTGTAATTTCAAGTCAAGTCAAATCACCATAATTTATATAGTGCTTTATACAATACAGTTCTCCTCTGGCAAGATATGACCAGCATGGTGTGGGTTTACATAAAGGCTGCTACGCAAGTTTTAACCCCATATCATTTAATCAAACACAAAATGAGATGTTTGGAAAAATCTCCAAGCTGCTCTCTTTTTTTTTTTGCACAACAAGTGTGAATGATGAGTTATTAGGGGTGTTACAAATTTATATGTAACATATATTGCATTCCAAAAAATGCACCGAAATGTAGTGTTATAAATTACCAAAAATGAAAGTTTAAATATAGCATCAAGTATGGTAAATGCGGATCAAAAACCTAGCAGGTCACAAACTTAGAAGTGATAACATCGCTCGGTAAGTGATATTGTATATATAATTGTAACATTTATAAAGAATATAGTTACAGTTATACTGTCCTAAAAGGACAAAAAGGGGACCATAAGTATAATTAGTATCAACTGATGTAGGCCTGCTAGTTTTATAATATTTTTAAGGTGCTTTGATATAATTCTTGGAGCTTAGCAGTATAAATCCCTATAGATTGTTAAATGGAATAGAACAGCAGTATCATTTTTTCAAACATCTTTTGTGTTTCACAGAAGAAAGAAAGTCACATGAGTTTGGAATGACATGAAGGTGAATAAATAATGACAAAATGGCGATTTTTTGGAAAACTACGATGATATTTAAACTCAAAATTTGTTCAGATCTTGGTTGTCCTTTTAAATTTGATGACCTGTATTTGCTCCGTGGAGTCAGTATCAAAGCTGTTTCATACTTCAGAAAGTCCTGGGTAGCATTACAAGTATCAGTGAAATGGCTGAATCGAGAAGCATTCATGGGGAGGAAATCTAGCAGGGATTCCGGAACAACGAGGCCATATCTGGCTGTCCCTCTCAGCTTTCTTGTGCCAGCAAGATCACTATCTATAATGCAAATGTCAGTGCAGTTCTATCACCACAGGTCTTGGTGCCCCATTAATATCAAAGCTGTGGTTTTTTTTTTTTTTTTTTTTTTTTTTTTTTTTTTTTTTTTTTTTTTTTTTTTTTTTTTTTTTTTTTTTTTTTTTTTTTTTTTTTAAGAAAACCACAAATGAGGTAAGGTAAGGTAACTTGACTAGCCAGGGGAGAACAATTTGAGAGAACAATTTGCAAGGTTCCCAAAAAAAATCTAGGGCTGTTTAAAAATTGCAGTTCCAAGAAAGAGAGTGTTGGCTGGTAAAAGGCAAGGACAGTGTAGGTTAAAAGGTCAAAGGTTTATCCTGACCAATGAGATCTCTACAATAATTAGATTTTAACTGTCATTAAATGTAACCATAAAGCTGAAATAAGATTAAGGGCAGGGGACTCTGATGGGGAAATGGGGTTACTTCATTGTGATTGATCATCTTTACTTTCTAAAACTACTTTAAAGCAATCTTAAGTTGGGTCCTCATGAAAACCAATAGATGTTTTAGACATGCCAGCCAATAATGTGCAAGCTCCATTGAACAACCCCAAGGATTCAATAGAACTGGAAACTACAGGCTGATCTTAAAGAAATCGACAGAGATAGGCAATAAGTAATTAGGAGCAGTGATGCAAGAAAATGTTTTGCAAAATAACATTCTACTTTTTCCAATGAGTACTAATATTACTGTGCATTGCTGCTTTTGTCATTCATACAGCAAGCTATCAAACTAACGAACTATCATTGTTAGTTTTAGTTTAGTTTTTGAGTTTCCTGGTTCCAGATTGTTTTTTAGATTATATTATTGTTTTGGTACGCATGTTAGGGCTGCAAAAGTTCATGCGCCAACTGGTATCATTTAGAAATGTTTACAAAATGTAATAAATTCATCAGCACAGCTAAATTTAATTTAACAACATACAAAACTTTATTTGAAGCACTTTTATTCAATTTAAAATGTGGACGTTTGTTTGTTTGTTTGTTTGTTTGTTTGTGTGTTTTTTTGTTTGTTTGTTTCAGTTTTTTCCCAGTTATGTTAGATTTATTTTTATGTTTTCATTTTATTTTCATTTTTCTTTATTATAATGAATATTTTTCAGAACTTGCAATAGCTGAAGCATATTTCTGTCTGTGAAGTCCACCAAATCATAAGGTGTTGCATTTGTCTTAAGTTTCAAAGGGTCAAATGTATTATGACGAAAGGACAAGGTTAATTTGGTTCAAAACAGTAACCCTGATTTATTTGTAGATCTGAGTCTGATTCATTTTATTGAATTATATACTTTGAACAGTTCATGCAAATAAATCATTAAAAAAAAAAAAAGTTCACTGATTCATGTGCACATAGTCTCTGTGTGGCATTTACAGTACAGGTTTTTGTAGCAAAATGTTTTAAAAACTCTATAGTTACTCGCTGTTTGTAGTCAGCGTTATATAACAGAGAAATTTTAGTTGTATTTTAGTGTACCTAAAAAATTTAAGGCACCATGAATATCATAGTAACTCCTCTAAAATTGCAGATTATTTTTATTCCAGAAAGAAATAGGAAAATTAAAACTTTGAATGTGCTGTTTGTAAGATTTTCCATCAAACTGCTACCTTTCATAACCCAAGCCTCTGCTTGCTTTAAAAGACAAGTGTTTTCACTGAAGCCTGTTGTGCTGGCAAATCTTTTATCAAAAAAAGTTCAAAATCTTCCAAGTTTCTAAAAGGAACAGACATCTACACAGCCTCCCGTTCACGGGACTGAACCGCCTTATGTTCAGAAAAATTCTTAAGCGTCTTTACCATGCCCGCTGGGAAATTTGCAAAAACCATCCCGACAAAAAGCGAAAGAGGATGAAGTGTCCGAGAGTAAGAGCACCAACAAATAGAGGGGGTTAGACAATCAATAAATAAAATGCATCAAAGGAGATACCTGGGAGAGCGGTGGGGATCACTCCCAAACAAGTAAAAAGGATATAGAGAAAGGGGCGAGAGAGAGAGAAATTGATTTTCTGTAATGGTTTCTGTGCCACACTCTGACATGATTATGATTTAGATTCTTTTTTTGGCACGGATTCAGGCCATGGTCAAAGCTCATCACTCACATTAATTAAACTACACAATTCAATTGCTTGTTTGAAGAAAATCACTATTATACTGCATTCATATTCTTGACAGAATCTTCATGAAGGGAGTTTATTATCTTTTAGCATATGCTACAGATGGGATTTTATCTCTTGAGTCTCAAGCTTCAGCTCAAAGTCATCCATCTCATGCGCTAAAGGATTTGGTTGACAAATATCAATTCCTGAGAATTCCAGAGTCAGATTACATTGTTTTGCCAGGTAGAAGCCGAGATAAACCCAAAGCGCAATAACAGTGCTTACAGTGCAGTCTGCCTCCTCCGTTGTTTACTTCTTTGGCATTCTTCTCATGGGTAACAATTCAATCTAAGAGCCCCTGTAACCCCTCACCTTGCCTAAGGACACCCACCGCTTTTCACCTAGGAAAGCGGCTTCGCCCCACGGGCTGCTGGGTGTTTTTCAATCAGGTTAGTCCTTTTCCTCAGACATGCCAACATGAAGGACAGCTGACCTTCATGAAAGTATAGCCTTGGCCTTTTTTCTCAGCAGCAGAAAGTGGGTTTTACTGTTATCCGGTGATGGAACGCTTTAGCCTCCACAAAAGGAAAGGCAGAATAGACTGAGACGAGGGGCAAAAGAAGAGCACGAGAGAGTGACAGAGAGACCGACAGACAGAGAAAAGGAGAGCGGTCTGGAGAATGATTAGCCAAAAACCGGCTTCCTTTTTGCTCAAAAATTGGTCTCTTGAAATTGCACTCTTTTTCTCAAATTGCTTGACAGCCACTTCTTCTCTGGGAGATGGTTTGTTTTGAGAGGAAAAATACATCATACAGTTGGCTCTTTTGGCAAAACTGCTGTAATTGTACAGTGAGTGGCCTTCTGTTTAGAGTGTACAAAAGACAATAGGTCAAACACTGTCTTGTACCTGAGGTCCAGTGTAACTACTCACTGGTCATTACACAGTCCACGCTTCCAAAGTACTGATGTCCATGCTTTATATTTATTGTTAGGTCGGAGATCGCAGATTGTGCTGCACACACACACACACACACACACACACACACACATATATATATATATATATATATATATAGATATATATACATATTATGGCAAGCCCCGTTCAGGAAATAATTATATTTATAATATGAAGTCTGAATATATATGTGAATGAAAGTCTGAATATATAGAATGAAAGTCTGAATATATATAAAATAAAAGTCGGAATATATAGAATGAAAGTCTGAATATATATAGAATGAAAGTCTGAATATAGATAGAATGAAAGTCTGACAATATATAGAATATAAAAGTCTGAATATAAAAACGAAAGTCTGAATATATGGAATGAAAATCTGATGTTATCAGTGCCATCTTGTGTTATTCGTCTACTATTTTTTTATTCACATTTTGAGCAATGAGCGACAGTCCGCACAAAATTTAGTAGCAGCAATTTTAAGTAACGATCATCTAATTAACCACCCTGGCGAATGCTGGTGTACGGGCCAAAATATTGGCAACCGTACACAACATCGTTCTACTGATGAAGAAATTTATTCGTTATTTCATCGCGGAAGAGCGAATGCGGTGAACTTTCACAGCACCAGGAAGTTCCTGCTTATCAAGCAAACATTACAGACTTTCATTCCTATATATATTCAGACTTTCATTCTATATATTCAGACTTTCATTCCATATTATATTCGACTTTCCTTTCTATATATTCAGACTTTCATTCTATATATTCAGACTTTCCACTTCTATATATATTCAGACTTTCATTCTATATATATTTGCAGACTTTCATTCTATATATTCAGACTTTCATTCTATATATATTCAGACTTTCATCCTATATATTCAGACTTTCATTCTATATATATTAGACTTTCATTCTATATATTCAGACTTTCATTCTATATATATTCAGGACGTTCATTCCATATATATTCAGACTTTCATTCCTATATATTCAGACTTTCATTCCATATATATTCAGACTTTCATTCTATATATATTCAGACTTTCATTCTATATATGCACATACTTTCATTCATATAGTTTTTCATTTTTCATATATATTCAGACTTTCACTTCTATATATATTCAGACTTTCATTCTATATATATTCAGACTTTCATTCTATATATATTCAGACTTTCATTCTATATATTCAGACTTTCATTCTATATATATTCAGACTTTCATTCTATTATATTACAGCCAGACTTTCATTCCATATATATTCAGACCTGTCATTCCATATATATTCAGACTTTCATTCTATATATTCAGACTTTCATTCTATATATTCAGACTTTCATTCTATATATATTCAGACTTTCATTCTATATATTCAGACTTTCATTCTATATATATTCAGACTTCCATTCTATATATTCAGACTTTCATTCTATATATATTCAGACTTTCATTCTATATATTCAGACTTTCATTCTATATATATTCAGACTTTCATTCTATTATATTCAGACTTTCATTCTATATATTCAGACTTTCATTCTATATATATCAGACTTTCATTCTATTATATTCAGACGTTCATTTCTATATATATTCAGACTTCCATTCTATATATTCAGACTTTCATTCTATATATATTCAGGACTTTCATTCTATATATTCAGACTTTCATTCTCTATATATTCAGACTTTCATTCTATATATTCAGACTTTCATTCTATATATATTCAGACTTTTCATTCTATATATATTCAGACTTTCATCTATATATATTCAGACTTTCATTCTATATATTCAGACTTTCATTCTATATATTCAGACTTTCATTCTATATATTCCCAGACTTTCATTCTATAATTCAGACTTTCATTCCATATATATTCAGTCTTTCATTCCATATATATTCAGACTTTCATTCTATATATATTCAGACTTTCATTCTATATATATTCAGACCTTCATTTTATATATTCAGACATTCATTTTATATATTAAGACTTTCATTCCATATATATTCAGACTTTCATTCTATATATATTCAGACTTTCATTCCATATATTCAGACATTCGTTTTATATATTAAGACTTTCATTCTATATATATTCAGACTTCATATTATAAATATAATTTTTTCCTGAACGGCTTGCCATAATTATATATTCAGACTTTCATTCCATACTATATATATATATACATATATATATATAGATATATCTAATATATATATATATATAGCTAAACATCTAAGTTCCAAATTCTTGAAGTAACTGTAAATAATATTTTCAATTATTAACAACTTAAATTCTGCTCTGTACCTCACACAAACTATTGTATTTTGTCAGAGAGGGCTGAGGCTGCAACGCATCATACCATATTATGGATTACTTTTGGTACTGCTGTTGACATTTTTGCAATAAATGATTGTGAATGCACCTGTCTATCATGTTTTTTCTTAATACTGTACACTTTTTAAAAAAAATATTAATGTTAAGGTTTAGAGGTAGGAGTGGGATTAGCAACTATATAAAATATATTTTTAATGCTAATATTTTTACTAAAATGTCCATAGGTTTATAGATAGTTTAAGTAGGTTTATAGGTTTAGGTTTGGGGTTTGGGTTAAGAGGTCTAAAAATCAGAAAAAATCGCTTATCGATAAAAATGATAAAAGGCAAGTAACTTATTGATATAAAAGATTTGTAAATATTTTAATATTTTTTAGCTGTAAATATGTAGCAATTTTACATTTTAAACATTTTAATACATCCGAAATTGTTATGTTTAAGCATCATTCAAAACGTTCCATACTAATGCACGTATATAAACAATAAGACCAGGCTAAAATTGATGGCTTTATCAGATTGACAAGTCTTTATGTAAACACCTCAATCAATCCGATTGAGCTCGGTTCGAATGCAATTTCAATTGGATTAAAAAGGATGGTGTAGATCTGATAAAAAATTGTATGTACTGTATACACTTGAAAATGACTGTCTTCTCAATCTGATTATAGCTTTTTCACAATGCTTTTGTTTCCATGTACGCTAAATTTTATAAGACTTTATTATGGGCAAATTTGATGGTTGTGGCAGACAGAAAGAAAATTAAATTAACTTTAAGGCATTTTGGCAAATGCTTTTATCCAAAGTGGCTTGCATTCCATTCAAGGTTTCAATTCTTCAATTCTTTTAATTTCTTTTCCTGGGAATTGAACCCATGACCTATGTATGTCAGATGTGTGGTAGTCTCCACAATATAGAACTCAGAAATGCAAAATTATGCAGACTCAGGTGTGCAAATCATGTTCAACATACTGTTTTCAGCAGGCACAATTCATTCAATTTAATTTCCCCAAGGTCTTTTTATAACTATTATAGTGTTCAGTCTACCTTAATGATCAGACCCCACATGGGTCCTTTATTTTCATCAAATGTCACTGCTACAAAAGAGGAGTATATGAATCTCTTTCACAGTGGACACTTGTTAGAGATTAAACAGTCTATAGCTGTCCAGATGTGACCCTAGTTGTTTCTTTCAGCCGGCAATTCCTGTGCAGAAGACTAAGGTTCTCAGAAAAGCATGTCAGAGTAAGGTTAATCGAATCACCATCTCCAAAAACACACTTACTGTCACTAAATATCACGCTGAAGATATCAAAACATTGCCTGCAATCTAGCTCGGCAGATGTCTGCTTGTGTTTTTGCTTTAGTAGGGGTTAGTGGAAGAACGCAGTTACTAAGCTTAACTGAAATGACAACACACATTAGGTTCGCGACTCCACACTTTAGAAAGTTTTCCATATCGCTCAGCTAAAATGTGCATTTGGTCCAGAATTAAGAAGAAAGATGATGCAGGCTGTCGCTTTTAGTACAAATATGGGCTGTTACTCATGAAGCTCCCCTTCGGGTACACTTCATTACTGACCTAATGAGCCCCAAACAAATGAGTAGAGAGCTCCAGCCCTGCTAACAACATACAGCACACTTTAACCTCGCAGTTGTGCACCACGCTGATGCTGTATGACTCTGTGTGCTGAGTGACTCGGGTTGCTGTTCCTGCAGAATTTTGGTTGGCCTTATTGACCTGTTTTGGACTTCCTAGATCCAGGAACATCTCCAACTGTGTCCGCCAGCACTTGAATACTGTAGAAGAATGTCATAGGATAGAGTTTTTCTGCAATATCATCTTAATATGTGTAACTGTGAAATTGCTAGTGAATGGGTGCCGTCAGAATGAGAGTTCAAACAGCTGATAAAAACATCACATAATCTACATGACTCCTGTCACATTAACATCTGAAGTGAAATAAGCTGCAATGTTTGTAATAAATTCATAGATGTTTTCATTTTAAACCGTATTACAAATTATTATTAATGAATATAAATTTAAAGTTATAAAGTTATTTAAAGTGACCTTTAATATATTATTTATGTATTTAAACAGTAGAGTACTGTATGCCATACCTTGAACTCCTCTAATATTGTAACTTCAAACTGTTTTTCATATTTTAGAATTGAAAGTCTGTGTCTAGGGATGGGATTAAATACAAAAAGACCATCTGCTGAAAAAAAATGATGAAGTCCCTTGTACAAACATTTCATTTACTGTGACCTTCAAATACAAAAAAGAAAAGAAAAAGTTAAAATCTGTTAGTTTTTAATTCAATCAACCTGCACTGCCATAGAAACACATCTACTAGCAATACTAGACACAGTACACCTCCATTGGACCAAGAAAGTGTCTTCAAAATAAATAAAAATCCACTTCCGCTTTGGCATAAGTAGAATATAGTACTTTTTCTAAGAAATTATTTTCAGGCACCCCCACAATTCATAGCTTAGCTAGCCTCCTACCCAGCCCACATCCAAGATGTACCCTTTCTTTCTGTCCAAGCTCCCAGAAATCCTTTGAAATGTCTATCTTCTCTTTAGCTCTGCTGCAATAGCTCACCCTCTTCTCAAACCACAGTATTACCCGATTGGCATTACCATCAATAACATGAAGTACAGTGATTCGTATGCAAAAGGCAGCGTTTTTCAGTGAGACCTGCCAAGGCCCAACACTTGCTAAAGCTCAGAGCTTTTTAGAGGCTCCTTTTTTCATCTTAACCCTTCACAAGCCAGTCGAGAGAAAGACTCTAGTGGCAGATGTTGGCTACATCAGAAACAAACTGAGATGATGTCGGTTGGAATGTAATGACAAAAAGTTCGGTGACATCCATCCAATTTAGGCCTGCTCATGGAAACATGCACAAAGATGCTAATGAGATTATTACAGTTTTCCTGCATTTTTGCTTATATGTTAGTCTTTTCAATATATGCTGTTTCCCCTCTAGTGGTTGTGTATCAGTGCTGAATGTTTTTAGCTTAACATATTCTAGCCTCATTTGGCAATAGTGGCAAACAGCTCATATGTTTTCATTCCTTCAAAAAACTCAGTACTGCACTCTGGAGTAGATAATTCAGTTTGTGATATAAATGTAAAAATCCTTAATTTCATGTACTGAGAAAACTAAAATTAATACAAAATTTTTAAATACTGAACTAAAAGATGGTGGCAAGTCCACTCTCTTTAACGAGTGAGTCATTGAACCCCCCCCCGCCTCATTCACAATGCCCAACCCCTGATTTGTACAAAACAGCTGATTCTTTCAGTAATGACTACAAGCGACTGTCTTTATGAGTAGGTGACTGAATCACTCACTCAAATGATTCATTTAAAAAGAATCACCTGAGTATCGAAAACACTACCATGTGGTGCTTGGATATGTGCAACGGTTCCACCTGTAGCTTTGTTTGAAACTATTTTTTGCTTGAATGCAATCCACTTAATATTAACTACTTTATTATACTTTTTATTAAACAAAATTAATTTGTAGTCTTTCCTGATATTTGGAAAAACAGCACTCCCTTGTTTGTGATGTGTGTTTTTGTATATTTTTCCGCTTGTCATTCATAGCATGACTGTTATCAGTTAAAATTTTTTCATCCCGGTTAGTGATGGACTAATTAAATCTCCCGAGCTCCACTTCCATGCTTAGACTTTCACGTCTCCCCTTGCCAAGCAGATACAAAGAGAGAGGTTGACTGACTCAGGCCCAGAGGAGGCCACTGTCAGATGTGTTTAACCTCACAAAAGGTTGTTGGCTTTTCCTTTGCTCTCAGAGGTGTAAGGGGCTTTGTTGCTAGGCAGATATTAGTTTCTGTTTCCTCTGTACGTTTAATGAAAAAATCTTACTCGGACAAAACCCCAGTATTGCTTTCAGTTCCACCTCATAAGTCCATAACCCCGGAGATTAAATCATTGAAGCTACTGAAGAGTGTAGAGCATGTCACTTTATTCTATGAAGAATTCACTCGAGGAATGAACTGCAGCCCCTGATTGTAGTTTCAGAAGAACCTGGTTAAAAAATAAATACTTAATTTAATTAATTAATACAAATGAGGTACTCAGTACAAACACCGTAATATATTTAAGTTTTTGTTTTTTGTTTTTCTTTTTAAAGGGTTTAATTTTTTTTTTACAAATGTATTACAGTGTGCATGAAACATAAGTTGCGAGTGTATATCCGAGTGAAATGGCTACTTGAACAAGAAAAACTGATTTAGATCATTTAGATACATAATAGGCTTTTTTTATTAGTAGTATTTTCATGATTAGTTTTATTATATTTGCTTTTTTTTTTTCATTTTAAATGTTTTAAGTTTTTAGTCTTTTTATTATACTATTTTTAATGTCTTTATAGTTGTTTTATACAGTTTTTTTAGTTTTAGTTATTTTACTACATTAAGATACAACTAGAATACAAATCGAATCGCAAATGTCCACACCCCCTTAGCTGCAACCTAAAAAAATACGTTAATATATTTAAATATATATTTTCTGTTAAAGTTACTTCTAGTATTTCTTCTACTTCTAAAGTACGTACTTTGTTTTTTTCTTTCATCTGTACTCTTTTTTTTTAGTTTACCCTGAGCCGTCAGAGAAGAGATGCAAGATGGAAAATAAAGTAAGTTATTTTGGTTAAAGACTGTGAGGGCACATGATAATACTCACATATTGTAGCTGCGCGTAGTCAGTAGTAGTAGTTATGAGTTCTCGAGCCCCCCACCCCAAAATAAAAAATAAAAAAGTAATCTTTTTTATCTTTTTAGACAACCCTTGGGAGAAGGGTCAGGCAAATGGTTACCCTTTATCAGCTTATCCCCATCCAAGACATCCCACACCCCGTGAGCAGGGTTCCTGTTTGTGTATCCGGGCCTTTTTCTTTTACCCTTTCCACACTACAACTGTGCTCCACTCTCACCACCTCTGTCAGCCTGTCCCCCCTGTTGACCTCATGATCGCAAATCAATAAATTAAATAAATAAAGACCCAAGCCAAGAGCATGGAGAGAAACCTGGAGAGAGCCAATAAGCAAGAGAGAGAGCATAAAGAGAAGGTGTATGTACAAACAAACACAACACACCCACCACCACAACACACACCCACACACACATACACATCTCAATCCCAGGAAGCGGTGGCATGAAACACGCGAGACGTCCTACTTTTTAAAAGGTTTTAATTAATGTAATTGCCCCATCCGCGATCCTCCCCTGCCATTTTCCACCCGACAAACGGGAGGATTCCTTTAGTCTGTCCACTAATCCAGCTCAGGGTGGCACGGTTTTCCCAGATCATCAGAAGCACGTTTTGGACACAGAGAGATTACCGATAACTGAGGAAAGGCAGGCTGGGCCTGTGACACGGGTGCTTTTCACACACATCCATGCCTCTTTATACATGCTAACGCCAACTCTTATAATGTTTCTAACCTCAAATCATCCAAATCTAAAATGACACTTTTTTCAGTGCTAAATGCCTGTCAGTCTTCAGAAAGATGAGGCTCAGGACACTGTTACAGGTTAAGTGCTTACGTATTATGACACACTAATGTATATACGGCAGTGTTTTATTGTGCTTGATGTCCTTCACAAGAGTCTTCATGTTTTACTCAGTAAAGCAGGCTTATGTGAAGAATAGTTGTTGCTGATGACTCTTAGAAAAAGCAACGTGTTCTTTTTTTCTTTCACTCCCCTGCATGTCATGATGACTATGCCCAGTGTAATGCAGGATACAAATTCTGCTCTACCAGAAATGCTTCTGCAGCAAGTGAGGTGTTTTTGCACAGTCATAAACTCACTGTAAAATATTTCCAGGGTTTGATTTAACAGTAATTACTTATTAGTAAAATTCTGTATTCGGAATGCAATGTGATGCCCATGTCCACAATCAGTTCAGCCATCCAGGCTGAACCATTTTCTGACCAGACAATTCGATATAGAAATTACTATTAAAAAGACCATATTTTATTGCACGGGTTTTCATGGTCTTATTATACTGTATGTCACCATTATGGTGATTAGTGTTCATTTTTTGCAAGGACAATTGAAACCTGATTACACTTAACTTTCAGTTTCTCTCAAATGTATAAGAAGAGCTATTTACATTGAATGTATTTTTTTGTCTGGTAAACCGCAAAATTCAGGGAAGTGCACTGAAATAAAAAGTGAGGTCTAGAGATGCATGTCAAAGACGTGTGTACAGTATGTTTCTTTATGGTTCTTGTATTTATTTTATTTTATACAATTACTTGAAGGCACAACAGTAACCACAGAAACTTTTCGTCTATATTTTCTTTATTTTAATTTCTCTGAGTGTTTTTGACTTAAGGACTTGTGACATTTAAGGGAGGCAAGTTTTTCAGAGCTTGTTTCTTGCGCCTTTTTATGTCACATTTTGGCTGCATAATTACTGATTGAAGGTTTTGTATATATTATATAATATATATAATATATATATATATATATATATATATATATTATATATATATATATATATATTAGCTGAGATAGAGCAGATAAATGTAAAATAGCAACCTTACACCGGCATACAGAGTGTCTATTGGTGGTGAATTTTGTTTGTACTGAAAGCTGAGCTAATGGGATTTTTTTTCAAATTCTAGCTCTTTGGGGAATATCCATTTCTTTCTTTCTTTTCTTTCTTTCTTTCTTTCTTTCTTTCGTTCTTTCGCCTGGATAATGAGCATTATTTTCAGTGGGAATGTTATGATACAAAATATCTCTAATAAATTAAATAAAAAGGGGACTTATTTTTAATAATAATGTACAAAATACTGCTTTTTTATTTTAATATTTATATGCATTTATAATATTTAAATATAATAATTAAATAATTGTTTTTTCTTTAATTTTGGTGTATTTTTACACTGCTTACGCTGTAAAACTAATATCTAAGTGAATTTATTGAAAAATTATTTTGAACGGTTTTTCTCTGTCTGGAACAGTTGTGTGTACACTTGTCCTTGCCATTTCCATAAAACATGTTTAGTTTTTGGTCTGAAAAGAAGAATTCAAAGATGAAATTGGTGATTTGGATACACAAATGCAATTATATCATGTTTTAAACCTTCTCAAAATTAATCATCTGTATCTGTAAATATTCCAATAAAGCCAAAATGCAAAGAAATGGAGACATTAGTTAAGTACGCAACGACAGCATTTTTTTTATTGCATAAACTCACAGCATTACAACACATATATATTTAGTAAATAGTTCTCTACTGTGATTTCACTGCAGTACTATGTTACATGGTTCATGTTATATTACTGTACATTTACAGAACAATTTCATAAGTTCCTTCCCCTTTTTAGAGATGGTAATGATATTGAAAGACTAACACCTGTAGGTATTCACGCTACATCTAAGGGTTTTAATAGTGTTTTAATTTATTAGATCTGGGAATATATTTCAACAATTTGCTTTCTTATCCATTTTTATATTATGTTGATATAATGATATATATTTATATATAGATATCATATATATTATAATATCTATATATATATATATATTAGGTTTTAAAAAGTTTTGAAAATAGTATGCTTAATGTTCAAAAAAAGTTTTAGCGGTTGTTGTGTCTTGAGTGAGAAGAGAATCATGGTAATTTAAAGTGTAGTCTGTATATGAATGTTGTACCAAAGAAATGGAAAAATGATCCACAGTTTAGCCCCACATAGGACTGCTGGGTGTGAAGCCGTTTTGAAAAACTGAGTATTGAGGAAATGGCTCCTAACAATGAGGGGAAAAATCTATTAATGACAGCATATAATTGATTATTTAATAAGTAACCTTGTATTGATCACTCAGCATCCCATCACTGGAACGATCTTGTTTTATAAACTCTCTACTTCTTAATGGTACGCCCTTAAACTCTCCTTTTTTGTTAGCAAAGGTCTTTCTAAAAGCTGCTCACTTTTTTACATCACACAAAGGAACACCTTGAAATCAAAAGAGCAAATTAAACACATTTTAGTGATTTTCTTCTGGAGTAAAATCAGTAAAGACAGCCTAAGATAAGCCAAGGACATCACAAGGCTGCACAGCATGAAACTCAAAGTGTTGGAGGAGGTCTTCTCTGCAAGCCTGACTGTGAGGTGTCGTAATCAATTGACTGTTCCACTGCAGGAGAACCCCCTGAAGGCCTCTATATACCCATGCCAGAAGTAGGCCGCTTGTTGAACTTTCTGCAACGCTTCCCCACCCCCCCCCCCCCCCCCCCCCCGCCTGCCCCCCCCCCCCCCCCCCCCCCCCCCCCCCCCCCCCCCCCCCCCCCCCCTCACCCCCCCCCCCCCCCCCCCCCCCCCCCCCCCCCCCCCCCCCCCCCCCCCCCCCCCCCCCCCCCCCCCCCCCCCCTCAAAGACATATTAATCTTAATTAAAACCCAGGAGTTGTTAGGTTCCTCCAGCTCTCTTCTTCTCGTCCCTATTGGCAGTCTACTGCAGCACAACCTCTCTAGAGGGCCTCAGAAAAGGCGCCTCTGGAGGGAACGCTCCAGTCCGAGTTTTGGGCGAGTGCACAGGAACGCTGGTGGCATTTTCACAGTATCATTAAGCATCTGGCTTTGGTTTGCAAAAAAAAAAAAAAAAATCACATGAATAAACCACTAAAGAGGATAAGTTGATGAGATTCCATGGTCAATTTGGTTCTTGTACCTGAGTGCCTATTTACAAAACTGTAGACTTTCAAGTGGAAAAGTGGAGTTTGAGTTTAGTGAGAGGGCTGAGGTCAACACATATGCTCCTCTTTTCCCTCAACTTTATGAACTCGAAAGCAATAAGTTCGCTCCGTGATGACCACAGCTGTCTGCATGCTGCTAGCGAATAAAAGAACACATAAACGGACAGGCAGTGGATTGTCTTAAATCAAGTTGTCAGCAGACATAAAGTTGCCTCTTGTGCGGTTTTGAAATGAGCCCCAGGCGTTTTTTTGTTGTTGGGATTGAAGAGCTAGTCTCCTTCATTTGCTAGCTTGTTATGTTTGTAACTCTACAATACACCAATCAGTTTTAAAAGCCATGGCACTGAAAGCATTAAGGTCCTGTTCAAAGACGTAGGTGTTCAGTCCGGATAGTGACTTTAAGGGCTTTTAAAGCTTTGGCTTCTGACGCGGTGTTAGATTATCAAGGTCCAATAGGTCACTCCACCACGCAGGCCCCTTTTGTTTTGTAAAGCATTTGCTCTTTGATCCGGGGGATTTTTATTCAGACTTATTTCGTAGCAATTAGTCAATGATTAACACAGTATGAGCAGGTCTGATGAGACAAGCTTTGATTTAATTCTTTGAGGGCTTTTAGTCCACAATTACTCCAGTGCTGCATGTAGATTCAAAAACACAACTTGTTGTTAGTTGGAAATCGCTTTAGTTATTACCGTATAGTACCGTAATTTAATGTGAGAAAAAAAAAAATAATTGGCAGGCATATATGTAAATTTATCTGAGTTTAAGTAGTGTAAAAAGTTATTGTGTATCTTCACCAATTTTTAGTTGAGATCCTTGATCATTTGTTACGAAATTATTATTATTATTTTTTTATTTTTTATTTTTTTTGCTTTTATTTAGTTCAATGTATACCTGGTTCAAAAATATAACACAGTTATTGTTACAATAAGTGATCTTTTAAATATAACGGAATAACTGTGGACAGTCTTTTTTTTTCTTTTTTTTTTTTCATTATATACACAACGGTGAAATGGAGTGCAAATAAAATGAAACAAAAAAACAATTTTTTGAACAATTACATAACCCAGTGACCTATTCTGTATCATTTCTACAATGAAAATAATTAACCACCAGTGCAAATTATGGTTTACAAAGACTTCCACTGATGGAGGGTCTTTTAATTACAAGGTTGTAGAAACATGTCGCTCCACATTAGTGCAGCAATATGAATTAATTCAAGCATATTTATCAAAGAAATAAGTCATGATTGGTTTTTAATTGGTTTCACACAGCCTTTCCTCATCTCTTTTCCATTTCCCAACATCCCAAAGCTGTGTTCCAAGAATAAATCAAGGCGTTGCAACAACAACCGCAGCTTATAATTGATAACAATGATTATTTGTTTGATTACAAAACCACAATGCTTATTTGACAGAAAGAAGAGAGAATATGCAGTTGTTGCTAGATATAAAAACAAATAACCACTTCCTTGTTTTTAGAGTCAGCATATACAGTAGCAAGAGTGAGGACTGGGATCACAAGCCTCACTGATTAAAAGTCAACAAGATTTCTCCATTCTGGCACGGCTCTCAGGTGTTTAGCAAAACATTCAAAAAGCTACTGTTTGTTGGCTGCACAGCACACAGCCGTGGTGTGAAATCATCCATTTCCTTGTCACATAAAGGAAGAGACACTAGAGTGACATTGCCAAAAAAATATATAATTTAATAATAACCAAACGACTTGGTGAAGGAGATCAGCTTACGGCCATTATCTAGAGATGGACAGCTGAGGAACAAAAGTTTTTATGGGCCTGGATGGTATTTTTTATGCTACTTGACATGCAGTACACGGCAAGGGTTAGCCCCAGAGGACATCAAATTATGTGCCGATTCTTTGTAATCTTCAGTTTCTTCCTTTTTGCGGCCTTTCTGAAATCATGTATTATCTTGTGTCGCGAACATGAAGACAAAGCTGTGTGCAGTTTAAAATTCGAGAGTAATTTCGACTGAGCGTAATGAGAAATTATCAGATGGCGTTATCAGTGTAGCTCATATGTGACAAGGGCTTTTCACTTATCTGTGAACATTCAATGATTGGTCACCAATGATTACCAGTTTAATCCCATAATCCATGAGGTCACATGATGCACTGATAATAAGGGAAGCTCCTTCAGATGCATAAAGGTTCTCCGATGTCCAGATATCAAAAAAAAAGAGTGTATGGTTCAACCCTTAATTCCATTTGACGATTGTGATTACGCCGCTCTTCTCGTTCGTGGTCTTAATGTATAAGTCATTTGTTGATGACGCCCGGAAGTTGGCACAGATAAGAGTTCCCCCCTCAGACAACTAGGGAATAGATATAGATCTCTCTTCCTGGTGTTTAGCTTTTTAGCAGAAAAGGGATTACCTGCAGTGGCCCAAAAAGCTCTCAGGCTCTTCAGAGCGATTCCCCTTCTAATCGTCCAAATTTGAAAAAGTATTATAGTCAATTCTTGCGGGACTGGTCTGGGACCCAGATAATCAGATCTCAGCAATTTGTGTTAGGTTGAAGACCCTTTGTGCACATGCACCTGCTAGTTTGCGATAGTAAGTTGGAAATTTTACTGAAATTTATGCAGGGATTGAAACCATAGTGAGTTTAGCCTGAACAATGGATCAATTAATAAGACCCCAGAGCTCCAGAAAATTAATTATTTTAATTTAGTGCATGTGAATTTTCCATAGAAGATGTGATTAGTTTGCAAGGGCTGTTCTGTTTGCTCATGCATTGCCTAAAGCAAGGTACTTGAGTGTTACTGAATACCTGCTTGTTGACCCAAGTGAAATGTAGACCACCTACATGGTTGCCATCCATTTGAAGCCGGCTGACAGCGAATCCCTCAGATGCCTTTTATTATTAGCCTATAGTTATTTTTCACCCTGTTTTTTTTTTCTTTTACTTTTTTCATCTGCAAGATAAACATTGTGTAAATCCAATAGCTTAGGAAAAGTAAAAACCAGCCCAACCTGTAGCACAAATGGCAGGGGACAAGAGTGTTGCTAGGCTGTTCTGGGTAGTTGCTAGGCAGCGGGGCTGAGTAAAATTCAGAATTGAACAAATGATTCCCTTTAAATTCATGAGTTGGATTTTAAATGCGATTGGCCATGCCCCATAGGCAATTCATTTTGAATAAGAGGAAGAGGAATTTATTGATTTTCTTTAATTATAGGAATTTATAGAAAACAGTTTAACCCCCAAAATGAAACATTAACTCACCCTCAGGCCCATCCAAGATGTTGACGCTTTAACTGATGGACTGGAGCTTGTGGGGATGATTGTGTTTTTATCAGTGTGTTTAGGACTCTCATTCTGGTCGGCACCCATTCACTCCAGAGGATCATTGCGCTGAAGGCAACCAAATGACTGTAATTCTACATTTCTCCAACTACATCTTGGCATGGCCTGAGGGTGGAATACACTTTTCAGCAAATGTTCATGTTTGGGTTGAACTCTTGCTTTAATTCAAATTTCAATGCAAAATCGCTCAAATTTACAAAAGCAGATCTTCCTTAAAAACTTACAAGCAAAAAAAAAAAAAGTTTGAGGAAATTTTCGATTAATTTATTCATTCTGTATACAAATTCAAAAAACATGGTAGTGGTTGGCTAACCACCGTGTCACCCTCCACCAGTACATCAGATGCTATGTAGAGACCTGTTGTCTCTTTATATGTCTAACTCATTATTCTAACACTGACATGTTATCAGTGTCCTTTACACCTTAAATACTAATTCGTATGCATTGTGACATGTTCGATTGCCATGCAGATTTGTTTCTCTAGTCTCTTTAGTTGTTGGTTCAGAGATTTGTAAAGGGAGTCGCTTGCATAACATGCCAGCGCTATTGTCCTCTGTCCCTGCAAAGCTTAAATCAAAACCCTTGACGTGGGGATGTGTTGCAGCAAACCATGATGAGGATATATATATCTTATATAGATATATATAATATTATATTATATATATATCTATAATATATTATATATATAAAATATCATATTGGGTTTGCTTCCAGTTTGCTTCAGTGATAAAGATAGCTGTTTTCTGTTTTCATTATTGGAATAAATCGAGGGTATGAAAGGCGGGCTTTAAAAATAGAATTGTTAGATCCTATTCGTTATTTTAGCAGATTATGCTTTGTCAGTACAAGCAACATGTAAAATTAGCTAATGTATGTAAAAATAATACTGCATGTGTATTCAAAGGGTACTCAATTCTTTTTTGAATTGAATATGTATACCAGTCAGCATGAAATAAAAACTGATCCACCCATTTTTGTATATGCATTCTATAGATTCTTTATTGTAAATGATTCATCCACAAACAATTTTTCCATCCACAATCCAATAGCACCAAGTCCAAGTTTTTTTTTTGGATAATCTGTTACTCAGATTCAGGGTTGCCAGGCCCTGCGTGACAAAATCAGCACAATTATAGTAAAATAGCCCAATGACGCTTCAACATGTGGACTAAAAAAAAACAAAGTAGCCCCAATTCTGCAGGGAAACCCATGGACTTGGCAACACTGCTGGGATTGTACATCACAATACAGAAGAAGACCATTCACTACTTTTGGTTTTTTATCGCAAGTATTGTATTCAGTTAAATTAATTCAGATTTATTTACTGATCCTTTTCAACCAGATTATGCTAGTAGCAAACAAGTGACTTTTTGTGCCATTGTTCTGTGCAAGAGAGTCATTGAGTTATTCACTTAACTAGTTTGTACACAAAAGTTGTACATATTCAAAACAAGTCTTAAAGGTGCTGCAAGTAAAATTGACTGTACTAATGCAATAATAACACCACTAATACCATTGGCAAATATTTAGGGAACATACTAAGTTTACATACTTTTTTCTCCAAAAAACAATGCTACAGCCAGTTATTCTACTTAGAAAATGTGCGTACTGTGTCGGAATGTCTGCTTTTGTTTTGCACATACACTTCCAGATAATATAATAATAATATTGAATATTTCCACCAATAATATTCCAATATATATTTAAACAGCCTGGGTTTCCAGTTTTGCAGAAAACCACAGTATATGGAAGTGAGCATAAAACTGAGTCAGAAATCGCAGATTCTACCCGAGCTAAAAACCATGGCATCTAAAAAGCACTATCACCACAGGCATATTAAAAATGGATAAATCAAAGTACATCAGTTTAAGAGGGTTCGTCAACTTCCAACCTGGTCCGTGTGAAACCATCCTGGTAGACCAGGTAGCATGTCCTCACACCTCATATGGGGCAATACCCCCCCTGAGCAAATGACGGGTCTGAGGGAGAGAGGGGGGGGGAGGGACGACACAATATTTTTGCAATTTTAGAAGACCGATGCGGCAGGTCCTACGTACCACGCGCGCAATTTCAACCTCGCTGTCATTTGTACTGACTGCGCTGTTTGATTCCCTTTTTCAAAAAATCACTATTGTGCAAGAACCTGGCTACGGGCTTGTAGATTAGCCTTTGCCTTTGCAAGTTAACCCGAGAGAGGAAGGGGCTATGGGTTCTTTTTTAAACCCCCTTAAACATTAGGACAAAATAACGGGGATAAGGAGGCGGACGCCCAAGCTGCTCATAACTCCCCTAGGCATAGGTATCCTATCCAGTTGGCGACCTGTTGAATCGCCGTGAAGCAAGTTGTTTAATGGCACCCGGTAAGTGCTTACTCTCTAAATTCTTTAAAAAAACTGAAGGAAAACCCACTGCGGAAGCCTTCTAAGGATAACGATCTCGAATATAACACGCAAGCTCCAGCCATTGAGTTTCACCCTCATCTAAATGCACAGGGGGCCATGGCTGCTTTGGAAGCGTGTGCACAGTCACCATCGGCACAGGCAGGGTTTGTTTGATAGCGGTAGCCCAACGAACAACCTTTCTACCTGGCATTGACAGCTAAAGGATGTTAACGGTTGGACACAAGTTACTGTTGCACTATGATAATTTAATTTCATGTAACTCGTAAGGGGTCGTAGGCTACAAACAGGGGAAAGAAAAATCTTAAAAAGCTTTGTGTGGAGTGATCTGTGGTACGGTGTCGCCACAAATACACTTCTCTGCAGTGGACCCTGGGAGCTCATTTCTCAACTTACATGATATTCTCACACAAACGAAACTCTAAGCAAACCTGGCAAGTGATCTTGATGTGGAAAGGTTTACCTGCTTTAACGCTGCAGCCTACAATAACAGCCCGGCTCAAGTAAATGGCAAAGCTCTAACGGGCGTTTACTCGGGAATCTACAGGAACTCTTCCTAAAGTATTCACAAGTGTCTTTTGAACTGCCTCCCATTTTTTTGCAGGGATGCTCTATTTTAAAGGACGCGTCTCCTGTCCTGACTAGCAACTGCCGCAATGTATGTACTCCTCCACAAGCAAAAACAGATGACCACGGAAATTGGTAGCAGCGCTTTGAGAAAAAAAACAGAACAAAAGAGAGAGAGAGCCAACGAGTGCGACGGAGAATCTGATTGAAGAGCGTTGGTGAAAGATTGACATCATGTCTGTGGACATCAAACCCGAACCGACCTCCCTCCCGTTGCGTGTTTTGCGATATTCCCTAGCTAAAGCAGCAAAATAAGTTTCTAGACTTGAAATGTGTGCTATTGTAATCATAACTCATAAGCCACGTGAGACTGTATATGATCCCTTCTACTCTCTCCTGGATTAGTTTTTGTGGTAAAGAACGGAAATGTGTGAGGATCCGCGTAAGCCTGGCGCGAGTGTTGCTGCATGTGCAAGGGCCGTTCCCTGTGTTCCCCTTGGCTGAGAGGAGTGGATTTTGTGCGCACTCTAATGGTGTGGAATTTTGTGTTACAGGCGGGTGGTGATTCAAATCACACAGTGACTCTTGGTCCCACAGACTGCATCCATGCAGCAATCCACTGGGGGATCCCGGGACGTCCAGGAGTGACCACCAACCTAGCTGCGGTTTGATACAGAAAGATTAGAATGATTAGCGGCCAGACACTTCGCTTAAATCCTAGCTAAGACAACTTCCAGTTTTCCCTGACAAGCCCCATACAACACCACCATAGCTGCGATACGGTCCACCATCGTATGTCTTCGCAACTCAAAGCTTTAGGATACGTTCAGAGCAAACACAACATTGGAGTACCGAACCATCCTACCACTGTGCCATTTCTTATCAAAGATTGGCAAGGGTTTAATAATCTACTGAAACTCGACCGAAAGAAACCAAACGTCAGGAACATACCTGTGTATGTGATAATCACATCTTATGCTTAAACGAAGCCTGTCAAAAGTGATGTCAATTCCAGCTGAACCTAATGATATCGACTAAAACCAATTGCTTTTTGCCTGTATATGTCTCAGGTTTTATGATGATCCAAAAGAGAGGCCACTATGACAGGTATCGTGCAAATATCAGCCTGATCTCAGTAGTATTTATATACTGGGATAAGTCAGGTATTGTCTAAATTATGTCCATTTAGATGCCATGAATTTTGCACATTTATATTTATTTATAATATTTATATATTCACATATATATCTTTGTTACTTATGTAACTATTATATAGATATTTTGGTAGTTTAGAAGTATGAAATGTGCATAGAATCTATCTAAAACTGTCATCTGGTTGCAGTGCAAATCACTGTGAAATAAAAGCGTTAATGAATATACTGTGGCTTTAAATAACAGGTGACGTGTGTAGGAGTCTGTGTGTGGATATGTGATTTCATATGCCTCAGCTTAAGACTGTTAGCAGACTGAGAATTACACGAGGTTGCAAACTTTCAGAAACATAATTAATAGAATCTATAAACACTAAGGCACATATGTGGATGGTTTAGAGTTTTCAGTTGGCACTTTAGATATGCGTGTGCATGTCACTGTGTTGTTATTTTTGCTGCCTCACACGCTCACTCATAAAGACTTGTGAACGTGTTGACAGTAAGTGTGCAGATTATACCAACCGATTAGCAGGTGGTGGCATTCTTTACACATAAAAAATTAATGAGAAGCAACTAGAGATAGAGGTGCAATAGACTAAAAGCAGTTAGGTTCCATAGCGCATTACTCCTGTATTTTTAATAAACATGCAATTATTGGTCCACGAGCTATTTATCCCAGAATATTCCTTTTATGAGAAATTAAATGTAAGCAAATGAGATTGTAGAATTCTGTTGTTTCATATTATGTTCATATGTGCATAAATATCGCGACGTGAGAATCAAAGGGTCGAAACGAATTTAAGTCCTCAATAACAGTATATCAACTTTTGAAACCTTTGGAGATGGGTCTGGGTGCGTCCTTAGAGGCTTACGTGTTTCCCATTCACTGGATCAGTTACGCATATGTGGACATCGAACTCATAAAGGCCTGTTTTCTGTGTGATGGCACATCCTCCGAATAACTATGAATGCTACCCTGCCTCGTGTGGCACACAGCAAAACGCTTGCCAGGAAAATTTCTTTTTATCAGGCATCATTTGCTTGATGTTGCAGTTGCAAGTTGTTCATTTTAGGAGCATCATTCAAGTATAACAGGTGTCCACAAGAAGTGTTTCATGCAGTGTTTGATTGGGATTCCTTTTTCTATTGGATCTTTGGTCCATCCATGGAGAGCATGTGCGAATTATAATGATTTATTAGGCAGGGTACTCAGCACTGGTTTAGAGCTCGTTGCGCAGATTTATCTCTATTTTTTTAAATTATACATTATATTCAAACCATCTTGGAGCAACATATTTAATCATTATTGGACATTGATTAAGCTTATCTTGGTCTTTTTGGAAATAGAACCACGTCATTGTGTGCTTGAGACATTATTCCACCTGACAAATTAATTTTGAAATAGCAGCTTCAGTGCGAGCGTAAAGAATTGGGGGGGGGAGGGGGGCACATTGGAAAGTGAATCACTAGAGACATCCCTATAACACAAATACACCAAAAAAAATTCTTAGGATTAGATATGAGTGTTGGTGGTATATATTATTCTAGTCGCATTGTATTGATTATGCTTCGAGCTATTATATCCTATGCCAATATTTCATTTTTTTGCCTCCTGACCTCAGACAAGATAGCTCAGTTGCATTTAAAAAGCTATTGTGGTTGTGCGCCTCTGTCCGGTAAAATCTCGATCTTAGGGCGGGACTAATATCGAGTATATACCTATTGAAATATTTCAATTTATTATTATATATTAGAGTTCCAATTTATATATATATATCTATTTTTTTTTTCCATATATAAATATATATAGATATATATATATATATAGATTATATTATAGATCTGCACAGTAAAGGGGTATTGCTTTGTATGGCGCAAACTGACTCAATTCAAAATATTTGTGATACTTTCTCGAGACCTATGGTTTTCCGGGACTGAAACCATCCGGTAAGGTGCCCAGAGAAGCTTTGTTAAACAATAATCTCTCAACCAACAAAGGTGATACCACATCACTCATGGATCCCGAAAACAACACTTTTCAATAATAATCCACCACAAAAATGAACCCCGGAGACCCAAAGTAAGCCCGGCCATAGCCAGGCCGTTGGAAAGGGGGAGTGCTATATTAGAAAGACATTTGCGGGATCAGATTTTTGACCCCCCCCCTGTTTACCAAAGTGGTCGCTTTATTTATTGGTGTACACCTCAAACAGTTCCCAAACAAGTGTTGTCCTAGATTGTAAGACACACCCTGCCGCGCCTTATCCCAGGCGGTGGGAACGTGCCAATAATTGACTAGGCGGAGTCTAGGAAGGATTGACAACTCATCTGATCCTCACTCCCCATGTACCAAGTGGGCCACTGGACAGTCCCTGACGATCCATCCCTCGCCGCCTACAGCACCGTCCAAAGACCCTCCTGCTTGCCGAATACAACAGACACATGAGATTTCTGCTATTTGATATGGGGAACCACCATCAAATCCCCTTCCGCCTCACCCACATCCCACCATGGCGCCGGTTTGACCCCTGGAACTATCGACTCATGCACAATAGCCGCTCCTTCTCAAAGGGAGCTTGGGTCTCAAAAGCTGACAACACAATACACACACATTTGGTACCATTTTCGTGATCATATCTGACTGCACCAAACCCAGGAACACTTGTTCCGCGGAACAAGACATTGAGCGGGAAATGCGTGGGCAGTGGTGTGAGCGTTTGTTTCGGGTGAGACGATAAGTCTATGGGTGTGCGGAACGTGCTTGTGGTCCGACCCCATTTCCTGGTTAAGACACATGTGACCTGACGCGAGCCATGTAACTGAAGCACTCCGCCTTCTAATGACGAGAGGCGTTATCATGAGCCTCAGGCATGCGGGGCTATTATCCTCCGTGTAACCCTGGCCCACACATATAGTCAACTCCAAAGATGACTCCCATGGCTAGCGGTCACACAGACGGAGCTCCCCCCGTGGGCTCGGGCTAATAACGAGACGGATACTTCGTTGCCTGTCGACCACTCGAGATTGATTTAGGCTATGTAGAAGGTGCCTGAGAGAAGCGGCCGCACCATCTTACATTTTCAACACGCTTTAACAACCCAAATCCGCGAGAGAGCTAAACTTGGTAAAACAAACTCCACACACGGCAATCTGACTAATACATTTGCTTTCAGGCCTCCAAATGAACCTAGCGCTCCGTATTTCTGGCATCTGCCACTTTTTTCTTTTCATTGCATTAAGCGGAAATGTTTGCTTTGAATAGGTCTCCCAGCGATTATGGCGGAGTTGTGGAGGATCTTACCCTAATTAATTCTGGAACTCTCCTGATGACGTTGAATGTTTTGTCTTCTTTCATAAAAAAAAATAGCGTTGCTTGCTATATCGGTGTATCGTTACTTCGATGTTTGTGATAGAATGGGTTTTCATCTTGCTAATACCACCAGTAGAAACAGACGTCTTATTATTTGCTAAGGGTACTCCTATAGCAAACCTAAAAAGTGCTGTTGTTCCTTTATTAAAATAAGAAATTATTGCAACAAAAAAAAAAAAAACAAAAAAACCCTTAACAAGTACTTGACGGGAACCTCAACAGATTGTGTGTAGCCTTTGTATTAATGTTTTGTTCTATAGTTTTTGAAAAACTTTTGTACCATTTAAATGTAACAGTTTACCTTAATGACATACAGACAATAGAATTAGTTCAAAAGCTAATATGGGTTGGTCCGACCTACAACACACTTAGAAAAATAGGTGTTGACAATCAGTATTTTCAAAAAACTATATATAAGTATTGTATAAATGACAATCGGTTCTCCGCGTTTTTGAATTCTCCAGCACTCAAGCAAACATAAATAATTAATAATAGTCTGTTTTGGATGAGTTGCTCGTAGATAATATTGTAAAGTCTGGATGAACTAAATCTAACAAAAAAAAACCGGAAAAAAAAAAATCCCCAAATATTTTATGCATCTTATAAGGCAGGGAACTGGATACGAGGGAACAAGGGACTTTCGAAAGAATGAAAGAAACAAGAATAGATCTCGTAGCTGATTCAGAAAAGTCCGCAGGAAATGGCAGGCAGTATAAAGGTGATGTGTCTAAGGTCTCGACAGAACAAAGGAATGCATGACTCAGATCCTCTCGAGACACAAACCACACACTGCAAATACAATATATACTATTGTAAATGCTCCCAAAAAATATTTAAAATATCAAAAATTAAAATATAGAGGAATGTTTAAATTACTCCATGTATTATGCTACTTTTGAAGCGCTTCTTTGATTTCCTGAAGTTGTTGTGGACAAGATCTATGACTGAAAACAGATTATCAGTTACGTGAGCATATTCAGGGGAGGCCGCATTGAGAGATAAAATAAAACAGAGTAGCGTTGTGACAAGAAAACAATAAGGGCTCTGACCGGATAGATACACCTGTTGTTTTTTCTCATCCCCATCTTCACAGGACTTCTTCTGTTGGCTCCCTCACCTTCGTGCACAGAAAAAACTCGGGATGAAGAGCTTCCATATACGCAAGCAGCAAATGATAAGCCAGGCCTTTTATTATCGTCAGGCTAGTCTGGTGTACCCCACTCAAGGCACAGCAAAAAGGGCCTGAGTAAGAGAGAAATGTATCTCTGACTGCGCTAACCGTAACAAGATCGACCAGGTTGATGATCCATATCTGGGACTCCCCCTCGATATACAACGGAAGAAATAGAGTCCGCGCCGGAACGCTTAGCGGATAATACCACGGGGCGTTAAAAGACAACAGTGGGCGGCCTGTGTGGGAGGAAGACCCTGGGTAAAGCTGTTTATTCTGGCCGTAGGAGAATACTTCCACCAGTGTGTGAGGTTGATCGTATAGGCCCGCACCAAAGAGAACAGCTGGTCATCGATCCAGCCCTGGTAATCCTTGTATGTGGTTTTCACAAATGATAGCCTATCCGTGTTTGTGTATCAGAATCACTAGTACATCTAAAACCGTCCATGGTTTTAATGTTCATACACAGAGGGTCCATCTGGTCCCGTTGGTTTTAAGGGCAGGTTATCCCCCTGCTCCTGCCACAGATTTCCCCCCCATTATGGATGCCTGTGGCTTTTTAAGAGAGTTTCCCATGGGCTTTGGCTCTGTGACTGCTTTGAGAGAACGGCACCTCTCGAGAACTCAGCTTGACAAGGTTATTTTGTTCACCATCAGAGAGAGCATTAATGAGATGGATGCCACGGAAAGGCTTGAGATCAGATGAATTTTGTGTGTGAGTGTGTGTGTGTGTTCACTCTTAAAGGCCTTTTTGCAGAGTCAGACCCCAGTCAATTCACCTCCAATTACTGATAGTCTTTACCCTTTGCGAGAAAAATGTCACAGTATTGACACAACATTTTTTCTCCCTTGTGGGTTGCTGGGCAGATTTTCAAATGCACTTCTTCAATTTTTCCCTCTCCCCTTTTAAAAGATACATAACATTTATTAAAGTTATGAAACATAGATTAGCATGGGTATTCCAAATGGATTTTATATGTGTGTGTTCTTTTTTTAATAATCGGGTCCGGGCAGTAACGGTTACGATACAGAGCCCCTGGCCCGTCATAATAGTGTTATTTGGTCGCATCACTTAATGTTAGAGGAAGTTCCGGTAGTACATCTTCGGATTACTCAACTGTAAAAAAAATAAATAAATAAACGGGTTAATTAAATTATCATGATGCACTTCACTAGTATAAACCATTTAGCAAAATAAAAACTTCCCCAGGGACACAGCATCATGTCTACCACACAATGTACTGTTGTTTCCATTCTTTTATTTCCCTCCCCCTCCTTTCTCTCTCCATTGTTCAGTCAAATAGTCCATTTGACACTTTTGAGGCCCTCGAAAAACTGATAAAAATACTACTGAAGCAAAATTAAATATTTATTTTGGCAAAATACACTTCTATTTTTCACTGGCTGTTAATTAGAAAGATGATTCATTTTGGGATTCCAGAAACTGTGTTCTTCAGTTATGAGGGAAAAAGAAATGTTATTGTGATTTCCATCTTTAATTTTTTTTTTTTTTTTTACCATAGAGTTTCATAATTTTAGTATATAATAAATTAATTAATTTATTTAAATTAGGGCTGTCAATCGATTTAAATGTTTAATCAAATTAATTACATGATGTGGCAATTAATTAATCAAATCTTATCACAAATTAAACTTGCCTGTGAAAATAACCCCAAAAGATAATAAGCCATTATTTTGTAAAATGAGAAAGGTATCAAATAGACATTTCAAAAAGTAGAAAGAAATATTTTATTCAATTCAAAATGGAATTTATTCATTCGTTCAATTCGCTGAAATGGCTGATTCATTCGGGAATGAAGTAAATGGCTCTCCTTATGAATGGGCCATTGAATCATTAGTTAACCAGATTTGTTCAAAATGCGACTCTTCAGAAACGAATCACACGGTGTTGCTTCTAGACGCACAACAGGTTCTGGAGTGGCTTTAGAGGGGCTTAATATTTGTTTGGCAAATTGACAAAAACAGACAATATTGCTTTTTAAAATAGAACCCTATTCCTTTTTTATGCACTGAAATGTTTTGTATACTATCCTGTTGCGCATGTTGTATTCGGACACAACACTCTATTCTCGTTTGGGGGGGTCTGGTTGCACCGTGACAGTCGCTTATTGTATGGAAAGTGAAAAAGTGACGTGATGTGTAGCCAAATATGGTGTCCCATACCCTGAATTTGATGCTCGTCTTTAACTCCTTCAAGTGCCACACACACATTGAGTAGTGAACCACACAAGTGCTCTACTGGCATATATAACTGCATTCGGGCGCAGTGGAGTTTGTATGCCCGGTTGCATCATGTTTAATCCCAACAGTCAAATCAGCACTAAGATAAAGATGGGATTTACAGGTCCTGGGGCGGCCAGGTAGTTAACTGCGTTAAAATATTTAAATAAAAACATTTAATTCATTAAATTAACGTGTTAAATTGGCAGCCCTAAATTAAATACTTTTGAGTCATTCCGTGGCAACCCTGGAAGTTTACAGAGGGCAAACTTACTGACAAAACTTATTTTATGAAAAAATACGTTTAAATGAGTTTTATTTATTAATTATTATTAATATTAATTTTTGTTTATTTATTTAATAATATTTTATTATTTATTATAATATATACATATAGATATATATATATTATATATTATATATATATATAATATCTATAATATATATATATATAGTAGGTATATATAATATCATAATTCTATTAATAATTATGCAGTTTAATTTAATGTAAAATTAACTGCCTAAAAACAGACAAGACTAAAAACTCACACTGACCACATACCACATTGCACCAACAAGCTCACACCAAATGCGTGGGAAAGTAAATGGCCTCTTAAAAGTGCTTTTAAATGACCTATTGAGTTGTACAACATCTAATTTCCATGGCAGTAGTCATTGCAGATGTGTGGGGTGCCACAACGCAAAAAAATCGCACGGTCTCTCTTTGTGTACGTAAGTGGGTTTACGGGACCGTTAATAGAACTTCTGAGATAATCTCAATGTGCATGAGTATGAGAATAAAACTGGATCATGTCCAAAATATATCCAGGTTTCTAGACCATGCAAGGTCTTTAAAAACCTATAATAAAAACCTTAATAATGAACTCCAAAATTAACAAGCATGCCCATGTCAGCTAACACTGGGCAACACACTGACCCGTTTACTAATTCAGACGATAATAGCCGGGAAAAAGAAACTGGTTCCCAGTCAACAGTCTGGTTTGCTTGCATTTTGTAATAGTCGAAAGACGATTTCAACAGAAGCGATGCAGGAATCCCCAGATACACTCAATTACAATAATCCAATCTTGAATAGAATAAAGGCATGCATGACAACCCTTCAAGTCATCACACGACAAAAAAACGTATATTATATTTTACTTGATTGGGTGTTTTAGTGCGCGTGATAGTGTAATTAGGCTGGGTACATGAGCATAATACCCGCCTTTTATCCACAGAAGTTCATGTTGGCAAGTGTACATCAATTTGCCAGTCTCAGCAGAAATGGGAAACCACCAAATCATAGTAGTTTTCCGCTACCAAAATGCGTTCTATAGACAGAAATTGTATGCAGTAGAAGCACCAGACCGATAGACATATACTATGTGCATACATATTGTGAAGACGGTGTAATGAGCACCAAAGGGGGTTATAGGCATTGTTTTTAGACCGCAGTTACAAAATTAATTGTGGAAAACACTATACTGTTAATGCGACCAAGTGGCCATCACTAGCGTAATTGCATACGTGAAGTCAATCAAGGACATAAGATCAACGCAAAAAATAGACAATTCGCGTAACATAACGACTCACACTGTGCTTCCTCATGCTGTAAGAGGAAGAGGATGTGTGTGCAGGGCATCAATTACTTATAGGAACTTATGTATGTGGCTCACAATTGTGAAGAAATATCGTTTGGAACAGATAAAACGACGGGTAAAGCAAATGATAAGACAGAAACTAAAATGTGCCCGAAAAAAAGCGATCAAACTGAAAAAGGGACCTAAAAAAAGGAAAGTAGAAGGAGGCAACAGAAAAGGAGGAACACGAAGAAGGAAAGACAGTTTGGTATGAAACCCACAAGCAAGCAAGTCCACTACGCAAATTCAGAAAAAACTATAAATTGAACCAGTCGCTGAATACTAGAGCACAGAACGTTCATATTCCTTAAATCTACGTAGTAGACCACCAGGAGACCACTAGTGTATCGGTAGCGATAGCCAACAATAGCGTGACCACACTGCCATTGACTCTATGGGTTGACTTATTGTTAAAAAGTTTGTTTCAGTGGTGAGAGCGCGTCCATCTTTATTATTATGAGGGCTGCTCACACGTTTCATCTGATGAATATAATTATATGTCAAATAATAAAATTTTTTAACACCCTAAGCTGACAATTTTTTTTAAGTAATAGTTGAATAACAATTAGTGCGGCACATACAAACACACCAGCCCATAGTAAAATTTTGTCTGCCATATTCCTTTAACCAAAAAACTGGAAAACAGTTTAACCCTGGAGTAATATATGGATGAGTCACAGATCATTGCCTTGGTTTTGTGTGAGAGATGAATTTAAAGTGGTTTTAACGGTACTGGCTGTCATCGTGTAGTTTACACTGACATGAGCTTCGACTATTGTGAATACCAACTACAGCACAACCAGAATAAGCCGTAATAATCAGATATGACATGCTGTCGGAGAATAGAATGCTTCATGGGCCCTAAATCTTCAACAAGCTGGAATACGGATGGAAGATGGTACACCAGAACGGAATGCACCCCCAAATAAAGGCTAGAACAATCAAGTCCCAAAAAATCCTTAGCTAGGTATTTCTAGGGGCTTAAAAGCTGTAGCACGCACAACCCACACTCCAGTTCGGTAACATGAAGGGACAAGGGAACTTCGCATGGTTGCTGTGTTGCATCCTAAACAGCAACCAATACACATCTATCTGTTATCGCGTGTGCAATGGTGATGGCGACACTACGACGATAACAATTTGCATCCTTTGTAGACACAGTGGTGTCACGCTAACAGGGATCTGGAACTTGTATCGGAATCACATTTTAGAGTGGATGAAACGACGGACCTGAACTAGGACCCAAAATGGTGACAATAAGGGATATACACCACTCGGCTGATAGTGCAACTGTTCATTACTTCACCCCAAGAATCTTTATAAACACGCATCTTCTTTCAAGTATCGCACGCTTTGTAGATTTTACTTGGTCAACAGTATAAGGACTAAAGTCATTCGGTCCTGCTGTGTTTGCATGGCTGACAGAAGCACTGGAGGCACTAGCTAAACAAGGCCACCCTCGGGTGATTCCAGCCGCTGTGTAAGTGTAACATTGCTAACGGACCTGAATGGCTCTGTGCCACTAGTAATGTTGTTAACCATGCACCACCTATTTAGATGCCGGATTCCAACATTCCCGGACATGTGAGTGGGGGCGTGATTAGTTTCGCCAACAATCTATAATAAAGGAAATTGCAGGGGGAGTGAGAAATGATAGAACAGGTTGTTGTGCGGCAGATCCTGGGTTATCTCACTGGAGATAGTGACTCGCGTAGTATAAGGAAGACGGGTTCACCAGCTTCAAAGCGCGTTGGATAGGTAATGGTAGCCCTTGGATGGACAAATGGGGAAGCCGACCGAGGCGGTATTTCCTTCTGAAGAATCCACAAAGGCAATGGGTTTAGTTATACATAGTCTCGCGTCCTTTTTGAAGTAAACAGTATTTGAGGGCCATTGAATGCTCGTGTACTCCGAACTGTTTCTGAACAAAACTGGTTGATGAGTCCTCCTTGACTAAATTATCATCCATATGCAAATTGTTTCTCCTCACATGAACAAGGTTCCCCTTCTCCGCTTATCATTTCCCAGCTATTAACAATAGCGAAATCGAAAATCAGAGCTCCTAGTCGAGAGGAGCCTCTCAATCCGAAGGATGCGTCCTAGGAAGGTCTTGTATATCGTGGCTTCCCATGTCACACTCCCATCGTAGGACTTCTCAATTTTGAAAATCCTTGGTAAGCAGTACGGGCATGTTGTGAACAGGTCTCTCTTACCTACCGCGAAGATCACATGAGAGGCCACCATGGCATCTCCTTCACGGGTCCTTTCATCGCTACCCACAACCTTTCATGCATACACTCAAAGTCATGAAAAAACATTAGCTTCCAAGGATACGTAGCTCGTCCATTGCCGATTGTTAGGCAAAATAGAGAGAAAAAAACAGATTTTGGAGATGAAGCCCATTATTTTTGCTGTTGTTTTGTTTTTGTGGGACATAGTAGAAGTGAAAAAAAACAAGCACGACCACTTGAAAGTCCAAGAATGGTTTGTCATTACATATATGGCAGAATATAGAGTCAAAGGGGAGAATAGGTAATTTTTTTATAAAGGTATCCTGTCGCGGAATTGATATTTGAATAGTATTTTCATGATCTGGATCGCAAGGGCGGAAACATATTTCCATCACATAAACCGTCTCATTCTAGTGTTTAATGCTGAGCAAGGCTCTAGCCTTGAAGCCTCAGAAGGACTGGACTAGGAATGATGCATCCTCACTAGAAATGCAACCTTCTTGATTGAAAAGGTGCCCTAGGTTTTAGCTGGTTAGCAGCATCAGTTTTAACCCCTGCTGGTAGATGGTGTAACTGCCAACCATACTGATGGCAAAAACCTTCTTTCCCATCATGGAACTAGGCATACAATGCTGTTACCCCCGCATGTCACAGTAATAAGTGCTGATGTATTGCTTCACCCATAGAAACAGGTTGAAAATCTAGTATTCCTAAATGGAATACAGGTGCAATACCACCTTTAATTACCACTCTTGTGTCTGATGAAGTTCCGTTAATATTAGTCGTAATATTTTTATAGATATATTGAGTCACACTGCAAACTATACATTATGTCATTCAATTTGTTCCAAACTAATCCAAGAGAATTTTGTTGAAGAATTGCCAAACCTTTGGCAAAAACCATGATTATGTTCAAAAGAATTGGCATTTCTCAAACTCAATTCTAACTGACGTTTGCCTCCACGGGCAGCAACAATCGTAAGCCATAATATTCTACTGGGGCCATGCTAATATTTATAAAAGTATTGTAAATATGCAAAATATTTGTATGTAAGTTTATAGCTTGTGTTTTTCCCAGGTGACAGCATTTTTTTTAGGGTTTCTTGAAAGCACAAATCCGTAAGAATTCAAATGATGTATTTTCTTTACACCAAGAAGGACAAATTTGAGAAAAGAGGATAAGAGAACTTTTGATACGTACCATTGCATAACACTATACAACCCTAACTATAAGCCCTAACCTTAACCTAAGCCTGTTTTATTACTTATCCTGACACTGGACTGTGATTTAAGTTTCTAGAAAGAAGGAAAAAACACTCTTCCATCTGAAGTATACTGTGAGGTCATCTATAGTGGGCTGCCTGCTCCTAAAAATTGCACAAAACAATTCTTTTGGGCCAGTATCCTGCTCTCTTGCAAGCTAGAAATTGGTAATTTTCAAGCAAAGTATACTATATTTGGCCCTTATGTGACAGCTCTAGGATAGTTTGCTAGTGAAGGTTTTTAACTGCATTTTTTGTGCTGTTGCCGGTCCATGCATGGCCGCCAACAGGCATTGTCATGGACATCATTCCTGCAGCTCTACAATGATCCGTGCTCACATGGCATTTACAGCTGAGGTGATTGGCTCCAGAAAAAAAAAAAAAGAATCTAGAGGTGAAATACACTTGAGGCAAAGTTGAGTAGAATTCAAACATGGCGTACTTCCTGAGCCCTACTTAGTAGCAGAACAAACTTGAGAAGGACAGGACAGCAGAGGACAGTTGTCCCCTCTGAGTCCCTGACATGACCTTATGTTGTTAGCTTCGTAGTTCTTGTAAAAAGTATACGGTTTTTGCGAGGTCGTGGCCTAACAGACAATGATAATGACCAAGGTGCGGTGTTTGGTGAGAGGATTTTCAGTCAGCTTCTACTCCTCTCTGTCTCTCTTGTGTGGCTCTTTTCCCATCAATCTGTCTGAGCTCTTTGCATGCACAGTCTGACTAAAACTTAGCTAAAGGTCTGAAAGAACTAAGGACAGTGGCCTCTGTACAGCTATCACACAGGTGACAGTTCCATAAAGATCAGGTCCCCGTCATGTCCTTTTCTCGCCTCCATAAGTGCAAGAGTGCTTAAAGTCAAAAATATGTTTGTCCTCATAATCTGTTAGTCAAAATCAATAAATTTGCTTCCCCTCTGGAATGCCGTTCTTAGTTCTCTGATGACGGTCAGTTTTAACGGTTTGAGCAAAAAAATTAAAAAAAAAATTTATTTTAAATTAATTGGTTTTTGTCAATTTCCAGTTCAACTCAACATAGGCCCCAAAATGGCATGTGAGGGCTTATATTTAATATATAATGTAATTTAGTTTCCCCACAACTCTGACTAAAATAATCACTATATAGAATTTTTACATTTTTTTCAAGAATACAATATTTGAATACATGCATAAGAACGGACGTATCAACAAATAAGCTCTAGGCAAGGCTAGCCAATGTCCCATTTCACAATCCAAAATGTTCATCTTTTTTTCACATTGAAAGTTTGAAACTCACAAATCCTTCTTTGACGGACCGTTCTCACCAGCAGTTTATAAAAGCGAGAGAAGAGTAAACTTCGCTCTGTTTACGGGGTAAGTGGGAGGTGACTAACCTAAACGACGCCCTCAGTACAATTCTAGACAGCGTCTCAGATGATCGGAGGTGATATCTTACTCTTCGCATAGCACTCAATCTCTAGCACAACAGCGCCTCCCCAGAGGTAGAATTTAGCCGGTTGATATCATCATAAAAAAGAGGGCCAAAGGCCCTTCTGATAGACAATGACCTGGGGGGGTGCACCCAACCATTAATGCATGAGGAAATGAGTCAGCTCAGCCACGTAAATAAACTGATGCCACGGCACGTGTGACTAAACAGAAGACGATATACTCAAGGATGTTAATGTGCTTGGATTTGAGATTAGTCCAAGCATATAGGTGCAGGAGACACCCAGAACGGGCAAGTCAAGTAACTCGAAATACTACAGCACGCCACTCGCAAACGAGTTAATAAAGTATAACGAAGTTGTTTTGTATGATCTGTGGAACACAAAAAGGAGGCTAGCATGGGGTATATCAGAAGTGTTAAAGCTAGACACTGCCATCATCTCACCAAAATGAACTGTACAAAAGTACATCTATGTTTTTGCTTAGAATGTTTGATGTATCAAACGCCTGGGGGCCTAATATGTTATTCTGCGAGGGAGAGCAGGCATAGAAACTAACAGCTTCCAGGACAGTAACATCAGCACTACGAACCCAGGAGATAGGATGGTGCTCGAGGCAAAGAGACCACACTAAAAGTTATATGTCAAGTATGAAGAACGTCGCGTGGGTATTGTTTTTGAAGGAAGGTGGTGGTGTGATCCTAATGATATCCGACACATGATGGAATGTCAACTCTACAATTCAAAATAGTAATACAAAGGGTGGCTAGTAATGATACAAGTTCGATTCTTGTGTAACAGGGTGACTAGACTGATCCAAAGGGTAATTGACGTATGGTGGGCGGGAAGTTACGTGAATATGTAAGGGTGCGAAAATAAAATCTCAAATCAAGAGATATTCTTTATCAGAAGTTAAGACTCCTGCCAGGCCCCCCTAAAACAGAACGCTCATTCTAAACCACACCGCCCACATATCGGACAGCAGGCGTATGTCTAAAAGATTTGCGTAATGCTGCCCAAATGTTCACGGGTCACCCACCTACTTAAACAGTACACCGAAGAACATTGGTTTTCACGTCCCAAAAGCACATGTTCTACAAAAAGTGAAAGTAGGGGTAGACTAATGTGAAAATGTCGGCCCAGCTCTAACAGGTGGAACAGAGGGAGACTGCTGAGGGGAGCTGATGCTAAAGCAGACAAAGCAAAAAAAAGGGCAGGCAGACCGCGATGAGATTGGAGATGGACAACGCGTGCTTCTGAACCGAAGAGAGGAGGTAATTCTGACTTGCCTACGACAAGTCTTGGGCGCTTCTGAACTCACCTACAGTTCTAATATGTATTTTGTCATTAGGTTAAGTCTTGTTGCTATATGACGGTTCAATGCTGAGTTGTGTTCATGATTTGTGTGTGTGTGTGTGTGTGTGTGCGTGTGTGTTACGTCCTTGTTGCTAGGGGGTATCACAATTGCGTATTGAGTGAAAGAAGGAGCGGAAGGGTGGCCTGGCTTTGCGGCACATAGTTGATATCCCACGGTCCGATGTGCGTACCTTTCCCGGGACCAGTTTTAAGCTAAAAATATAAAGATGGCGTCCTGAAACAAAAGGTGAGGACCGGGGGTCCGTTTGATGTGGTTTAGGTATGGTTTTTGATCAACTTTTTTCCCCTTGTGATGGCATTTCTAGTGAGTAAAATTAATATTTGCAGTACTGAACTATGCACTTAGTTATGACCAAAGTTCTCCTATATTTTGCTGTAGTGATCATTAAACACGTTACTCTGACCTCAGAAGCCCGGGTCCGAAATCCCGTTCATGAGGTGCCTTCGTGCAAAATCACTGCCTGCCAAAACGTCTTGCCTCATACGGCACGAGGCAGCCAGTCAGCTAAGTTTTGGATGCAGTCCATAGAAAGACAGGTCCACATCACTAGTCCAGACTGGCTTAACCGTCCCTGGGCTTGTGTACTGCAACACACATACCGCTTTATGCATTGTGTGTGTCACACCACTCTGTTCCCCTTCCAAGCTTGAAATGATGGTAACTAACTAAAGACAATTACTGTAACTGTCTTTACATTTATTTTGAAAGATGAGCTCGCGCGATTATGTGAAAGGGGCATTTACATCGCCGAAAAAAAATCACAGTGTGTCACCCGGTGCCTTGCAGTGTTTTTCGTAAACCAAATCGCAGGAGCACTGTGGCGTCAGAAACTTGGCCCTAATAAGGCAGACTGCACTTGTCAGAAGGAGGGAGAGGCGGTGCATAAAGAGGACCTCCAATAGATGTACACGTATTTGAAAAATAATGTTTTTTTTGAACATTAAAAGCATGTCAACATATTCTTTTACACCAAATACACCAACAACAATGCATCTTTAAAAAAGCATCATTATGGACCCCTTTAATGTGCTTATAAATCTTGTACTTGACTAACAAACACACTATTCACATAAAGCATAAGTCACATAGTCCAGTATAATTGTATACGTTTTATTTAATTTTAATTTTTTATTTATTATTATTTATTATTTTCACTTTGGTTGGGTATCCTTTATCTCACACAATAGGACACTTAGGCCTGTTTCACCAGACAGGGTTTTAGGTTAAGCCAGGGGAATTAGGTCATAGTTTTTCCATTAGGACCATTTAAGTATCTTTTGATAAGCGTCGCCTTGAAATAACATTACTCGTTCATCTTGAGAACAAAACAATGGCAACTGACATATTTTTACGATCAGTCATTGCAAGTTTCTTTCAGTTAAAACATCCCACACATGCATTTTATTTTCTGGGACTATGGGCTTAGCCTTGTCTGCCCTGTGAAAAACCATGGGGGAAAGTGTTGCCACTGGTGGTTCCTTCAAAAAAACACTATAACCCTATAAAAACACAATATGGGCTCATTTAAAAGAAATAAGGAATTGCCTTTTGTGGAGCAAGAGTCTCTTTCTCCCCCTTTCTACACACACACACAGACACCACACACACACAAAAAAAAAATAAGAAATTAAATAAAGACCATAAAAAAGACACCCACATGCATGTAGCAAATCAGAAAATGCAGAGAATGGATAAGGAATTTCTGTTAAACCGAGTTATTTAAAGGTCACAAAAAGTCCTGCTTTGTATTTTTGCCGGTGTGAGTTGGTGTGCTGTTGGATTACTCATGTGTGTCAGGCGTCTTAATGCGGGAAAATAAAATATCCGCTCCCGTGAGGAAAGCAGAGAAGTGAAGCTTATTTGGTTTAGTCTGAAGAGGAAGAGGCTCAGCTTTCAATCATCCCTTTGAATTATAATGAAATGGTGGATTTTCCAATCGCCAAGAACTACTAAACGAGGGCAATCACTGAAGTGATCGTGATCAAAGTAATAAATTTCAACCAGAAGACGAGCCCTTCTTTCGTTCTCCCTCACCCCACATTTTCACCCAGCCAAAACATTCATGTAATGCATTTTCAGTACGTGACTTAAATGGATGCTCCTTCCGTTTTGGTCCCAAATCTTATCTGTATGCATAAAAGACCACAGTGTCCCCGTGCGCGTAGTAATGTAAAGAATCCTGCATTCATGGATACTCTCCCAGCAGTTTAGTGATTCAGAAGCAGCTCCTGTGGGAACGGGTTAGCCTACAGCTTGCTATGCAAAAGGCCGCTGCATCAGCAGGCGGTAGGATACCCTTCATTTAAAAGCACAAAGGATCTTTTTATATGGACATACAATTTAGTGTAATCCTGGTTTGTACAGGTTCCGGTGCTCCTGTTGCCATTTAGTGCAATTTAACCTCTATGTTTCACATGTGCATTCAATGTGGTGCCTGTTTTTTTGTTTTCATAAAACAATCTGAGATGGATGTTTTCATTCATTGTAATAGCTAAAGCAAGCAATTCTATTTCAATTGCGCATACTTAGAGATTTGAACATGTCCCTAACTCTAAGTATAAACTTTAATATTGTAACTTGACACATGGAAGATATTGCAGACAATATGGATGATGCAAGCCCCTATAGCATATTGGGTAGTGAGTTTTGGTCCCATTTAAAGGATAAATTTTTTACCCAAATATTAAAAGCACTTAAAACCTGTTACTTTTTTTCACCTGGAACATAGAATAATATAATTTGAAGGACGTTGTTAGAGTGTTCCACCATGTAATGAATATAAATGGTTCAATGTTGTTTACATTTTCTACTGAAAATATTTCAGCGATGCTTTTCTCTCACGTGGCCCCATATGTGTTTATTATTATAACCTTTAGTTTACCAGGAAAAGAAGCACATTGTGATAAAAATTATTTTTTACAAGAACGTCCTGCCCAAGATTGACAGCAACATATTTAAATTGGGTTTAAGATTCTGGACTTTGAAACTAGTGCCATGTATTTGTAAGACATGTTTAATTTCCATCAAGTAGAATTTGTAGCTTAATTAATCTCTTTGGCTCACGGCTCCCTTCCTCACACCCTGACACTTCCTCCTCCAACCAAACACAAAATGTTCTTATTTGTTGAAATCAGTTTTATCTTCCCAGTGGAGGGAAAATGAGGCATTTCACATACGCATACAGTCAAGAAAGAGAAAAGGGGACATGTTATATGCAGGGCGTGTCAATTTATGTGTTAATTTAGTTAATGGAACAGAACTCAGGGTTATCAGTTGTGTTTTTTTTATCTTAAAGTGTCATACAAAAAATGATGCTCATTGTGTGAGGAGCTTAAAAAAAGTAACTGTTTAAATAAACAGTAAAACATATTAAAAAAAAGCAGTATTTTGATTTTTAAAGCCACTTTTTGTCTATTCACTTGTCTCCCATAATAATGTAATGTGTTAAATTTGAGGCTTTTCGCTGCAAATATTGATATATAAATGTAATTCATTTCACTAAAATTGAGTATACTGCTAAGTGTTATATTGTCATGAGCAATGGGGGGGGGGGGCTTGTTGAGTCTTAAAGTGTTTTGTGAAGTGTGAGTGTGAATGTGTCTCTCTTCTCACCGGCACAAAAACAGCCACATGAATCAGAGAAACCAGCAGCATGGATGAGAAGGGAAACTAGGAAAAGGGAGATTTGCCCCATGGAGCCGTGGAAGAGAATTTGTAAACATCAGTGCTTCTCTCGAATGTTGTCCCTTTGGCACTTTCCTCCTCTCTCCATCAGTGCAAAGGGGAGAGCCCCAGGCCCCCCAGTAGTATTTAAACCCTGTCATCCCACAATGGAGACCTATGAGAAAGAAAGAGGTGAGAAGCAAAAGGTCCACTAAAAAAAGAAAAAAGGAATCAAGAGGTTCAAGCAGAATAGTAATCAGTGTTAATCTCAATAACAAATTACTGACAGAAATGTCTGGTGTCGTTTCTGTTTTTTTGGTTTGGTTTGGTTTTTATATTCTGTCAAGGATAAAGAAGACAAAGCATAGTTAATTAGCTCACTCACACATACAGTACAAGTCATCCTATACATCTATGTATTAAGTTAATCAGCTATATCCACAAATGCTTCATAACATAACAAAAATGCTTCAGAATGTATCAAACATATAAAAGATGCATCAACATAAAAATGTTTGGATATAACAAATGTTTTTCATGAGGCAGCGAATCAGCACATTACGGATAATTTCTGAAGAATTGTGTGACTGAACTGAAGACTGAAGTAATGATGCAAAAAGGAAAATGTAACTTTACCATCACAGGAATCAACTACATTTTACAATATATTAAAATAGGAAACTTATTTAAATAATACTGAAACATTTAAATAATATAACAATGCTTAACAATATTAAATGTTATTTTAGGAATCAAATGTACTGAGCAAAATACTTTTTTCAAAAACATTTAATAAATCTTACCAACCCCAAACTTTTAAACTGTAGTGTGTGTATAAATTTTTAAGTATAGTTAAAATTAATGGCATATAATTGAATTATGATATAAATAATAAAATATTAATATTTCATTAAAAGACAAAAACTATATCTAAAACAGTATAAACAAGAAGGTAATTCTATAGATTTACACTGATGGTGACTCTATAAAAGCTAAAAATGCCCTAACCTTCAACGTTACCTTTTTTGGCACTTTAATTTCCCCACTTGGAGACCCTCTCACAAAACTTGTTTGGTTGGTGTACAGAATTAGCAGAATGTGTCCTATACGTGATCTGGTCGTGTGTGTGTGTGTGTGTGTGTGTGTGGTGTGTGGTGGTTGGTGTTGTGTGTGTGTGTGTGTGTGTGGTGTGTGTGTGTGTGTGTGTGTTGTGTGTGTGGTGGTGTGTGTGTGTGTGGTGTGTGTGTGTGTGTGTGGTGTGTGTATGGAGCAGAACTGAGGTCATTTCTGTCCTAGTTGGCATTGTTAACCATATTTTCAATTACACTTTTATCATTCATTTATTCTTCTCCACACACTGTCATTTACACAGAGAATCCAATGGAGGTCTCAGCTAAAAACTTGAAGACTAAATGAAAATGTTCTTTGCATTTTTCTTATTTGATTTTTACCCTGAAAACACATTATATGAAATGTTTCCCCAGCCCTGGGGGCCAAATTTGATGCTACTTGATGGTAGAGCACGTTTTCTGACAAGTGAATTAAAATATCAAAGCTCTAATCATGAGTGCTGCGTGTGCGTTATTGTCGCCTGTTGTTTTTTGTACTTATTAGAGAGTGTATTCAAATATCTAATGGCTTGTCAAACGTGGAAAGCAATTTTCATTTACTTTATCTAAATATTATGCAGAATCATTGTACGGGATGTAACCCTCTGAAGTGGGGAAATAGACCAATTCTCAAGGCTCATTTGAGGAGAGGAAGGCAAGCCCTTGGCTGGTTCGGTTTTAAATCACTATGCTCTATCTGTCATTGGACACATTTCATTAAGCAGACCAGCTGGGGGCAAACGGCATGCGATGCATCCGCTGATCCGTCACACAAATACATTTGCTCTCTCCTCGTCTCCGCTCACTCGCGCTCGCTCCTATTTTTCCCCTCCCCACTGACAGAGTGGTGAGTGATCGGTGTCGATCCGTCTGATGAGATGACTGACTGCTAGGACATATTTATTTCCCTCTCACCCTCCTACTTGCACCCTGCACCTTCCTCGTCTCTGTTTATTTGTCCATCAGACTCATATGTTGCCATTTGAGAGCCTAAGTCAAGCAAAAACACTGTCTTTTTATTATTATTAACATTGTTTTCTAAGGCAAAAACATCACAATTCTTACACTTGGCTTAGGGGATTTGAAAAAAAAAACATATAAACCTTATGATGCATAATATGATACTATTACTTTTCAAAGTGATGGGATAATACTATTTTAATCTGCAAGACAATACAGATTCCCATAGTCCAGCATTTACCAATTTGATGTCATGAAGGGTGGCTGTGATTTTAGCCACAATCAAATAACCTGCACTATAAAAGTGGAAAAATACCTTTCGAAAAGGTAACTGCAATCCAGTTGTGCTACAGTATTTTTCAGTAGTTTATCTATGAACATTTTGTCTGACTGGTTTATTTTGTCTTTGCCATGTCTTGCTGTTTATTTTTATCTTGCTCTGTTTAAGACATTGTGTCAAGTTCAAAGACAGTTCAACTGTGAACAGCGTGTCTCAAGCCCCCTGCGTTCTGTTCCATTCCACTGCGCTCCGTCTAACTGTTTTTCAAATGCAAGAGAGTGTCCTGTGTAATTGGCCCTTTAAATAGATCTAAAAGCCATGGCTAAATACCAAACACATTACAGCTCATGTCACATAGAAAGTACTCGTTTGTTTGTTTTTTGTTTATTGTTGGTGTTTTATTGTGGAGAGTATATCAGGTGTGCGACATTCAGAATTTAATTAAGAATGCCTTTAAGTTTACCAGTTCCTGAATTTGAATTGAGGTATAGAAAACAGGATGCAGAATTGCAGTTCAAATTTGAATGTATGGAAATAGAATAAAACTAAATCTGTTAGAATTAAACAAAAAAGAGAGGTAATGTAACATTAACACTACAAAATGTAATGTTTGTCCAAATAAATCTTGATAAGGTGACTTAACAAAGCCTTTTTAATAAGCCTTGAATTTCAGGGTTTATAAGCCTTTAGATAGATAGATAGATAGATAGATAGATAGATAGATAGATAGATAGATAGATAGATAGATAGATAGATAGATAGATAGATAGATAGATAGATAGATAGATAGATAGATAGATAGATCAAATCCTCATACACACCTGGGCGAATTTGTTTGCAACTGGTAGCATCGGTAAACGGTGCACAGGTATCTCAACGGAATATCTATTTCCAAGTCTGATATATAACAAGGGTTAGTGTTTGTGTCTTTAGAGGTGTCAAATATCCCTCTGCGGGCGAATGGGAAATAGTATTCTGCACCTTGTGCTCCCATGGGAGCAAATACAGAACGAGGCCTCCCATTTAAAAAAGAATAAGCAATGATTTCCCTCAAGGAACCACCTCCTGTGCTCTTCCTTATGGAGAATGCTATGCTAGGAGACATATGGGAGGGGGAATATAAACAGAGGAGAGAGAACATATGAGCCACTAGCTCACTAGAAGTGAATTCTGTCAGAAGGAGGGAAAGGGGAAATGGGAGAGGAGAGGTGAGGTGAGATGAGGAGAAAATTAAATTGCAAGTAAATCCCTCGTCGGACTGGCATGTAACAGGGCAAAGGAAGAGGAAGGATGGGTGGGACAAAAAAGTAGGGGGGGCGGAGGGACGGATAGAAAGAGGAGGGGTGTGATCGAGAGATGGTGGCGAGTCTGTTCCCTGAGCCAGCTGCGGAGTTAATCTGTTTAGGGGCCTGGAGATCAGGGGAATTGCATAGAGGTGAGTCTGGGTCAGGGAAAGGATTCTACAGCAGTCCTGCAGGTCCCTGGCATGCTCTGGTCCGACATCGACACTCTTGCAAATTGATGCCACACTGCCCGGACTCCAATCCGATCCTAAGACCTGGCAAACAGAGGTCTGTGTGTGTGCACTGACCCTCTTTAGCGGAGTATAATCCAAAAGGCTCAGTGGGTCGGCTCCTCGACAGCACCAGATGTGAGCCTGAAACCCGGCTGATACTCAACAGCCCACTAAACACTCACGTGTTAACTGACTCTTAGAGGACATCTAATCAAATGGCAACATCTATGTTAATTCTGCCGGTAGAGTATCTGTCAAAATAAGCTAGCTGCATTAGTGAGTCAGTGTTCTGTGAAGTCCAAGTACACAGGCTGTATTGATGCATTAAAGGGATAGTTCACCCCAAAAATTTATATTCTGGCAACCTCGTTTATCGGGCCCTCACCCTTACTGTATGTCTTTCCAAATCCATATGACTTTTTCTTTCTTTTGACTTTCTTCGGCGAAACACAAAATATATATTTTTTTTTTTTTGACACAATAAGAGCCAATGTGGTTCACAAAAAAAAGTTTTTGATCCTTATTGACTTTTGATGTAGGGACAAAAAACACAGATAGATTTTTCATTCCACAGAAGAAAAAAGGAACGACACGTTTCACTCAGCAGTTGTTCAGTGGGTAGCACTGTCACCTTGCAGCAAGAAAGACCCCTGTTTAGGTCCCAGCTGACCCAGAATGCCTTTCTGTGTCAAGTTTGCGTGTTGCTATGGGATTTCTCTTTCAGGTGCTCTGGTTTTTCCCCCACCATCTAAATACAAAGCATATGGCCTGAGACACTAGAGCAGGCTTCCAATATCCCAGAGGGCCCCAAAACATAGGACAAATGGTTTGGAGGATAGACTGATGGATATATGTTTAATATGCCAGACTACAGAAGTAAAATGGGTTACGAATAGCATTTCACATTGACTTTAGGAAAGCTCAGCCCTTCCTGTGCTGCAGGGTTACGTTAAAATTTACAGTCTGAAATGTATTTATCATTGAACAGACAATTTTGGCTGCAGAGGATGTCTGCTTAACATAAGAACTGAGGATGAAGCAATCACTTGGGGCAATTGAGAAAACATCTAAGGCCAGTAGTGCTTAACGGACATATGACTCTATGCATGAAAAAAAATAGCCTTGCTGATTTGCAAAATCTCTCTCTTCTCTGCTTTGCTGTTTACCCCCCAGGTGCCACATCATTCCCAATCTGGTTGTCTTAGTCTAGAGTAAACCCTATTAAAGGCATTCAGTCCCAGAGGGAATGCAGAGCTCCCTGTGCACTAACACACAAACTCAAATACAGACACAGCCAGACAGCAGGCTAAATTTCCCAAACACCTCTGCTCGCCAGCCGGGCTGCAGCAACACAGCATTCTATTCAGTTGTTTTGACACACTGTCAACATACTGTTAGTCCCCCTGTGAAACTTTGACAGTAAATATTGCGTGGGTAGCACAGAGGTCCCGAAACCCATTCCCTATAATTAACATGTGCTTTGTCTTGGTTAGCAACTGTGGTTCACAAAGAGTAGATTGTATTAAAGGAACCGGTTAACACATATCACATATAAACTGCACAGAACTGCAAGGAGTGATGAAAGAATTATTCAGTAGGTGTGGTATCATACTGATAAAATCTGCCGAAAACAGAAGCAATAATAAATGATTACACAGGGGATTACACATTGGAGGTCTTTATTCTCATTGGGTTAAAGCAGGGTGCCATAATGGATAATAGGTTAGAACAATTCCCAGGGCCATGATCAGAGAGTGGGCCTTGTTGGGGCCCCCCGAAATATGATTTTGAAAGGGGGCTGAGGTAATAAAGAACCACAGCGGTTCAACTGGGCTAAAGGGATAGCTCACCCAAAAATAAAAAAAATTCTGTCATCATTTACTTACCTTTGTGTCACAATTTTATTATTATTTTTGTCATCATTTACTTACCGTTATTATATATATCGTTTTTGAAGAACCATTTTTTAATCCATGCATTGAAAGTCAAGGGACTCCAATGTTGTTTTTTTAAACCTTTTTTCAAAAACCTGGGACACATCTGCTTTCATTGTATAAAAAGAGCAGCATGAACATTTGGTGAAACCTCTTCAGTTGCACTCCACGGAAGAAAGTCAGTCATACTGTACAAGCATATGTACACAAAGATTTGTAGATTTTATTTGATGTTTACATTTCCCAAGAAAACCCTGGAGCCGAGTTCTTTCAGACATAAGAAGGAGGAGCTAACAATTTCAGGCTCTTTCAGTCTTTTTCTCAAAGAAAATGGCTTGTGTGGATTGGAAAGAAAACTCATCTCGGCTCACCAACAGCCCTATGGTGGAAGGTTAGGTCTCAGGCAAAGCAATCCCAAAGACTGCTTTTGGCTCATCATCTCGAAACACAATCCTCAAATAAGCAAGGTTCCACCGCCATTGCAGTTCATCTCAGCAATGACTAAAGTCATCATGATGGGGGCAAGGGGGAAGAAAAAAAAAACATTTATGAATCCAGTTACTCAAAGAATACTTTCTTTCAAGAGGTGAAGGGTTGCAAAAGTGGCTTGTGGCAGAATCAAAGTGGACGATATTCATTCCAAGAGCCAATTGCAATTTCAAGTCAATAGATCTGCACCAAAGACTGCTGTTTGCTAGGGTGAGCAATCATTTGGCATGCTTGTCCTGTGACTGATAGCTATAAATTATCGTCTTCAGCCTTTGGATTGTCAGTGCATTTATCATACATAATGTCCACACCTAATTAGCCTGGGCTGCTATGCAGCAAAATAAGTCATAGCAAATTTATCTACAACCATTGAAAATATACAGTTTGGTTTAAAAACGTTACATAAAATTGCAAAACAGGGAAAAGTACATAATTGAAAAGGTTCACAAGGTACCTGGACTTTCTTTGTGTCTTGAATGGCTGATAGCTCACAAAAGAGCTCTCTTACAGGAATAACAGCAAGTAGAGCACTTTCTTTCCTTCTCTTAATTCTATACTTTGACTCGCCTTTGAAGTCGGAGTGTTTCGATGTACTTTGACGCATGATCAGGTGCTGCCTGTAACCTCTGTGATTGCCTGGCTACAGTCGTGATTGGCATGTTAAGGACAACATGCCTCCTGTTGTTAGCTACATAGATCAGGTCTGGTTAACTTTGACAGGTTGCCAATTTTCAATATAAGTCTTAGGACTTATTTAATTAGCTGCCAGACAAACCAGTTTCAGACTGAGCAGTAATCCATTTTTTTTCTTGGTTGTTAAAGTCTAAGGGGTTTTGTTGCTGTTGCTGCTGCTGTATGTATTATATGTGCAAGTTTACAAATAACCAAACTAAAACGATATGAAACAAAGGCATTTATGAATGGCACTCAGAACCCCTTAAAGAAGCTTTTTTAGGTTCATGTCACTCTAAATTTGTTCTAAAAATTATTGTGATTGGTTTCAAATGTTTTGTGATCTGCCAGCAGGCCACACATTTTAAAGACATCGCATGCACTCCTGATATAAAATCTAAAATCTGGCATCTTGAGTGTTGCCGAATTTGAAGACAGTATCGCTTATGTCCAGCTCAGTGAAAAAATAAATCCAAGATTGCGGAAATGTTGATTATAAATACCTTTTGGCGTGACTTGACCAAACATGCATATTGTTCATACAATACTGAAAAGTATTGATAATTTATGGATATTTTACCCCAAATATGTATGTGCTATTTATATTTATACTAATAAAAGTTTAATTTTGCGTCACATTTAGAAGCTCCTGGCAACATGCAACAAGGGATAATATTAACTTCATGAGCAGTTGTCATATATTCATATCATACTCCATATCATATGTCATATTTCTTTATTTACAAGCAAACCATTTTCTTTGAAAAACTTACAGGTCCTCTGGCATGGACTCTGTTTTGGTCTTTAGCAAGAGCCCCTTGTGAAGCTCCTTTAGGAGACTCTTAATAGAGCAACAGCTGTGCTGTAGCAGTTTCTCATTTAGATCACTTAGGGCCTGTTTCCTCTCTTGGCCCTTGAGTACCGCACAGCATAGCTGTTCTCTCACTGTCTCCTGCCCCCTGACCTGATTGCCAAACTTTTGTAAATAGTAGGAAGCAGATAATATTCTTCTTCATTTGTCACATTCCTGCAGTAACGAGGACACCATCTAATACAATCCCAGATAAGGGCTGGTCAGGCCTATCTAATGTGAGTAATTCAGTTCTACTGTAGCTACTCTACTGGTTCATATGTTTTGTTTTGTGAAATGGTACACATCTAAAGGGCCAAGCCCATTTGTAGGCCCCAGAAAACATACAAGGGGCCACAAGATGACTTAAAAGAAGCAAAAAATAAATAAATAAATAAATAAATAAATAAATAAATAAATCTACCTTAATTCAACTGGGAAATGGGGCTCTTTCAGACCATTTAAATCATTTTCACAGCAACATAAAGGTCTGTGCAAAAGGTCACTGTGTTTATTATTAATATTTTTAGATAATTAAATTTTGTATAGTGCTTTTTTTTCATTTTTTCATTTCTATTTAGTTTTATTATGTGATTTTTTTTCTTTCATTCCCTTCTTTTTTGGAACCCTTTATTGCAATCCTGCATTTTTCTTTATTTCTTTTTTTTCTCTGTCTTTCTTTTTATTTTTTATTATTTATTTATGGATTAACCAAATCCAAAAAGTGTACACTAAGCCTTTTCCTTCTTTTCAATATAAAGTCTCATAAAAGCTGTCACTAGGGCACTAGGCTACTATATTTATCCCTAAAGTGTGCACATTAGTATCTTAAATGTATGTATTAGTACTTCAGTGGTACATCTTAGTATCTAAATGTTGCAATGTAGTACCTTTTGAAAGGGTACCACTTCAGTGACAGCTTTTATACCTTTTTTCTGAGAGTGTAGGTACTTACAGTAATCTGTATTGGAAACTATACATTAATTTATAGTAATGTATAGATTAAATTACTAAATGAAATCTAAAAACTGCATTACATGATAAAACATGAAATGTTTAAAATATTTCAAATAAATGGCAGAATTGCAGACATAATAACATGGTCTAGTTATGTTTTTGTAGGGGGCTTGGGCCCCCAAAAGAATTATTTTATTTTTTTATTATCATTATTATTTTTTTTTTTTTTATCTTGGCAATGATGTATTTTTAAAATGATGTGAGGCTACATGTCTGGTCCCTTTAAAAAACATCAGGGGAAAAAAAATTAAACACCACTTACCGACAGTGCACAAAGGATGTCATTACAGAAGCCTCTTTCAAGTATTGTTGAAAGCCATTTTAAGGGATTGCGCACTCAGTGAAAATGAATTGTGTCCTAGAGCCGTGGATAACTTGTTCTGAGCAGCTCCCTGTGCTATACTGTGCCTCCACTCTCACTTCTGCAGCTGTCTGTCTTCCCATGAGAAAAGTCTTCTCACCTGCTAGAAGTCAGAAGTGAAGGAGGAATGAATGTTAACGTGAATGTTAGCAGTGTAAAGTAGAACCAACCAAGTGAGCAACGACTATATTGTTTGTTAAAATAAATTAATCAATCAACACTTTATTATGATTTTATTTAAATTATCATTTATGTTAAATTGGTTTATTGAAAAACTAGACTAGCTAGTACAATAAACGCTTACTCATTAATTTGTTTGTTTGTTTGTTTGTTTGTTTTTTGTTTTGAATAGAATTTGTGTGTGTGGGGGGGGGGGGGTACAGGTTTTTCTATACTGGTGGAGACTTAAATCTGAATACACAAAAACTCGTGGGGACCTAAGTTGAGCTCCCCATGGGTACAGAAGCTTATAAATCATACAGAATTAGTTTTTTTTTTTTTTTTTTTTGAGATTGTAAAAATTCAGAAAGTTTTCTGTGAGGGGTAGGTTTAGGTGTAGGGTTGGTGTAGGGCGATAGAAAATACAGTTTGTTAAGTATAAAAACCATTAAGCCTATGGGGAGTCCCTACAAGGATATATACAACTAAATGCTGTTTTATATTAGAACTTAATTTAAATGTGACCTCTGTATTTATCTTTGACTTGAAATCAAGTGATAATGTATTGTAATTTACTGCATGGGAGTAGCGTGATTGGAACATATCTGACCTTGAGAGACTCTTAACCCCATATTGTTCATACCCATATTACTGTTTAAGAAGTCTTGCTTTTTAGCAAATTGTTGCTAATGAGTCACTGAAATGAGATGCTAATCTAATGTGTTTAAAGGAACATGACCAGCACAGATGAACAGAACACATTTTAATGCCAACATGAAGGAAAGACAAAAGCGCTTAGACAGAATGATTGAAGTCTTTTTACAGAAAGAATAAAAATCCAAGTCACAACCAATTTCTTCTGCACACTCCTCTGCACTCAGCCTTTTCAGCCTCAATATGAGTGCGGGAGATTCACGGCCCCTACTGAGGTTCACCTGGACCTTTAGTCAGAAACTCTCAGCCGCGGTTTCATTCACAGCCCTTGAACACAACCCTCAGTTAGCACTCAATGACAGTAACTCAACAGACACAAGGGAAGTGCCTATAGAAAGAGCTTTCACTCTTTCCTCAAGTAAATGGAAAGAACTTCTGTTGCTTCTTGACTTTTCCTTCGCTTCCGTTTTAACCTCGAGTCCATTGAGTGTCTCAGAATCCATTGTAAACACCAGACTCACAGCAGAAGCTGCCCAATGTGCACAAATCCAAATATCATACATCTGCCAAAGTCCGATTAGCACATTTCTCACTTCATCAGCAGCCAATATGTTCTTATGTAAATGAACTTATGTATATTATCAGTCCAATAATGTTATAATGAAAATTTGCAAGTAGAGGTTTGCACACGGGGAAGCAGCTGGAAAACAACCCCTGAATGGTTCCTATTGAATTTCAGTTCCCAATAAACACCCCTCTCATTTTTCAAGCAATTAAATGCTTCATCGTTTAAAACCAACAGAATGCAATTTCACTGATATCATTTAAAAATCAAGATGAAATTTCTGCTCCCTTCTTTTGAGATTCGTTTTGAGATAATCTCATTACCTGTTCATTTAAACCTTTGAAAAACTCTGTTTGAAAGCAAAAACTGAAAGATGTACCTCAGAGGATGAAGCAAAACCAGGCTCTGTTGAGTCTGGAAGATGCCAGGCAGTATAGCTGAAAAACAGTGGTCTTCACATGAGCGCTATTTGCTGAGGCGACTTACAGTACACTTATTACAAGGATCATTCCCTTCAGAGCAGCTTGAGGTTAAGTGCCCTGCTCGAGGGTTCAGTGATTCATAGATCAACACTTGCAGCATCTGAATCTGCAGCTCTTCTTTTAGATCATTAACCACTACGATTTGCTAATTTCTTTGACTTGTCACTTGTTGGCTTCCCTGTGCTGCTAATATTGCACAAAAGGAGACCAGTCGCGGTGATGTAAGATTTCCCTTCAAACAGAAGTGCTCAATCAGCTGCCAACGTTTACATAAAAAGAGAGTGCGCAAAATGAGCTGTGATTTCCCAGAGTGCTCCGCTAACATGGTAATGAAGGGCAAATTCCATACGACATTTATTTTTTCATGCTTGAAAGCACTGTGGTTTTCAAACTCAAAGAGCAAACAATGGAAGCATTTATCAGAGGGCCCTTCGACAAGGCCATACAGACATAATTGTTTTAAAGACATTTTTAAAACAGGAAGTTGGGGTGGGACTTATTGAAGGATGTTTTTTTTTTGTTTGTTTGTTTGTTTTTTAAATAGCCAGTAGATGGATCACAACAGTGAATCATATTTTGCTACTTGCAGTTATTAGTAAGAAAGGCGGTATTAGTGGGAGGGACATCATCATTGAAGTCATTTGATAGGACAAAAATGTGGACACGCCCACAAGTGCAGCATGACTAATCAATATTTTTTTTACTCTGTTTTCAGGAAGAGAAAGACATTTTAAATGCATAAATCTTAAAGTTAATTTGGTCAACATTTCAGTGCACTAGCAATAAACACAAAGATTAATTTAGCTGCTGTTGTAAATGTATTATTTCAGAATAAAAATGGCAGAATATATATACATATACATTGGAGTTGGGTGTATCAAATGTGGCATGAGTAGGAAATAACTGCTTGAAAAAAGCACACGTCTCATCTTAAGGAAACAATCAGTCTAGATGACACAGCACAGCTGTGACCAAGGGAGGCATGGGATTTTGTTTTAGCATTTCATCAGGTTCAAATGTACCATGGATGGCTCCAGAAATTTTTAATGCCAAATTAATTAGGTTAAAAAAAATCTGCTTTAAACAGCATCTTTTAAGACACTTTCAGTGTGTCAAGTTCATATGGTATGTGACTCACTTGGGAAAATGCCAGGCATCTGTTTGTAATGGCTTCTTATTTTAATCCAATATATTATGAAATCTGATTCCAAGCATAAACTGTTCAGCTGAGATACTAATCAGGATTAAATACAACATAAGCTAACCGCCATTGTGTTAAATAAGAAAACGGCTAGCTGTAGCTTCCAAGACAGTTAGCAATAATGTCACATTCTTCAGGTTCTATCACATAGCGCTTATAATATCACATCTGTGAACATCTAAATTCAGCTCATGATGTTTCTGCGAAACACATCTGTGCTGAACCACAAAGATTTGATCCACTTTTCACAGGGAGCTGCAATCAGTCAACTCATCCATCAGATCTATTCTCTAAAAAATAGATTGTGTAACAGTTTTCTTCTTGTGAGGCACTGTTTTGAATGCCCAGTTTTACAAGCCAGAAAAGAAGCGTAAGCAAGCATATTTAAGTGTTGATTAAGATCATGTAGTTTAAACGCAGTTGATATTGTGCTTCATGTACTGCACTGCAGGTTGAAATAGAGCCTGCACACTTAGACATTATCTGGTGCTTTGCTGCCATCATGTGGTTACACGTTGTTATTTGTTGGTTGTGAAAACATTTTTTTTTCGGTTCATGCATTGAAGGTGTTGATGCCCTTTTGTTTAGATTTCTTTCTCAAAGTATCTGAGGACCGAAAACCATAAGAACAAAGAGACAGTAAACTTAATGAAACTATCCCAAATCTGACCCAACGAGAATTTGCAAGTGAACTGACATCCACGTAACACTAGTTGTCGCTATGATGCAAACAATAATGTTTTTTTTTTTTTTTAAAAGAGTAGAGGTGCCCAATCCTGTTTCTAGAGATCAAACTACCTGCAAGCCTGATCCAACACACCTGTCTGTAATTATCAAGTGCTCCTGAAGATCTTTATTAGCTGGTTCAGTTGTATTTGATCAGGGCTAGAGCTAAACTTTGAAGGGAGATACCTGTAGTTTTCCATTTGTGATCCAAAATTAATAAATGTTCTTTCTCATGTAGCCATAAATCTGGTTTGGTGCACATGTGGCATGTATAACCGAAAAAAGCTGTTCTACGACTTCTGATTCATTGATTAGTTTAGCAAATTAATCATTTTTGGGCATAGCCCACATTAACTAAGTGGCCTGTATTTATTTCTGACGATCAATTTTGCAGAAATCAATCTTTGAAAAATCAAAGACATTTTGAGGGCACACAACACATTTTGTTGTGTGGCCTAAACTTTACAGATATTTAATTGAGACATTTTAAATTCACCACACTTAGATGGCAACTGCTGAAAATCTAGAAACTGTGTACTTTTCTCATATTTTCTAGTGCACTCAGACCCTGGTGAGTGATATTGTGTTGCTAATAAAAAAGAAAGAAAGAAAAAAAAAAGTTACATAATCTGACCTACACCGCCTTCCTAGACAACCTGTTCTACATAATCATCCACATTCCAGATTCAGGAGTGATAAACGAACAACTAGTTTTTCAGTTATATAAATTAAGCTGCATAACAAGTCTTGTTATAGGAAATACTGACATACCTCAGAAAAAGTTTATAAAAAGTAGTTTCAGAAGATGAAGTTTTTGCAGTGCAGGACATTATGACACAATACTAATGTGACACTAATATATCTGTTATTTCAGTGGCCCAACATGAACACAAGGGAAAGCATTAACCTTCCCATGTTCTTTCTCCAGTCTAACTGGGAGACTGAAACCGATCAAAGTGTGCACAAAGGTCCAGCATCTGCACAGATCAATGCAGAGATTAGTAGTGGAATTGGAGAGCAGAGATGGTGACATTTGCTTTGCCTGTGCTGCCTTTCCAATAAATGAGAATTCCCAGATAACAGTTTACCTGTTGAGGAGAATTGATCACCTGAGTTTGCTGAGGCAATCCTTATTGATTTTGTTCAATAAGTGTGCATGCAGTGGTTTTACAGACTAAGGTGATAGATTCAGTGAAGTCCACACAGCCAATTACCACTTCGATTTGATGTGTGTGTGTGTGTGTGTGTGTGTGTGTGTGTGTGTGTGTGTGTGTGTGTGTGTGTGTGTGTGTGTGTGTGTGTGTGTGTGTGTGTGTGTGTGTGTGTGTGCTATATGCAGGAAAGCATACAGATGCCGACCTGATATGAAATATTTTTTGTGAAATGTAGATTTACATCACTTGCTCACCAGTGGATCCTCTGCAGTGAATGGGTGCCGTCAGAAAGTCCAAACAGCTGATAAAAACGTCACAAACAAGACTCCAGTTCATCAGTAAAACATCTTGTGAGGTGAAAAGTCAAGTGATTATAAAAAAAGAGTCCATAATCCATAATGATGTTTCTTCCAGTGAAAAAGTCAACCCCCTGTTTTCCTCTCATATCAAAATCTACAGACATATTTGCTTATAAATATTTCAGACTGCTATCACTTGTAAATGCTGCTTGATCTATGCATAGACGTTTTTTGCTTCATAAGATATTAATTGATGTACTGGAGTGATGTGGATTAATTTTGGATTATTGTGATGTTTTATATCAGCTGTTTGGGCTCTCATTCTGACGGCACCCATTCACTGCAGAGGATCCATTTATGAGCAAGTCATGCAATGCTAAACTTCTTCAAATCTTTATAAGAGAAGTACATTTTTAGCAAATTTAAATTTTTGGGTTTACTATTCATTTAAACCACACTTAACAATGTATCAAGGTCATGGAGCACAAAATATTAAACCAAGTAGCATCCAGATCTTATGGCAACATAATGTCAGTTTGGAATTGAAAGTAATCTGCATTCCAAAAGGGTTACAAATTTTCATTTTTCTGTGTGTAAATTGAAATCATAAGGAGTGACTGAAACTTGTTGGATGAGACTTTGGAGCTCTTGGTTGCACAACCGTATACAAGATCCACATAAACTACTGCTTCACCTTATTGTGATACTATGAAACAAGAATGTACACACCCCTACTAAAGTTGCTGTTTTTGTTTTGTTGTGAAGGCTTGACTCAAGACAAGTTATACCAGCCATATCAATTGTGTGCATGTGAAAAACTTTCAAATATTTTAATTTAAAATCAATGGTATGCAGTTGTGCAAAACGTTTCTTGAAACAGTTGTCAGTTCTTTATTTTTACAGGACCAGTTTCACATAAGAAACCCCTTTGGAACTTTTAATACTAAAAAATAAACAATTACAGCCACAAAAGGACTTTACAGCATAATGCAAAGAAAATAATTATTAACTTGTTTGGGGGGAAATTTGTAAGAATGAAGCATGAATTATTTGTAGAATTTAGTTTTTATATGTGACAGTGCATCTTGTTTTTGTCCTCCATTACAGTAATGCCACTGTTCAAAAGGTTTTAAATAAAATTCAGCAAGGATGCCATTGATCAGAAGTGACAGAAAAAGTTTAAACTTTATATTCATCGAGAATTCATTATGTGACACTATGCTGCCGGAAGTAACACAGAGCCGAAGATAAGTGAAAGTCTTTATTAATCCAACACATGGGTAAATCCAACAAAGGAAACAGGACGAAGACACACGTACTGACTTGTAGACCCAACAAAAGTGAACTGAAAGGACTAGGGTTATATAGGCAGGATAATAGGGGAAACACAGGTGTATGGAATGATCAAATTAACGGGACAAGGAACACCTGGAATCAAATTAACAAACCACGGGTGACAGAAACTGGGTCATAGGGCAAAACATACAGAGACAGGTCCATAATCCTGACACATTGATATAAATGGCTGACATTTTATAAATTGCTGTTAGCACCCAGGGCATCAGAAATTCATGAAGGTTGGCATGTTTACTTGTTGGAGTACACTTGAAGGCAGAATTATGTAGGCTACAGCAAAAAATACTTTTCATTTTAACTGATGGACAGCAATAAATAGTCATGTCATGCAGCTTGACAAATGTTTTTAGTATAATTTGGATAAATTAAAATGAAATTAACATTTAATTATATTTAAGTGTTTTGGAGATCAAATATTCTTTACAAAATGGTATTTAAAAGTTTATTCACCCATATCAAACTATAATGATTTTTATTTTTATTTTATTTATTTTTTTTGCATCTTGTTTATAAATCATTATTCTGAACCATTTACACTTATTTAAATTTATGAGCATTCTTGTGTCATTCACATTGATATTAACAGTTGATCCCTGAGAAATTGCTGAAACCCTCAAAAAATCTGCATACAATGTCAGTTTTCTGATACCTTCTGGGAGTATTGTCTATGTGAACCACAGGCATTAATTGTTAAATTTAAATATAAAGTAAAGGAAGACAAAAAAATATACCTAAGGGTATGAAGCACAGGTTTCTTTTTTCTTTTCTTTTTTTCTTTTTGCTGTTTTGTTTGTTTGTTTTTTACCTCTTTAAAAATTGGCAAAATTTACCTCTTTTAAAAGTTGGCAAAACTTCTTTTTCGATTTAATCTTAAACCTCTTGAATGATCCTCACAAAATTTTGCATGTATCATCTATACACTAATGAAAACGTTAGTAAAAGAATTTGTTAGGTTAGTCAAACAGTTATGCACACTGAAGTTACAGTTCAAAAATTACAAAATAAATAAATGTAATTAAAAAAAAAATCTAAATCAGCTACATACAAAAACTTAATCTTTAATTTTCACTCAAAAACTAAAAAATGTTTTAAATGATTTTGTTCTTTGTTTAGATTATACATTTTAATAAGAATCAACCCCTCAGGCCCAGTTAAAGAAATATGTATTATCTTCTATATATGTATATAGTATGAAAGAATTCTTTAGCTACATTTAAAACAATGACTGCTCTTGACTTTTCAGATACAAGATAGGCATGTAGTTTAACAATCTGACACATTTCTTCAGCTGAATTGGGTGTGCTTGATAGTGCATTAGAGAGACTGTATAATATGTGTAGTGTTAGGGGTCCCAGACAGCAACCAAGCATGGGCCAAGCATGTTTTGTTGGCCCAGATCCAGCCCTCATTTGGTCCACATCTATTCCACACAGCCTGTTGCACACCCAATTCAGCTGAAGAAATGTGTCAGATTTCCTTTTCGATTTCACTGATAAAATGTCACAAGATGATTTCACCCAGTTCATGTATGCCGTAATAATATTTACAGTATGAAGTGACACCTACATTAATCATGTTTTTGTGGAACTTTTCACAAACTCTTCTGTTCTTATGTTGCTGTCTGGGGTAGTACAGAAACATGGTTGGAAATCACTTGTTGTAGAACCCTCTTCTGATCTGCAACTGTTTTCACTGAAGGGTTCTTGAATCAACACATTCTCCATGCCACTGTCACTGGGGGCTGGGGGCACGAATACATTTATAAAACTGAAAAGTGCTATAAAAATTTAAACTGAATTACAAATGTTTTTGTTGTTGTTGTTTAGATTTCTACACTTCCGTTCAAAAGTCTGGAGTAAGTCAGATTTTTCTTATGTTCACCAACCAAGGCTGCATTTATTTGATTAAAAAACAGGAATATTGTGAAATATTATTACGATTTAAATGTGATTACATTTTAAAATTGTTAGTTTTTTTTTCTTTGATGTCAAAGCTGAATTTTCAGCATTATTACTCCAGTCTTCAGTGTCACATGATTCTTCAGAAATCATTCTATTATGCTGATTTCATGCTCAAGAAACATTTATTATAAGGGGTCAAAGCAGCGAAGCCAGAGCCCTACTGTATTTGTACTGATTTTCTTATTATTATTATTCTGCCCTAAAAGTGTCTGGCCAGCCAAAACCGTAAGTCCTAGAAACACCAAATTTGGCAAGATGGTCCCAAATCTCCCCCACTACTCATCTGCACACACATAGCCAGTTTGGACCATAGGTGTTGCTATTATAAGCACTTTTACATTTTTGCTCTTACCACCACCATTTTTACTGCACCATTCTTACATTTTCAAACTCCCCCTAGACCATTTTGTCAATTCTAGAAATCTAGAGACTCTGATGACAAAAGGTTATGAAAATAATTGGATTCATCAAATGGTTTAGAAGATATAGTTTAATAAGTGCATGGAGCTCTCTCTCTGTTTGTTTGTTTGTTATTTGTGACTTTTTTGTCCTACACCTGAATCCACTTTTTGGTCTTTTGGATGTGCACACCTTTTTGGAAACTTACATTTGCTTATTGCCAAGAATACAACAGAAGAGCATTCTTGTATATATTATATTCTTATATTTCTTAATCGACATATGAGACTACAAGTGCGAAGAAAAAGAATAATGTATATAGCATACAGTATGTTAACAATACTGTTAATGTAAAATATTGTTATTATACAGTGCATTCAAAGAATACATATTATCATGGAGTTATTCTCAATTTTGTTCCAATTACTTGTTCCAAATGTTCACGATTTTCATAAAAACAAAGAAAATTCTCCTGTGATTCATGTTCACTGTTGGTCTTTTTAAGTAGTCGACTTAAACTAGAGTGTCATGGCTAATTGTTTTGTTCTGTTTTGTGTTGTGTTTTTATTCCCTCTTGTTACTCACTCATTGAAAAACGATCAGTCAAAACTAAGGATGAATTCATGTGATCGTAAAATTTGCAGTACTTTTTCGTTGAGATCAATAATGGGCTGATCATTCATAAAGGACACGCTGTTCCTCGACACTTGTGACGTCTGGAATAAGCCACGCCCCTTCGAGAGCGCTTTAAAATCCCTGAGAAACAGCGCTTCACTAAACAGCAACAGCACGCACTTGAGTGAAGGTCCGTCGACGGCAAACAGTGCTGGTTACTTCTCATAACTACTTTTGGCGTGCGTTATTTCTTTGACATTGACTGCACTTCTGCATTTAAAGTTCAAGGAAAATCTATTTCAGCGCATCTTTTTTTACTGACAGAGGTGAGTGAAGTACTTTGAATTATTCTGCATGTTTTAACATGCTTTTTTTGTAAGGTTTACGCTTTTTGTACAGCATTTTGGTTAACTAAAGTTGTTTTAAATGTGCTTAATAAATAAATTGAATGTTAAATATTAAACATTAACAATATTACTGCTAAGCATCTGTCATTTGCAAAGAGTTTGCTGACCTAACGCTGTTAAAGTGAATAGTTTTCAGTAAATCTATTCAGTCACATCTCTTAAGATGTTTTTGGGCATTTACTTAAACCTTTTTTCTTTCATTTGCAGATATTTCTCCATCAACAATCATCTTCAGCTGACGTTCATCTCTATAATCAAAAATGCGCAGCACAAAGTGAGTTCACTAGCTTTCTGCACAAAATAATGCATGTGATATTACAGAAAGTTAACTTATTGGTTTTAATAAAGTTACAATACAAGTTAAAATGTATTTTGGGATATTTGATTAGAAAACATTGTCACGTGGCTCCAGATTGTTTGAGACCACTAGTAAAAATGCTTTATTTAGCATTTTATCATTGAAATTTAAAGTTACTTTTTTTATTATTATAAATGTTATATTATTGCTTTGAGTGAAATTCAGAAATTAAATGGCATCCACTTGAAAATGTTTATTTTAAACAAAAAATTAGATTTTGAGTATATTTTTGGTGTGATCTGTATTTTGGACCCCATTGCATGCCTCTATATTTTCCAAATTGTCTAATAGCTTTTCCTTTGTGTTTTCACAGTGCATTTGGATTCAGCAGTTACTCTTTACCTGATCGGGTGATGCCGGTGGATCTGGCCATGCATGCGCAGATTAGCCCACCGGTGTATCTGCTCCTTGGCATGTCTGCTCTCAGGTGCTCTTCCCCCAACATATCTTCACCAGAGCTTCAACGAGCCAGGCTTTCACCCCCTTCACCTACATTTTCACGATCTTCATCCAGCTCTGCCAGCTCCCTGTCCTCATACTCTCCTAGCACCAGAATGCGACGCAAGAAAAAGCGAGTTGTGTTTGCTGATGCTAAAGGTCTCGCTCTCACATCCGTGCGCATCTTCACTGCTGACCCTTCGGAGTTAGAAACAGAAGATGCCCCGCAGCCCAAGGAGCATGTAAAGCCTAGAACACCCATGCAGAGCATGAGACAGCGACTTCAGCTTGGTTTTCCACAGCCTGTTGCAGACCATGCAAGATTGAAGGAAACCTTGGTGCAGTTGGAGAGCTGTAGCCTGAGCAAAAGGGTTTTGAGCGGGACCGTACGGGTCTGCAACATTAAATTCGACAAAACTGTCTTCATCCGCATAACTTTTGACTCATGGCGAAGCTATAAAGACATTCCATGCACTTACGTGAGGGAAACAAATGCAGCTTTAGAAACTGACATGTTTTCTTTTAATGTGTCGCTACCGTCCAATCTGGACCCGAAGGAGCTCCTGGAGTTTGTAGTGGTGTTCCGACCCGGCAGTAGCAACTTTCCTCTCGTAGACAACAACAAAGGTAAAAACTACCACATTCTTGTAGAAAACGTGGTACCTGAACCTCAGCTGGTGATGACGAGCAGGAGAACCTTCATTGTACCAAGCCCTCAGCATCTTTCTGTTTGGCCTGGGGTCAAAGGTCATGAAATGCATAGGAAGAGACACCTGGCATGCAAAGGCCCACACTACACGGACCATTTGATAAACAGGTCCTGGGGAAGAATGGCAAATGTTACTCCATTGTGTTAAGATGGGACACTGGTGCATTATACTTGAATGGACACAGAGCTTGCTGGTTTGCACATGCTGCTAAAGCAGTAAAATGTGAATGTTTACTATGATTTGTACATCTAAATATGTTTGAATTGGATTTAATTTGCACATTATGCATTACTTATACAGTGAAAATACGTATTATGGGAAACTGGCTCACTTTCCCTATCATCTGCCTTTTTTGTGTCTGAAAAGGTAAACTGACATGTTAAAGTGGTGTAAATGAATCCTCTGTATTTATGTATATATGATGTATTTATTTTGAGCTATTTTATTAAAAAAAAAAAAAAAAAAAAAAACTGCTTTCCGTGAACTTTTGCATGATTTATGAATTGTACACTGCAGGAACTGTGTCATTCTGTCAAGTGCTATTGAGCAACATTGTAGTATTAACAAGCCTTGGGTATAAAGTAGTACATGCCTGAGGCTTTTTCATGCCTGAACTGGTCTCATAACTTAATGTATCATATCAAGACACTCCTCAGGTCTTTTATCTAACTGAAGCCACACCTAGCAACCAGCAAAACAATAAGTGTGGAAGAATGTTCCAGATGTTCTCATGGAAAAGAACATTTCATGCCTACAGTTCTAAACCTTTTGAGAATGTCAGCAACACACAGTCCACCACAACATTGACTTTATTTCCCCAACATGACTGCTGAACGATCTAAGTTCTGTAATAATAAATTAAATTATATATATAAAGTATATGTGGAAAATAATTACAATTTACAATAACAGTTTTCTATAAATGTATTTTACAGTATGTTAGAAGCCATAACGATGTGTAAATAATTGTAACACTGATTCAGAGAGTGACTTGTGGGTCTTTTGACAAATTTAATGTAGTTTAATTAGCCATAAATAATATTGCGGGATAATTGGTGTTTCTGGAACAACATTTTAATGCATTCATTGCCTTAGGGATGAGGTGAGAGTTTATAGTTGGTTTAAAGTTGAAAGAATGTTTTTGAGGGTAAGAAAAGACAAGAAATAGTTATGTTATACATAGTAAACAAATGGCAGCTGTCATTACGAAAATAATTAATCAAAAAGTCAGTAATTTAAAAATATGGTGACAAGGATGTTAGTGCATGTATATTTTGCATTTTATCAACATATACACACATGGTCAGAATTGTTGGTACCCTTGGTAAATATGATCAAAGAAGGCTGTGAAAATAAATCTGCATTGTTTATCCTTTTGATCTGTTATTGTAAAAAAATAAAAATCACAAAAATCTAACCTTTGATTGGAGAATGAGAACTTAAAATGGGGGGAAATATCATATTCACCAGCTCAAAATTGTGAATATGAGTGGGAATATATTTCAGATACATTTTACTCATAAGAATTTCTAGATGTACCAGTAAATCTCCTATAATGCCTCATCAGACATGGGAGAAAACTCCTATACTGTTTTGGCAAATGGAGGTTTTAAAAAAGTATTGAATAAAAGGGTACCGTTAATTGTGTCCAATGTGTATTAGAGAAAAACATTTATTTCATAATTATAGTTCCCCCCATTTTAAATTCTCAGTCTCCAATGAAAGGTTAGAGTTTTGTGATTTTTTTAAATAAAAGATCAAAAGGATTAACAAATCTGAAACTGTCTTTTAACCACAATAATAACACATAATAAAGTGGTGAAATGGAAGGCCGTATGACCCTTGAACTTTTAACTCTTCAAGAATGTATCCAGCATTACCCACCCAAACAAAAAATGGCATATAACTAACATACAACACAACAATGTGATAAACATTAACTAAACACTAAACAATTAAAATAACTTAAAGCACCATAATGTGAAAAACTCATAACTCAAATTAATTACAAAAATCATTATAAAAATTAATTATAAAAACTCAATTTAATTATAGATGTGTCATGCAAGGATCCATTAACAAATTTTCACAGTGACCCATACTTTTTACTTCCTTTACTTTACATATATACTGTATTGTTTTGATGAATAATATATTTTCATTCTAAATTATAATTCACTTTAAAAATGAGGAAAATGTATTGTTGCATGTATTATAATTTTCCACAAATTTTGAATTGTTTTAATTACAATTCTTACATTTTAATAATTAATAACTAATAGTTTTAATAATAATTCATTTTTAATTTTTAATATATATATATATATTATTTTATTTACTTTCACTAGTTTGAAACCCTTTTAAAGTGTTCTCATTTGCACTTTTGAAGTGTTAATATGTATCTTAAAAATTATGTATACAAAAATGTCCCTCGTTAGGGTACCGCCCCAGTGACAGGTTTTTTTTTTTTTTTTTGCCATTTAAGCAATGTTTTTCCCGTTAAAATGACTTTTATTAAACTGTCAGTCATGCACATCTCCTTGCATCTGTTTGCCATGAGTCAATTCTGTAAGGGCTGAATGAGCCTGCATATGGTCCTCTTAAGCAATGGATGTCCCGAGAATACCTCTGCCATGAGTCTTCCCTCATTCACATTCCTTCTTCTCATACATGTTCTGTGTTGAGGCAATACTGAGAAACTAAATACCACAGGCACTGGAATTAGAAGTTTCATGCACTGACTGACACGAGTATGAGGAGGTGAACACCCCTCTCTGTTCTCCACCTCAGCTCCAGCCTTGATTTCGTGAGTTTGAGTTTTTTTGAGATTTGTCCAGCCCAGAGGAGTGAGACGAACACACTGGAACACTGTAGGTGTGAGAGTCTGTCACACAAACCCAACCTGTCCCTTTAGCTCAGAGTGTCTCTTATGAAAACCGGTTCACACTTTTGATGATGTAAGAAGCTAACCTGTTCTATCTGTGAACAACCTCATTTCACCCCTGAACACAAGTAGCAGTCTTTTATACTGACAGCATAGATAATGGAGAGAAAGATGGGAATAGGGACTCATGAGTCTCTTGAAGGGAACAGTGTAATGTAAATGTTTTATGTAATGAAATCCCTTCAGAAAGGGTTTGTCTTTAAATCAGTTAGCACAGTGCACAGACAGGGCCGCTCAAGTTATATGTTATAATATTAACTTTGCATGATGTTATAATATTTATTTGTATATTATTATTATTATTATTATTATTATTATTTATTTTCTTTATAATTCATCATTTTCAATGATGTACAGCTCACAGTTACAATAACTTAGGACATTAAGTAAATGACCTCCAAGGAATTGCCACTTTGTAAAAACTTTGTAAAAACAAATTGCAAAATATGAGCAAAGGGAACTTTTTTTAATAATGGCTTTTATCCGTTCACAGGGCAATTTTTTATATATCCAAAATTGACATGGGCTAAGAACTCCTAACTCCCGCAGGCCCAATAAGAAGGCTAAACTATAGAGAACATATTATTAAAATTTAATATAAACAAGAAATAAATGCATCTTATCTGATTCCAAATCTAATTTAAAGCTAGAAAGAAACTAAAAAAATAGGTAATTCAGCCCTTTTTAAAAATGAGTAGCACATAGTAATCTCACTATCAGTTGTAATTCATTATGTGATGTGACTCATTCTTAGAGAAATTATAGGTTTTACTCAGCTCCCACTGGACTTCATGACTGGTGACAGAGGAATCATTGTGAGGGTGAACCCAACCGGACTGAAGCTGTATTGCATAAAAAGATACCGGCGGCATTAGAGTGAAAGGTTTCATACTTGAATGGGGTAAATCGAGTTCCAGTGAGGATAAGGCAGGGAACGCCTCTATCTTCTTCACCTCCCACAACTCCAGCCGTGATTTCATGACGAGTTAATGTGATTGGTTCAGCCCCGTGCAGTGAGATGAACACAATGGAATGTCCTTGTACATGACAGTTTGTCATTCATACCTCTCCCTTGTCATCTGAATTGACTGATGTATTTCCGAGGTGTCTCCCCTTAATTAGTTTACGTTTGTAATGATGTCAGTAACAAGCCTGTTCTCCTCCCAAACCACCTGCATATACAACTGTCTCATTCTGCCCCCAAACTCAAGTCTTCAGTTATGGGCACATACACAAATTGTTGTTTTTTTACCTTTATCCAGCAAAGGATGCATTCGATTTAAATAAATGCTGTTCTATTCTATTCATCAAAGAATCCTGAAAAAAATTGTGTCACGGTTTCCACAACTGTTTTCAACATTGATAATAATCAGAAATGTTTCTTGAGCAGCAGATCAGCATATTAGAATGATTTCTGAAGGATCATTTGACACTGAAGACTGGAGTAATGATGCTGAAAATTCAGCTTTGCATCACAGTAATACAGTAGATGGACAACCAAAATGGGTAATACCGCTGCGCCGCTGTTAACTGCAAGTCAGTCACATGTTAAAGTTATTCGCGAAACTACCGCCAGGTGGCGCAAAGGCATGGGTTGCAAACTGACTGTAATTGTAAAATTTTGGTTTGTAAACAGAGATGAAACAACGAAGTAAAACAAAAATAACATTATAATATAACATTGTATACTTAAAAATTTGACAGTGAGTTAATTTCAAAACGTGGGATAGTCTTAGGCTACAGTCTTCGCATCAAAAATTAAAAGAAAGACCTTTACGCAAAGGCTCTTACTGCATGCTATTGTTATTAAATAGTCATTATACACACACACACACAGATTAATTTCATTTCTGTTTGTTCTTGGCAAAAAAAAAAAAAAAAAAAAAAAACCATCAGGCAGAGCGAAATGAGAACGGTCCAGCATTTAGAAATAATTCTTATTAACTCTGTTATTATTCTTAATTTTTCAATTATGCCTTTAGTATGTGACCAAAAATTGAGTGTTTTCTGTTTCAGCTGTTTGATCGCGCTGGTGCCTCACGTGCACATATATATTGGAAACAGCAGTCGTTCACCGTGCCATTCGGCATGAGTAGCGGAACACTTCGGCATATTTTTTCCGTCAATACTGAAACACACGTAAACTACAAAGACTATTTTACCTAATGAATAATAGTTTAGCTTCAAAATGGGCAACATCACGAATATGGAAATGTTTGGATTTGTCCCGAATGAAAGCGGTAAGCCCAACCTTACCTTATGTTTTGCTTTAAATTATTATTATTATTATTATTATTATTATTATTATTAGTTTTTGTTTATAGCTAAGCCTATATTATTATATACTGCAATTATATTTATCCATTAGAATTATATATTTTTAATTCTTGTTCTGTTCTAATAGTTAAATTTAAAGGATTTGTTGTAAAGTGAGGGGAACTAAAAAAAAATCCTGTTGGTACATTATAACATTATTAGGCCTTCCGTTATTATTTCTGAATGTAATAAAGTGTGACTTATACATGACATATTTTATTTACTCTCAAAAACGTAATTTATTTTAAGCGTGTTTTTAAAAAACATGCAGCAAACAAAAATAGGTGATTAATCTGTTAAAATTTGTTACTGAGGGATAACAAATTCATCGGTTAAATTTTGTTACTGTGGGTTAATCTAGACTATGTTGTTAACTATTCACAAGTTTTGTGTTTGTGTTTATCCCATTTTTTTTTTCCATTGCATCTGAAAATTACTTTAAGAAACAAAAAATCCTCCTCCCACCTAAAAATTGTGCATGCACATTCACTTTGTGCACTCTGGCGCAGAACCTGCCTCCCGCGTTGCTCATCTGTGACAATTTATTTTTGTTTATATGTTTGATATAAAGGCTGCTTTCCCATTTTCCCTGTCATTTTGCATTATTTGATGTTTAATTCATCGCGGGTTACCTCTTAAAACTCCGGGGTTCCCTTTAGGGATTTATGTACATGCGCACTCTTCAAAAACGGCACTTTTAGAGGATGCGCAAAAATAGATTAAAATGCATTTATATTTAGATTTAATGGAATATATAGATTGTACTGCATGTTGGCTTGGTTATTGTGCCCAAGACCATATTTATTTAAGCCCATATCCCTTGCTAACAAGAAACTGTATTTCCAACCACGTAAGTTTGCGAATTTTCGTTTGAACTATGGTTTCGGGAAACACCGAATCGTTGGACTATGTTGGTAACGACGGAACTTGCAACCATAGTTGGCTAACGATGCTTTTGGGAAACGCACCCCAGAGGATTCCGTTTGGTCTTAAAGCCTGCCTCAAACGCCTACGTTCACAAATAACAATGATTTTTGCAAAAAGAATGCTTAATTATCAATTGAGAATTTGTTATTATTATGGTCTGGTGAAAATAATAATATGGGCTGCGAGAAAATATATTAAATAAAAAGATTAGGGCTGCTGTGAGTGTAGGCAGCAGCATATTTCAACCCAGTAGCATGACAACACATGGCCCTTGAGGCCAAAAAACAGACCGGCCCACCTATACACAAGAACTGATGATTAACCCTTGTATGATGTTCATATTTTTATTACTCAGCCAGTGTTCGTGGGTCTGGTAGACCCGCTGCAGTTTTTGTTTTTTAATTCAACACAATCAAAAATTATATGTTAATATACTCATTAGATGCTTACTTTATCCCAATTACAAGCAATACAAACATCATATATGGCAAAAATTTGCCCATTACTTTTGTTAGATCACATTTATGAATTAAAGTGCTACAACCTTGTGTGGGAATGGCAGGAGCAGAAACACAAAACTCACACTTACACTCACACTCTTACAGACTCTCTCTCTCTGTCACACACACAATAGCAGGCCCAGACAATAGGAGAACCGTGTGAAGGTACACATGATCTAAAATTTCCACTCTTTTACTAGCTCTGGGTCCAGTGGACCCGAACATTCTGTGTGTAATATAAATATGTAGGGGGGTGTACAGTAAGTGTTCAATGAAAATTTGTTCTGATATATGTTCTTGAGTCTGAGTTAGAAAAAATAATTTATAGTATAATTTTCCTTTTGATAAAAAGTGAAAACGGGTCCCACAGACCCAAACACCATACAAGGGTTAATACAAAAGTGTTCTGCAGTTCGCTGGTTTATGTTACACCATTTTTTTATTTTTTTATTTTAGATAGAGCGTGTCTATTTTACACTGAGCAACCAGTAGCGACTGAATTCAGTCCAGCAGAAGGGGGTTGGGGTTTGGGGTAGTTCTGTATAGCTTGTGGGGGTTGAAAAATAAAGGTGTGAATCTCTTGCTCTTTCATATGGACAGTGTCTCATGAGGGTTTCAAACTTGCAGAACAGGTTTAGGCAAAGTGTTTCCATGCCTCGTTGGGCTTGGCTTTTGCAATTTTTGCAACTGCATAGGCCTAACGAGTATTACATACAATATAATATGTTTCTGTTCTATCTCAGGAGGGATGAGGTGCTTCTGAGAGAGAGACAAAGAAACTGGCGAAAGAGACGAGCATCTGCCAAAGAGACAAAAACTTTTGTTCTTAATGTATAGCCTTTGCTGCTTTGTACTATATTCAGTTTTAATTGTATGCAGCAACACTGCAGTCGTTTTGGCAATACAAATGTAAAAATAAATTGCGACAGTAAAAATATATTAAGACAACTTGTAGACTTTCTGTGATTTACAATGCACAAACCAGAAGCAACAATATCTGCAGAATGGAGAAGGGTTGACCATTCTCAAAACGTAAAATATAATTTTTAATTTAAATTTTCGTTTTTGTTTCAGAGGAAAAATCAATGTTAAGGCATCTCTCCATTACGGACTGTTCTGAAAGCAGAATTTATACAAACGTGTATAAAATGCTTTAAAAACTTTAACAGAGATGTCTAGAGGGTATTTAATAGGTCTGCCCCCCACGTAAGATAAAAATAAATCTTCACAAGTCTACAAACGAGACAGGTGCAGTTATAACCTGTAAATTAAAGGCTATTCGACGTTTTAAAATGATCTAATGGCTGATGCCGCTCCAATTCGTTGATTTTGATTGTTTTAATAAATCTCTTTTACATTAAATAATAAAGATACAAAGCAGGTTAAGTTAGATATTATTGCACAAATAATTATAAAATGCTATAGACTGCGAATAAGATTGCAGTTTTACATTTTGCATATGCATTACAAAGTTAATTATTTTTTACAAGCAATGATACAAAATCAAACCAAAAAAGATTTGTAATAAAGAAAAAATAGGTAGACAAATAAGAATAAATGTTGTGTGTCGCACAAATCTTGCACTCTGATATTTTAAGGAATAGAATACACTCCTGCATTTAAATGCAACTGCAAAGGTTTAATTTATTCGTTTCTTGTTTTAGTTTGGCCTAAATAATGGGAGTGAAATTATTCAGTGCCTCACGTTTTACTAAAATAATGGAAATAATTTATAAAACGGGCAACTGTTTTCTTAATCAGTGTACAGACAGATATCCTTTCCCCAAGTAGTTATCTGTCAAAATAAATGACAGGTAACGAATAACAAAGTATGTGTATGTTTTATTCTGTTTTATTTGTTCTAAGAAACGAACATAACTTATTAAGTAGTCTACTAAAGTTTCATCTGTGAATATTACATATTTTAAACTACAGTGTTTTTCTTTCATTTTCTTCTGACTGCAGCCGTCAAATGTAACACACCAGCGAGGCAAAGCTGAAGTTATTTTACGAAAATGAGCTTTGATGCATTTGTTTGATAACTTGTGGTTAAAGCGCCACTCAGCAGTCAAAGGCTGCAAATGCACTTTGCAGACGCAGCGGCGGCGGCGCTTGCGGCGGTAGAAAGCACACTCTGATTGGCCACCTACTTTAAATTACATTTTAAAACATATTTAAGTAGAAAACAGTTATTTAAAATAGAGATAATATTTCACAATATTACTATTTTTACTGTATTTTTGATCAAATAAATGCAGTCTTGGCAAGCATAAGAGACATTAAATAACTTTACAGACTAATAGTAAGACTGCTAATCACTGAACAGAGGAATATAGAGATTTGTGGATTTTGGCGGGAATATCAAACACTATCTGTTATTTCTCTCTGTAACGTCATGCTCTTTTGCTAAGTCTCTGAGTATGATATGATTCACATAATGACGTGTGAGCAGCAGCTGGCCTCGTGACTGAGAACAGAGCACTTTCCTATACCTACAGACATCTCATCTGCTCTCATCGTGTGTAACTGAGATATTTGACAGACATCAGCCGTCATCAGGCCTCATGATGAAATATGAAGTATGTCATGTTTTCCCACACCAGGGACAGCTGTGCGGTGAAATGAAGCAAACTGATGAAGTATAAGAATGGGAAATATGTGTATACTATCTGTAAGACAGGATCACATACAATTTTTGCATACAAATTTCTCATTCAATGTCGATTTTTAAAACAATAATTTTCCTTTTTTTAGCCCCAAGGTACAACAGGCATGTCAGGGAAGGCCTCTCTCCGTTCTCTGCCTCCTTGAACTCTGATTTCACCAAGTTTTGGTGATTTATTCAGTCTAGTGAATGAAGTAAGCAGACTGGAATGTCCTTGTGTGAGAGTTGGTCATACATAGTTTTCCTCTTCCTTCTCATCTGAAAGTGATTTATGTAATTCAGAGGTGTCTCCTCTCCAAACCAGCTTGCATTTTTAATGATCTGTCTCTTAGTGGACTGAATTAATGGCCTTATTGATTATTACATGACTCATAATCATATGACTGTCTTCGCACCAGCTGCATGGTGCAGATTCTTACCTACATACATCTTGTCTCATATATTTATGTGTAATTCTGTTCTTAGACAGTGTTTCATTCTGTCAGAATGATGTATTACATTATGTCTTCTAGAAAGTGGAAATATTGCTGATGACTCTCAGATCACGGGTACATGCTGGATGTCAATGTTCCCTAGGTTAGCTGAATTCCCCAAAGGCTTCTGGCACCAGCGCCAGAGCTTTTGTCCGTGGCAAAACGTGATTCCCTGAATGAGGCTTCTCTGTGCTGCAGGAATTTCTACGAAAAAGAAGGAGACACTCTCATGTTTTTGGTGCAATAACGTGTTGTTATGGATGCAAACAGGAAAGGAGAGAGAAAGGGAACAGTGAAAGCAAGCTGTTTTTGTTAGTTTGTCCTGTAGGCTACACATGTTCTTTAACGCAGGAGGTTATGTATTATATGACCCTATAACATAAAATATGTCATGTTGAAAGAGCTAGAAGTTGAGGAATTATTGAAACGCCAATGATTGAACCAAGCAAACATGCAGTTATCAATTGCATGTCAAAAATTGTCAATGCGTTGGTTAAACACACCATGCAATCTAACACTAACTAACAAATATATATTTGAATTTTTGAATAATTTTTTAGTCTCCATATGAATAGCACTTTATCCAAGATTTTCAATTATTGATTTATAAATTAAAATGATTTTAAATAAAAATTACGAAAACATCTAAAAGTATATCTGAAAATATAATTTTAGCATTTCATATATATTTGTGCTAAAATTATACTTTCAGTATAATTATACTTTCATTATACTTATACATATATGCACACACCACAACTTACTATTTTAACTTTTTCTTTTTACATTAACTTTTTCTATTTTTCTATTTTTATATTTTTTAGTATTATATATATATATATATATATATATTTATTATTTTTTATTATATATATATATATATATATATATACACACATAGTGGTAGTTATAATGTATTATATTTTTTAAATATTTAAGTACATGTACAGTGTGTATGTGTGTGTATACATACATAAATACAATAACTTTCATAAATTTATGTTACAAAATTTAGTTTATAATAACATTTTGCTTATTTAGAATACAATTTTAAATTATGAAATGAAAATTACAAAAACTTTTTTTACGTGTATGTGTGTGTGTAGACTAATTACTATAGCTTTTTAGAAGAGGAAAGAGAGAGACAGAGAGAGAGCGAGAGAGAGAGAGATGGATAGATATGAATAAAAAAGCAATACAGTTATTATATATTGTAACTATCATTTTTTTAGAACTTAAGATTTTTTTTATGCATTTATGCAGTATATATGCAGTGTATATAATATATACATCTATTTTATACAGAGAGATAAAGATTACTTTAAAAATAATTTATCATTTACAACTTTTATTTTTTTAAAGAATTATTTGAAATAAATTAACACATTTATTCTGCTAGGATGCATTCAATTGGTCGATACAAATCATATTATATATATACAAAGCAAGGACTTGCCCATGGCCAAACTGAAGGAGTCACATGAGTCAGAGACGGTTACTAAGGAACGCATTTTTTTTATTTGCCTCACCTTCTCCTTTTGATATGGGATGGTATCAGTTCTATTTTCTGTCTGTTCACCCTGCTTTGGAATGCCACTGATGCAGTTAGAAAGGTCATTCATAAATTCAAATTCTTTTTAAGGTCGGGATTAGTCACGATATTAGATTTTTCATATCACGGTTATTGTGACCATACGAATTCACGATATAGATATATCACGATATTTATAGAAACCTTGGGGGGAAGATATCAGTCAAATTATTTTTTACTTTGTTTACTGAGCTGTTCTTTTTCACCCAATGGACATAAGGATACTGATAAACACAGGGCACAAGACTCTGGCTTTCTCCAACTTCTTTGAAGCTCCTATAAAATAACAAGAGAGAAAATACTGTCAAGTTCAACAGTACGGTGAATAAATATTAATGGTAACACTTTACAATAAGATGTCATTTTTTTAATCACCCTTTACTTAAATATATGTACACAGAAACTGCTGTTAACAGGTTAATATAACGTTTCCCATTCTATGAGCGCTGTGTCTTCTTCTTGTGTGACAAGTCATGTCAGTGTTAAGGCACAATACTGCTACCTAGCTCAACCAGGTACTGGTGTTGGAGTATTTACATGTGGTGTTATCATAAGAAACGTATAAGAGAACTGATTGCGGTTATCGCTAATACCGGTATATCATCAAACACTTAATTAACACAATATTGATAATTGATGCTTTGAATATCACAGTTATCGTCAATACCGGTATATCGCTACACCCCTAGTCAGGAATATTTACTTCTGGACAGTATGCTAATGCATGCTAAATGGCATAAAATCTGGGTTGACGTTACTATGCAAGCTTGCATATAATCAAACCAACTTTATCAAGTCAAATAAAGGGAACATACCAACAGAATGACTCAGAATAATCATTTTTCAAACTGAGAGGTTAAAGTATTGCATATTTAAAAAAATAAATTAAATGATCCTAACCTAATATAAATGTTTTTGCACCATCTTGCAATATTAAAGAGGGTATCCATTTAGATAGGTTCTGAGAAAGTTGAATAGATTTTGGTATCGTAATCATTTAAATCAACTACTGATTATAACTAGCACTCCTATATATTCAAAGAAAACAAAAACATACCACAGTCTGTCAGCTCATTTAGAGATTTATGAATTTCCCCTCCGGACAGAAGAATTCATGTTGCTTTCTAAACAGACGTCTTATGGGAGAATAACTCCAAAAAGAAAGGTTAAATGAGTTCATGACATGTTACTGTCAACATGAACTCCCAAGCATACTTTCCCTCCCCAAATTCTCAAGAATCTTCACTCAATTACAAAATCAACCTCAGCTGTATTTTCAATAATAATCAGAAATCAGACTGGTTAACCACTGCTTTCTTCCACAGACTTTAAATATAAACATTAGAATTAGTTTAGAATTTTGTTTAGTTTAAAAGTATATACAGTATATTTGTCATTTTTGTTTTTGTAAGTATAAACAATTAAATCAGGACCTTTATGGAATCTTTTTGCATTATCATTACTTTGATTAAATGAAAATGCCGTATATTATATTCTTCATTATAGGCCTAAATATTGCATCAGATTGTAAACAGTGCTTTAAACGTGTGGAGAAAGTTGATTGTAGCGTCTCTTAGTGGGTGAACTTTTAAATTGGAATATTATGAAGGAAAACCTGACAACTTTTAACCTTGTTCACAAAGAACTCAACGTAGTACACTAAATATATCTGAAGACATTTTTCTTTAAAGATCGCTAAAAAATCAGCCAGGTTTATCCACTGACCTACTAACCTGATTTTAACTCTGAAAAAAAAATCCTCAAGTGTGACCTCAAAAAATACCAACTTTAAATGACTCACAAATGTCTGTAAGTAGGTGGATTATGTCCTTGGCCCGACACTTTTCACTTCTGCAAATTTGACCTGCAATACAGCATTTCAAGAACCATAATTTAAATCATCAGGAAACAAAAGGTTTGAATGTTGAGGAATCCAAACATTCCTGCTGATCTTTGATGTTTGCAGTTGTTGGTTTCTCTTGAGCCATTCAAGACAAAAACTGCATGCCTTTGTGGCCTTAGAATGTGTTACAATGTGTCCAGATTAGCCATTAAACCTCAAGCAGTCTTAATTGAATAATTAGGGCTACAGTTTGTCCTTTGTCTTTGGTTCTTAAAAAAAAAAAAAGAGGGCAAGGACATATTCAGGTTATTCTGTGTGCTGTTCAAGCAGGTGACGGGAGGAAGTCTGGTACACTGGTCCCAAAAATGTTGTGTATAAATCCTATTAGTGGTGAGGAACAGTATTTTTGAACAATATTTGAAATATCCCAAAAGTAAGATTCATCAGATAATAAAAGTGAAAGCATTTAACCAACAGATCGAGTGTGACATAGATTTTTTATTTATTCTTATTATTTTACCAGGAGCTCAAAGTATTGATTGTTTGTCAAAGAAACGTTTAAAAGCATATGAATCAAAAATACATTATTTAATGACACACTACTACCAGTCCAAAGTTTGGATACATTTGACTTAATTTATAAGGTATTTCTCGTTATTTTAACAACCTTTTGATATAAAAGCTATGCTTATATGCTTGAAGCTAAATATATATTTTGGAGACAAATATCCTAGTATATATATATTTTTTTTTTTTTTTTTAAATCTTAATGTATTTCTTTATTAATTTATTGTATTAAATGTTTAGTAACAAAAGGTAGATAAATCATTTAATGCTGAGCATTAACTAGGAGTAATACATTTGTTAACAGTAGCAGTTATTAGTAGAACATTAAAACAGTATCATCTAAAATTGCTCTTTAAAACATTAAAGTATTTAAAACACTAAATTAAAATTTAAAACCACTGAATTAAAAATGAAAATATATAATAGAAATCAGACTACACTTTAACTGATAAGAGGAACCACACATGCACTTATTGAGATAGCAGGGGCTGTATTAGCAGCTTACATTTGATTTACAGTTACTGCTATGTAAAAATGTACTTATATGTAGGATTTAAAATTCTACAATGCGTCACATTTAATGTCCAGCAAAAGATATTTTGGCAGAATGCATTATTTTTTTCAGAATCATCGCGCCTTTAATCTATTGTGCGCAGTCTATGTAGCGCGCATGCGCGCAGCAGCGCTCGTTCACTCGCGTAAGCCTCGCCCACTCTTGACAGCAAAATGGATATATTTGCATGACTTTCTAACATTTACAGATGAAAAAATATACATGTGACGTGTCAGTTATGCACAGAGGAAAACATAATGTCTCAAATGCATTAAAACAGCACAAATATTCGCTGTTTGCCATGGTGGATCGATTCGATCAATGCTCGACCTAATAAGCGTGCGCGATCTAATTATCCTGACTCACTGAACTGGATCGAATTAGTGAGAATCCAGCGTGAATTTAAATTGTTGTTTATGAAACCGCTTTAGTCCAGATTGATTGTTAGGTTATTTTCAAGTCAGATTTAGGACTTTAATCTTTTTTATGAACAGCCCCTGATCGCTACATGAACTAAGCAATAAGCACTTGTACCCTTTATTAACTTTCGTTGACACAAAGATTAATAAAATATTTACAAATATTAATAAATACAACTTTTGATTTTAATAATGCTGTAAATATTTAAAGTTAAATTAACATTAATAAATGCATCAAAGGTGTATTCCATTGTTGGTTTAACTAATGTTAACAAATAGACACGTACCAAATTTTTCATTTTATGTTATTTATATTATGTATCCATTATTTGTTTTAATGTTCTTGGATACAAGATTATACATTGTTTTTGTTGTAGCGGATGATGAGTCCCTATTTATTGACAACATTTAATTATTATATTATTGCTATTATTTTTTTTAAAGCCACTTACTCTTTTACAGCCGTTAAGAGGTCAAAACACAACATAGAATGACAATAATCCAACATTCACATGTGCCTGGCTGGATTGTTTTTGCATTTGGCACCATTGATCATAAAAAATCATTAGCGTGCTCTTTTAAACTGCAATTTTCATTATGAAATACACCTTTATTTGTAGACAGACCTGTCCTGTACTGCTTACAACTCGCGTCATCAGTGACCTAAAAATGAGTATTTTATTATCCAGACTCCTGTGCGAATATCCAGAACACTGTATGGTTGTCATTGTCTTAAGCTTCATATGACCTGTAATAACATGAGGTAACTATGAGGTCATAAAAAATGTTCTAAATTTTTTCTGTAATCTAACAACGTGAGACGGTAAGTGGGGCAAGACACGTAGCACCAACTGCATTCTTCCCTGGCGTACAGTATGTGTTGGAGATTTTGTATGGGTGGTATTGGGGTGTGGACTAGGCATTATGCGTTTCATAACATTGTGTGAACTTGACAGGCATCGTGTAACATGATAACATGTTGGCTTGCTTATTAGCCAATTTGCAATTAGCCAGTGCGTTTTACACAATAATTTACGATTTAGTCTAAATCTGATCCTGTGAGGTATTGACTATAATTCTCAAAATCTGCTTTTACAAATGATTCCGTGAAACACACCAAAAGAGATTTTCTATCCGGCTGCATCTAGGTCCATGCCATCCATTATATAGCCAACAACAACTATATAAAATAATCAAGGGCGATTATACCTGCACTTAATATCCTGACGATTTCAAAATATCAAGCTGTTGTTCATATGTTTTAAAAAGTCCCGAAAATTTTGAAATGTGCTTACAACAGAATGTCAACGGAAAAAAACTAACAACAAAATTAAATTGGCGTGAATCGTTTATTTCAAAGTGATATTTGATTTCAAAGAAACAGAAAAGAGTTAAGAGTTACATCAAGATCAAGACTTCTGCCAATATTTATTTTGGTGCTGCTCTAACTAAAAGCAAGAAAAGATTAAAAATAAATCAAAATAAAAACAATTGGATTAAAAAATATGAACTTTTTCATGGATTGGAAAATGTGGAATTAGTTTTCTCGAGTGAAACAAAGTTTTCTTAAAAACCCTGCAGTTTTTTTATATATTTGGCCCCCAAACAAACTGCTGATAACTGGCCTTTTTCTGAAATGATAAGATTGATTCATTATGCTACCCAATGTGAATATATTAATGATGATTACCGTACACACCAATTTAGATCATTTAAAAGCACGTAAATTATAACAAACGAGTCAAGCTCTATTTACACTCATTTTCACATTCAATATACATCTCTTCCCTACTATGTGTGTTTAAAGAAGTGTACCAAACTCCAAAAATGATTTTGCAGCTATGTGCTTAACTATCCTGTAAATCATAAGCTATTTCTCACGTTTCACAATTAGGTTATACCCAATAAAGATTAGGATATACCTCTAAAGTGCTATCTCTAGCTACGCTCCCTATTTACAGTAAATACATACTATATAAAACCAATGAAAGCAAGACAGAGTCATGTTAAGTTTAGTAGTAATTTAGAATGCCTTTTTTTTCCTCCAGATTGGCTGGTACGGCAGGGTTGTGTACATATTTCTTCCTTTATGCCGGATGTGTGGCACTCCAGGAACCATCACGCCGTCCTGTCAGAGAGGCGGAGGAGATTCCAGTCCTCAGAACAGACTTGAAATCAATAGCAGGTGATCTGCCACAGGAAGCTCTTTAAGTGTGGTTGCTTACCCCTATTGGACCAAGCGTACAGGTAGTTATTAGCAAGAGCGTGATTTGGGCTAAGGGAGCCAAAGATGGATCACACTGTTAGGAAACAAGAGCGTCTTTTCCATTAGCCTGAGACTCATTTTGATTAGTGGACAGAAGCTTACAGTACGGTGTACAAATTAAACTCTCTAAATAAGCAAAGTGTAAAAATAAAATTCAAAGTGAATGATTCTCCATTTACATACGAATCCCAATTCTAGGTTTTCTCTGTCATGCAGACAGATCTATTTTCTAGATTTGAATTTATGCTCATGTTAACAGGTATGAAGTAGTTTATTCGAGGAGGGAATACTGTGTTTCCACTGTATACGCCAAGCTAAATCTTGTGGACTTTGTTAATATCAATGATTCAGTGACGTTTTTAAATAGCGCCAAATTTGATTTATTAATCACTACACTGAATCAGCTGGCATATGATCATTTCAACCTATTCACTTCAAAACAAATTAACTAATGTACTCAATTTTTTTCTCTTTTTGTAAAGTCTTTACTTCTATAAAGAGAGCAACATTATTTAATCGAATCACGATAGATAATTAATATAGTAAAATAATAGATTATATATGGTAGAGCAAAGAGAAAACTATAGTAGTTGATGATTCGATAGATTCTAAAGGTTGTAGTGATTCTTAGAAGTAAAATTACAATTTATATAAAACATTAATAATAAAAAACAAAAACGGTATTTTTTTTAAATTAGTTTTCTATCAATTTTTTCCAATAATTAACAGTTATAAATATTTTTCCCCTAAATTCAGTTTTAGTGGGATTTTTACGTCAGTTTCTTTATTTGTCTGTTTTTGGTTACACTAGAGGCTGTAATAATTAACTGCAAATTTAATTAACCATTATAAAACTGGGTTTAAAAGAGATAGATGTGAGAGATTTCACAAAAGTGTGTCTTATTGTTAAATGCTATTACTATTATTATTTATTTCACGTATGTTTTTAAGCTACACAATGGTAATACATTTCTCTTCATCATTTTTTTTTTTTTAAAGTTAAACCAAACATTTTATTTTGGTGGTTTGTAGTTGTAGAACTTAATAATCTGGAAATGTCCCTCATATAGTGAGATTTTTTTTGATTAATGGTACATGCCTACCTTTTGATGTACTAAATTCTGCGACATTTGCAGATGTTTTCCCATCTGCATTTCCCTGCTTTGGGAAATTAATATGAGTACAGTATAGGAATCAAATTCACTGGATACTCATACTCACAGAGATGCCTGTGTCCTGAGTGAGGATGGACTGTAGGAGATAGAGGGGGCCAGACTGGGTGGAGATTTGAACTTCTCCTCCTGGTTGGGAACAAAGGTCTGATGGTACGGTCCAGGAGGAAGAGATGGACAGGTCTTATAATCAATAAAAACAATGCGTCACAAAAACCCATGACTGATTGTTTTTAAAACCCACTTTCTGCGTATCCGTAAATTAGGTAGCAGCCATTTCCAGCTTCTTATAATTGAATGGCTTGTAAAAAAAAGATAAAGAAGAGCGGCTGGTTGCATTAACCTGACATGTCAGAGCATTTCTGTGAATCCACCATGAGTGCATCAGACACACCTCAAAGTCTGTCTTCTTCCACCTGGATGACGTTGTTGACTATGCCGAGCTGGTTGGTCACCACCGGTAAAAGAGAGAAGAAAAAGGTCAGTGTTGTTTGGTTTTAACAAGTACAAACGGGAGGCCGATGATGATTGATGTCTCCCTTTACACTCTGGGGTCAGTGTCCACTGTCATCCACAAAGAATTTATACGGGGCTCCCTCAGGCAAATCCATAATCGCCACACAGTTGGTTCGAGGTGAAGAAGAAACGAGTCAAAATGTATGTTCAATGACCAGGATTTGAGGTTTATCTTGAGATCTCAGTCGGAATAACTTTAGCAGGAAGACTTATGTACCAGTGGCTACGTTTATATACTATTATATTTTATCAGTATATTTTGATGCCCACTTTGAACGTTTTATTATTTGATCAGTTTTCATTTTACTAACATTATTATTCATTTTATATTTTTTACTACTATTTAGTAAGGCTGTCAATTTAACATGTTAATTAGGTGTGATTAATTATGGAAATAATGATGCATTAAAATGATAGTACCCAATTGCTTTTCTCATTTAACCCAATAATGACTTCACAATTAAGAAAAATGTTTTAATAGTTTCTGTTAATGTTAACTCTTACATACCTCCTTTATCGAACAGGATCTTATTGGTCCAATATTAACAAGAGCCAGAAATATAGACTCTTCCCGTCCAGCTCCTGTTCCACCGTAATACAGTGGGTTGATCTAGAATTTAGAACCTTATTCATTGGTCTCCAGGTCTGGTCTTCAGTCGATGAATTCCTCTTTTTCCTAAAGGTGCCTAAAAGAAAGACAGACACGTTATCATCCTATGCTTCATAAATGAACAGATAATGCGAGCCCAAACACATACTTTGATTGTCTCCCCATGAAAAATATCAGCATCCTCCCTGGGCTGTCCATCAGGATTTTAGGACGGTCTCCTTCCTTGGTTCCTCGACTATACCCTTCTGTGGGCCTTTCCCTGGCCCATGCCGGCCCTTATCGCTGCTTGTGTTCCCCATGTAGTGACTTCTAAACAAGCCTTTCCAGAGGTCACACAGGGTGGGCGGCCAGCTGGCTGGGCTTTAAAATGATCGTATAACACAAACAAAATGAGTGGATTATATGGATTTCCATGGTGGTGTGTTGGACACCTAAACGACTCTTACAGTTGTGAAAATTCAGCATGCATTTGAAATCCACTCTTTATACACAAGCTCTTCTTTTGCAGTTAATTCAACTATAAAGTATGTTTTGACGAGATTTTAAATTTTCTTTTCTGGGGTAATGCCTTTTAAAACAGGACAACTTAGGTTAATGCCACAGCAAAACATGATTTGACTACATCTACTAACGTTAGTCAGTTTGCAGATTGTAAATTTGGAACAGGAACATTCTCATTTGATTGGATAGGTTTATTTATTGTACTGTTTCTTTTAAGACATTACACGTAAAAAAAAGATAGATGTGTTACAAAAAATTAAAATCAAAGTTGATTTTAAATTAAAGGTCAGGTTTACTGTATATGCATACATAAACAGTCTCTCTCAAACCTTGCTAGTTCCTGTCCAAACTGTAATTAAGGGTTGTAGGTCATTTATATTCAAAGTACTGGCATTTTCTTTAAGCTAACTTTTACGGCTTAAGTAAAAAAACTCAATATAACAAGATTTTTGAAAGCGTTTGACAGATCCTGTTGTCAAATTCTCCTGCATGTTTCTTTCTAAAGCCTGAGACCCTTAACCTCAAGACTAGTTTCCACACTGTCTCTTTTGTCCACATGGTTTTTAGAACACCTTACTTGCAAGGTCGCTGGATCTCACAAGGCCGTCTGACATAAACAAGATAAGCGTACACCCATAACAGCTCGAAGCTATCGTTCTGATATTTAATGCGAACCCGATCTATTTGGTTTTTAAGTAGCAGCAGACGTCATCTCAGTCTTTAATACACCTCATCTGCAGTTATAAAGTGAAAATGTTGCATCGCTTTAACTGTGGGGCCGTTATTAATATTATAACAACCTCATGCTATCGCACACTGCTAGCAGTGTAGTTAGCCGGCGCATCGGGCGGTCTTCTTATCGACTGCAAGCGTCACAATTGTTTTTTTTCTATTTTTTTCTTTTGTTTTGCATATATAAGAAACAATAATATTTCGGGCATTGCACAGTACCTAACATGACAAGACTTTACATGGCCTTCTGCGTTAGTACGGTATGAAATCGCGACCGCTACTTGGTCCCTAGATCCAGTTATTTCGTCCATTGGTATTAGTTTTGTAGGGACTTTTTTTTCATTTCACATTGTTATCGTCACAAACACAACATCCTCGCATCCAATGCGGACTGCATCTCCACTGCCGTACGCGCGCCTTCAACCACGCCTCGCTAGTGGAAGTGAACCAAGCGGCGGCTCTGCCCCCCCCCCCCCCTGCGCATTCGCGTGTCCCCAACAAACAAACTGCTAGAGGGACACCGCTAACTATTTAAATTGAGACAAGCCAAATCCTTATAATAATGTTGGTCAGGTAGGTAATACGAACACTCCCAGTATGCCGGATGTTCATAAAGTGGTGCAGCAGGTAAACACATTTTTTTTTCTTTCCAATATGGTCATTTTGTTTGTTTTCACCAGCGTTTGACACAAAATGCGGTGTGCCGTGGAAATATGTTAGGCAGGTGTCTATTAATACGCTCCACTGGAGTGGGACAACATTTAGCGCGTCACTCCACCACTTTTCCACAACGCAAAGCTCAGTTCACGGTGTGCCTCGGAATTTTAAATGAACTCCCATGCTCTAATGAGATGTATAGTCACGTCCGTTTTATTTGAGATCCCTTGCTGTGTTTTGGTACATTTATTAACAATCATTTCAAGTGGAGCGTGCAGGTCTTTGTGCACGTACCTGAGTTTTTCGCGCTGAATTAATGCTTTTTTCCTCAGGCACAGTGTGTCATCATCAGATGTCATTGTGTCATGCACAAAGTGCAATTAACTCCCCCAATGATTTTCACCTCTGTATAGTTGACAGCAGCCCAATCAGACCTCAAAACACACACTTACATTCCTTCTCCTCTTTCTCACCCGCCCCCGCTTAAGAAAAAAAAAAAAAATATATTCAGCGATAGAAATGTGTTTTTGAGTGCATTAAAGGAACACCGCAGAGCAAAAACACGAGTGTATAATATCGGTTTGCTATGCAACGCTTTGGCTGTGCTCGTCCTGAGTTGAGAAGCGCCTTAAAAAAAACAAGGCGACTTTGAATATCGACAGAATTTGCCATTTGTGATACCTCTTTCCGAAGTTCATCCTATTGTAGACAGCACACATTAGTTTTGCGTCATACCACACACACAACACATACACCCGGAAAAATACTGGAGAAAAGAGGGGGAGACTGTTAAATATGTGTGATCAAACACTCAGGACTTAAAAGTCAGAAAATCTAGCATTTTTAGGGTAAAAATGTTGCAGTTCAACCAGAGTTTAATTTCATATTAATCTTCAATGACAATTCCATAAGCCAAACTAATTTTGCCTAATAGCAAAAGTAGACTGTGGCGACTGAAATTGCAGACTCTGCTATGTTTGTGTCTAACTTTTTTTTAGACATGGACTACTGAAAACTAGCCTACTATATTTATTTTGCTTTAACCTAGGTGATTACCTCAGTTGTGAATATCAACGCCATAATTATTGTCTCTTTGTTTGGCCATACAATAGCAAACATATTTTTTTGTTTAATGCAATCTTAAGGGTAAAATGTGGAGGTAAAAAAGATTATGGAAAAGAGGTGTCAAATACTTCTGTCTAAAGAAGGAAATTAAAGACAGAACCCCTGTGGCGCTGAATTCAGGATTAGCAGAGTGAAGGTGAGGAGTATTTTTGGGGTTACCTGCTTTACTGTGTTTTGTCTACTGCATAGGCAAAAGGAGGTCACGGGAGTGCATTATAGCCCAAATGCTAATAGAATTGGTTGAATATTTTACTTGAAATGTGGGTTTAAAAATAGAGACAAAAGCTGTGAGGCTAGACAAAAAGACTCCATCAGCTGTATCTCCTGCTCCCGTGAAAAATAAAGTAGTGTTTATTTCATATAATATATATATATATATATTATAATATATATATATATAATATATATATATATATATATATATATATTAGAACTGTGGGCCCAGATAAGCTCTGACATGAAATAAAGCAAAATATTTAATCTTTTGGTCTATAGTTTAAGTATTTTTTGTGTATTTCATATCAAGATACGAAATACTGTAAATATTTGTATTTTCATTTTTATATAGTTTTGATTTATTTTATTTTACTGTTTACACCAAGGTATTTGTTTTAAACTTATGTTATTTAATATATATGTGTGTGTGTGTGTGTGTGTGTGTGTGTGTGTGTGTGTGTGTGTGTGTGTGTGTTAGGCTACTTTAAATGAACCCTTTTGGTCTTTTGTAGCTGATGTTATGTTGAAAGTTCATGCTTTATTTATATCTTCACAAGAATCCTTCGAAAGTATGCATGACAAGTGTACAGCTGCTTTAATGTTTCTTCTCTTTTCTAGGATTTACACTAACAACAAATTGGCTTCCGCTCTTGAATCTAATTCACCCACCAACATTCCAAGCTGGCCCTTGACAGCGTCAGATGAGTGCGACCTTACAGAGTGATGAGGTTAGGCATCCCGCCACGACTCTCCTCCTTCTCATCATCTGAGTGCAGCCGATGAGTGATGCCATCTACCATACTGATACATCTTGACCTCAATGGATCACCGCTCATGACACAGCCTCCCTCAGAATCACAGGAAGTGCTTTTAGGTGCCAGATTCCATTCAACCTGACTTTGAGCTCTGGCTCGTCTGAATTCTTATAATTTCCAGTTACGCACTAGTTTGACCATACAACCTTAATGGGATGGTTCACCCAAAAATGCCCTGTCATTTACTCACCCTCAAGTTGTTTCAACCCTGTATACATTTATTTCTTCTGCTGAACACAAAAGAAGATATTTTGAAAAAGAAAAAAATTTGGTGGTCTCCATTGACTTTTTTTTTTTTTTTTTTCATATTATGTAAGTCAATGGGGACTATCAACTGTTTGGTTACCCATATTCTTCAAAATAGCTTCTTTTGTGTTCAACGGCAAAAAGAAACTCTTACAGACTTGGAATGCCCTGAGGTCGTGAGTAAATGAAATGAACTTTCATTTTTGGGTGAACTATCCATTTAAGGGTAATGTATGAGAAAAAAAATTTAGGCACCATAAGCTCAAATTTTTCATTTGAAATTTCTTCAACATACAGTACCATTCCAAATGGCAGCCTGATATTCCAAGAGAATGTTCAGATGCGGGACAGGTCTCATGGGACCCGTGCGGAGGCAGTGGCGCTGTGCATTCACAGATGTGTTAAAAAGCTCCCTCCCAGGGACCATGTCTCTCACACCTGCTACTGCAACTTCTCTTTCTGCTCTGAGCTGAACTTTTATTAGGGCCATCAACCATCTCCAGCTGTTCCATTCCAACAAATACTCTGCACATCATGAGGGACGGTATCACACATCACAGCTTTTAATGGCATTTCACATGATCCAAATTGGGAATGTGTTTTGAGTTCCCTGTAGTGAAAAGCATACAGATGGAAGTGAAAATTAGTAATATAATAAGTAATTTGTGTCCCAGCCGTTCATTTGAGGGGTGTGAGACTGTTTAGGGTGCTATGAGTGGTTTCATAAGCATTCTGTGATAGATGGACTGCCAAAGAGACAGCTGGACAGATATACAGACAGATAGATAGACAGATAGATAGATAGATAGATAGATAGATAGATAGATAGATAGATAGATAGATAGATAGATAGATAGATAGATAGATAGATAGATAGATAGATAGATAGATAGATAGATAGATAGATAGATAGATAGATAGATCTCTATAAACTCATATGAGATTGTGTTCTCAGTAAATGACTCAGATCCCACACAACTCGAGTGTAATTTTTGAAGTTAATGTCATGCATTTATTTCCAGCACTACCAGGAAAAACTCAGAGTATTGCACAGTCCCTTCAAATAACTGCTTTGAGCAATCCAACACAAACTTACTTCAGCCTAAGCAATTACAGTGGATATGACCACATAAACAAGAGCAGATATGTTTCATACCCTCCTACAGTTTTGATAAATGAGTTTTAAAACCAGGTGCCATTTTACAGGAGTGTGCATCATTTACGCCTACGAATAAAAAAAGTTTTAGATATTAGAAAGTGTTTTCATCTGCACCAGATCTAAGAACAAATTCAACATGAATAAACAAGAAAGGAAGGAAGATATCTAAGAATTTTTTTTTTTTTTTAGGCAGTAAATTCTCAACCTGATTATCAACATTTTGATGGCTCTTGCCTTTAAATTAGCATTTCAGTGAGTGTTTTGGAAGATTGCGTGTTTGCATCAGCTGTTTTAGCTAGACACTGAAAAATGACAGACCCTGTAAAATATAACTCTGAAACTAATGAGTTAAAAGAAACATCAAATCAAAAATAAAACAACAGGTCATGACACAGGGTGTGCAAGGAAGGATTATGTACCTCAGAGGCCCTGCTTTGTTATCTTTTACACAGGAGTTAAAATATGTATATAAATGAGATCTTACAGTATATATTGTATAATTGTGGCTTTACATTCCACAGTTGCTACTTAAAAGTGAGACTTAATATCAGCCTAGTGAGCTGTTTTGTTTTAAGCCAGAAGCATGGTGTTGAAACCTTAAAAGTGACCAGTCTGAACTGATTTTCATAGAAACTATGATTATTGAATGAAGCACACAGGATATACATGACTCACAATTGATTTCAATAGAGTCTGGCATTAGCAGGATGCTAAGCTAACAAAAGGATACTCTTAACAGGTATAAAAAAATTATAACAAATATTTGGGTAAACAGATCAGAGATCTTTAATTATAATTCTTTTATTATTATTCAGATTATATCACCACTGAAATAATCATACTTATAAGTCAAATGAGGTATCTTGCAGAAAACTTGACTCAAAACTGATTTAAAACACAGAAAAAATATTGAGTAAACAATTTTAATTAGATATTAGATTCAAATATTTTTTAAAATTTGGTATATTATTTTAGTATTATAAGTCAATAGTAATGGTAAAATAGTCAATGGAATATCTTAAAAAGTGTCATAATTATGACTTAACTCAATTAATTTCAGTTGTTTGGAATTGCCATGTTCCTAAGCTGAAAATGAAATACTCTAATAACCATATACACACAAACAAGTATTGGGTAAAATAATCCATTTTAACAATTTTGTGTTTTTAGTTCTGCATCATAAACTATTAAAAAGTGACAATGGTTCTTAGAAATATATTCTTAATTATAATAAGACCTGACTCGATTAATTTAAATAGCGTATTTCAATTAAGATGTTGCTAAGCTAACAAAGCAATACTCTAAAATAAACATAAATATAAACAAATATTGGGTAAAATCATCCTTTTTTTAAATTTCAATTTAACAATTTTTTTATAAAATGCTCACTGTTGATTTGCTAATTTTATGCTGCCTGTACATTTTAGAACAGATTTTGTGGTCTGTAACATGCCTATGGTGCCATAAATACTGCCTAAGTTGGCATCCCCCTCACAAGGTTTTAGAATTGAAGATCAATTACATATAATCCAATCATGTCCTCACTGATCAAATTAAATTCCACCCTACTTTTTTCTAAGTACATATCATGTTTCACTCAGAAATACAATATGAAAATAAAAAAAATCTTCTCATAATTCTGACTTGCAAATGCAATTTGTTAGGTGCCTGAAAATTCTATTTTATTCCCATCTTCTTACTTCAGAATCTTAATTACAGGTAGCATTTGTCTGTCAGTAACAATCTTACATTTCCTTTGTTTTCACATGTCATAGCTATATATGCCCCTGGCAGTCTGGAAGCTCCTTGCCATAAACCATCCCTGAAGATGTGGGAATAAATACACATTCAATATTTTCGCATAAAGTATTGTATAATATAGCATCTCACTTTGATTTCTGTGTGGCACCGCTGTTGCCCACTATATTATATTCATATTTTGTGGTGACAGAAATTAGATCAGCAATGATTCAACCACTGCTCTCACATGGATCCATCGATCGCAACTCATCCGGCTAGAGCCACGACTCAAAAATGATACAACATGTTAACATCAAAAACACTATGCAAACACTGTGGTGCTGTAAATCTGCTAATGTGTAACAGTGTTTCTTGCAGCAGGTTCTCTGATCGAAACAGAGTCACAAAGAACGAAATCATACAAGCTCGTAAAAGCTCAAGAAGTGGTGACAGATGTGCTATTGTTCAGTAGCATTGAATTTGTCAGTGTGACGCTAGATTGTGTCGGTAGAGGAAGAATCCCAAGCTCATAAAAGCTCAAGAAGTGTGTGGAGGCGTGCTCGTTTGCGTTTGACTCTCGTGTGACTCTCGGTTTAGTTCACAGCACCGCTCTCTTGTGAATCCAGACCTGGAAAGCCCCTCTGGAAGTCTCAGGCTATGTGGCCGTGGTTAGAGTGGTAAACGGATGTGCATGGCTGAGCTGTTGGGCCTGGCGGCCAGGATGTAGATGGCGCTCTCCCTCAGGAAGTTGTCCCAGGTAACAGGTCTGGAAAATGTAACGTTAAAATAGAATTAACTCAGACAGTTTAAAACCACTATTAAACCACAAATTAAAATTAACAAATTAAAAAAGCCAAATCTTGACATCTGTGTAGAAATATTTACCTTTTAGCTGCATTCAAGCCATGTCATGATTACTGGTAATTTCAAGATGATAACACGTGACGTTCTCGGAATTACACATTTCTATTGCAACATTATCAACGTCACATCATTGTAGAACTCGTAATTACAACTTGTAAACTGGGAATCTTCTGAGGGCTTTAATTTATCCCAAAGTCCCTTTAAGGCAAGTCATTTTCGGCGACTCGGCGACCATCTCTTCGAAACGCTCGGGCATGCAAGTACAGCTCCCATCTCTTTGAATAGGGGGAAACATCAAAATTCTTCAAAAACTGTTCACCAAACTTACGATTAAATCTCATAAGTGAAATCACCAATTAAATCTGACTCATAAATGTTGTTTCTTTTGCTCAAATAGCGAGAAAAAAGGCAGGGCTTCATCCAGAAGGGCAGCCATATTGAGCGTTGCATTTTTTTCCCCATTCAGAACTATATGAGTGACACGTCTTGGGGTATTGTATAGTCTTTGCTTATACCCACCTGACTGACGCAGATTCATTTAGGTACTGCTTAGGATGCTACAAAGAAAGTCATATGCTGTTATCTCGAAATTACAGTAATTATGGCATGGCGTAAATGCAGCCTATTTCAAATTTTCCATTTTTGTCAAAAAGTTTAGAAAACTTTGTCCACCCAAACTGGCCAGTTTGAGAGTTCCAGTCTCAGGCAGCACTAACAGAGGTACACAAGACAGTGATGGCTATGCTGTTACTAGGTGGTTTCTAAGCAGTGGTTGCTATGCTATTACTAGGTTGTTGCTAAGCAGCTGCTGGATGTTTCGGGATGGTTGCTAGGGTGTTTTTTAGGTGGTGACTATGATGTTCTAGGTTGCTGTCAGGACATTGCTAGGGCGATTACAGTTGCTGTTGATTCACAGGGGGACTGTTAGGGAGGTTGTTTGGGTGGTCGAGGTGTTTCTATGCAGTTGCTAGGCATTTCTAGGTGGTGCCTAGGGTGTTGTAGTGGTGGCATTGCTAGGTGGTTGCTAGGCTTAGGGCAGGGCATTCTGGGTGGTTTATGGGGTGCTGATGCTAGGCAGCTGTTTAAGCAGGTTTCTATGGTGATGGTTTTTTGATGGTTTTCTAGGATGTATCTATGTGGTGCCTAATGTGTTTCCAAGTCATTGCTAGGGTATTGGTGTTTTACCAGAGAGTTAACTGACAGAACCCTGCAGGGTGGTTGCTAGGGTGTTCTTGGTGATTGTTAGTTTGTTTGTTCTAAGCTATTGTGTAGGTGGTTGCTTAGAAGTTAGTAGGGTTTTTTAAGATGGTTGCTAGTGTGTTTCTAGGTAGTGCCTAGATCTTTGCTAGATAGTTACTACAGAGTTCTGGTTGATCTATGGTGTTTTCTATGGTGTTCTGGATGGTTTCTATGCTGTTGTTAGGTGGTAGCTAAGCAGTATATATGTTTCTGCATGGTTCTAGGTGGTTCCTAAATTGGTGTTTGCTAGAGTTTTCTGGATGGTTTCAGTGCTGTTGAGAGGCAGTTGCTATGCTTTTTGCTGAGCATTTTTGCTAGGGTGTTCTGTGTTGTTTCTAGGGTGTTACTAGGCAGTGCCTATATGTGCCTAAATAGCTCAGATCCCTCCTTGATATGTGATTGTGATGCCTATGTGATTTATTTCCACCATCTGAAAATCATAATAATTGGAGTTGATCATAATGTAAGCATTCTAGTATGGCTCTGCCACACACTTGTAGTTTATAAGCGAACACACACACACACACAAACCAACCAACCTGTTGTCATTCTCCATGGCTTTATCTCTGCTTCTCTCGCTGCTGGAACTGGCAGGACTGCTCTCGGATATTGGACCAACATGGCTGATACTGCAGATGAAGAAAGCAAGCTGAAACACACGCTGTTTCATTCAGTCTCTTCCACACAGACACACACACACTACCGTACAGCTCACAGCAGGCGGCACTTCAACAGTCTCTGGGTTTTCAAACTCTAATTGTTTGTTCTCATGACAACTCTAAGCCCTGAGAGATGACACCCAACCACTGGCAAGACAAAACTAGTTCACTCATGAGCAGAAACATGCATTCAGGACTTGAATTGGAATTCAAAATGCATTCTCAATTCAATTCTGAATGGCCCACAGCTCATGTGTATAAATTTGCATTCACACAAGTCCAGACATCGCATGCCATTCAGTACACTGAAATTATCTAACAAACTTCATTGACTGAAATTGATTTGAAAACAAGAAATTCCTGTAATTAGGTTCAATGACATGTGCAGCAAAAAAACTGAATGCAACCATGACCAAGGGTTTGAACGGCGACTCAAACATCTCGTCCAGAACTGGGACCACTTAGAGTCGAGACTGTCTGCTTTTGATCTCAAGCCATCGGTTGATTTTAATGAGCGGGCATAAATTAGGATGCAAGCTTACTCATGCCATAAATGTGCCAAACATACTGTACACACAAACACCCACACCCCCATGCACATCCCCGTGCACTCAGGGCACTCATTTAAACCTGCTGTGCCCCTTAAAACTGATGAAAAAATTCCTTAAGTGCTTCTCTGAGAGGAACAAAGCCCCTCTTTTTGATCTTGACAATAGGCAAGATCTCATTTAATACAGCCACAGTGGCTGAGAGAACGACCATTACAGTCAAAAACTACCCAATTTAGCTTTGATATATTTAGCCACTGATTCCTTGGCCTCCATTATGGAATATTTAGCAATTGGGGTGATAATGATTATAATGAGTATAATGACAATGATGGCCGGGAACGGTGTAAGATGTTTCCAGGGAAGGCCCATGCAGATGGAATGACTTACCCCATACTGAACAAAGGGGAACACAATCCCATGAGTCTGCAGGACAAATGGACATTGAGCAGTGGTGAAAAGAATGGGATGATTGGTGAAAAAAATCAAATAAAAATAAAAACAATAGCATGGAGTATGATGTAAAAACAAAAAAGACTGCCAAAAAATGACAGTCTTTTTATAAAACATGCAAAATATGTTGTAGAAAAATATATACTGTATACTAGGGCCATGTAAGGGGGTGGCCCTGTGGCTAGAGCCACTGCCCCTCTGTCCTCATTGGCTGAGGTGTCCCTCTTGATTTTAAAGCACTAATTATAAATGAAAGATTTCATTTAACTTCCCCATTTAACTTCATTGCTATCTAGGAGGAAGATTTGAGATATTAAAGAAGTCACATTTGTGATATTTCTTTCTGATGATACTTGAGGAATGAAGGATTCAGTAGGACAAATGATCCATTTCGAAGTACCTGGCTCCATTTTACCCTACAAATCACTGTAAAAATGCATCATTCTGACTTTTGGGCTCTCAGAGCGAGGTCTGAATTATGATATGACCGGCAAAGAGTGTTCTGTCAAAGTCAGTCCTTGTCCCTGATTTTAGCCTGTCATTGAGAAACTTTCCTCTTCCCTTCCACAGATGACTTACCCCACCAGTTATATCATCTAATTTACGTTATGCATTAATACCAAAGTCAGAACTGTCAGCAAATGCACTGCTTAAATGATTCATACTCCCTCCGCATAGTTCCTGAATGCAAAGTTAGCCCATAATTCATGAGAAGAGATGGGGCATATATGCTAATAAAGTGATGGCAGCTTGACATGGCTATAAAAACTGCCAGGCTTGATCCGATTTGTTGCTCCCAGAGGCCAGGCAAATTGGACGAGTCCCTGAAAAGATTTTCAAGTGTTTGAAGTGTCTGAAGTTTATTGTTGATTATGCAAGTGGGCTGTGATTGAGAATCGTTCAGAAATGTCCTGCTAACTATAAGTAGCCTTAATGATTCGCATATATTTCAGCTCACCTGACACTGCAGGACTGTGATTCTTTGTTAATCTTGTGGAACCAGGAGGTTTGGGCTTTTCTGGCTTTCTGGCTTTCTCCGGCAGTAATGATCCCATCTTCGTCCTGGTCTATACTCTGAAATACGGCCCGATATGGGCCCGTGCTCGATCCCTCTCCTTCGCTTGCTGAGAAATTCTCAGCAGCGAATTCTGAATTGAGGAAAAATAGAATAATTTCCACAATGCTTTAGATGAAATGGTTTGATTGTTCATTATTATTTAGCATTTTGAAAAAAAAAATCTTTTTCACAATGCTTTAGTTTGAATGGTTGATTGTTCATTATAATTTAGCATTTGGAAGGGGGGAAAAATAATTTGCACAGTGCTTATGGTTGAATGGCTAAATGTTCATTATAGTTTAGCATTTTGAAAAAATAAATCACCATATTTTTGGCTGAATGATTGATTGTTCATTATAATTTAGCATTTTGAAAAAAAAAATGGGGTGGGGGGGGGTTATAATAATTTTCACAATGCTTTTGGCTGAATTGTTGATTGTTTCTTATAATTTAACATTTTAAAGTGTTTCTGTATTTTTAACCAAACATAAACAGCCAAGTTAGCCAGTTAGGATAATGAGCAGGATTATTCGGTGTAAGGATTGTGTACTCATACTATTCATAAATGTGAAGGTTATCAAAAATGGTTAAACAAAGAAATTACTTTTATTTCGCAAAAACACATAGAGTTGATCAAAAGTGACAGTACAGACATTTATAACGTTACAAAAGATTTCTATTTCAATCTCATCAGATGGGGATGAGAAACGATCTTGTAATCATTGCACAATTAGTTGTGTAAAGTCTTTAAATGTGCACACGGCAACGAGTTTGAGTCTTTTAGTGCATTCTTTTTCCTCAGTGACTGCCTTAAAAACATAAACTGCCTTTATATCTGATCATTTGCACCTTTTCCAATAATAAAAACATGCTAAATTTGTCCATGTCCCACATTACCTCGGTCCCGGAATTTCTGTAGCACTGAAAGTGACTCATGGTAGAGGAAGTCAGACCACTCAATCTGACCCTTCTTGTCTGGATCCAGGGCTGCAAACTGTGCCAGAACCTCCTCTTCCTCCTCATCGGTCAAGTCTCTTTCAAAGAGCTGCTTGGTCACAAAGTGCCTGTACTGCAGGAGTTCATCTGACACCAGGCATGACTCTGAGCAAAAAGTAGGTGAGAGGGGAGTTACTGCATCATCAATCAATGGAAACAGGTCAGGCTTAATTACAGTCCTGTTGTGATAAATTAGTAAACCTTTAATTAGCTTCCTTAATTTACTGCACAAAGGCACATATTTAAACCAGAATCTAGAAGAGGCTGTTAAAATGGGACTGAGAGAAACACCTGGGGATGATCTTGCACTGTTTGAAGGTTTCCATGAGGCTGTACATCTCTTCTTCAGTAAGCAGCAGGTTCACATTATCCTGAGAAAGGAAGAGGAAGAGTCTTTCAGTTCCGGTAGAGCAGACACTTCACTTTAAAGAGAATATTCGATTACACTGCTTCCTTGCTTGTGGACTAAACGTTGAAACAACTGTATCAACAGGAAATTCATTTTCAATACTAGTACTAATACAGTAAGATGCATTGTACATTTGTTACTCAAATGTAAGATATTTAGTAAGTGAGTTAAGCATGAACAGGATGATGATACATAATCCACTGTCTTATTAAGAGGAAAAAAGTAATCATTTTCTAATTTAATGATCACACAAAATTGAAAATCATGAAAAGGTAAGTTGACCTAGGGCAAGAAGCTGTCTGCCTATCCCAGCTCTATTTTTAGCAAATAGCAAATAAACTCTGAATTCGGATCGGAATGAATGATTATGCTCATTTGATCTACAGGTTTATGATGAATAATGAAGATGATTGGATGTACATCTAATCCATAGAATTATTAAAGGGGTCATATGACGTTGCTAAAAAGAACATTATGTAGTGTATTTGGTGTAATGAAATGTGTTTATGTGGTTTAAGGTTCAAAAAAACTGATTTTTCTCCATATACTGTACATTATTGTTGTTTCTCCTCTATGCCCCGCCATTCTGAAATTCGTCGCTTTTTACAAAGCTCATCATTCTGAAAAGCGATGTGTGCTCTGATTGCCCAGCTATCCAGTGCATTGTGATTGGCTGAATACCTCAAGCGTGTGACAGAAATGTTACACCACTTACTATACTGTGATGCCGTCTCCCGGCTTGTGCGACGAGACAAAACGAATAAAACCCATTACAAACGAGGCATTTGTTGCATAATCCATAAATAACGGATTATAATGACTTACAGTATACTGTCTTTTTACACGTTGCGTTGTATCGCGCAGCGTAAACATAAAACCATGTCTGCATTTGTAATAGGAGAAATGACAAACAACAAGCGCTACTACTCTACACTGCTCAAAACTCGCGTTTGAATCATCATTGGCAAATTCTTTAAATATGAAAACGTACTTACAGGCTGTGAGTCAGAAGTGCCAGACTGTCCTTGCAAAGTTGGAATTGCCCCACTTTATAGAAACAACCTTTGTGTGTAGACGCATTGTAGGCTACTCTCCCATTTTCAGGAAACAGTCCTCCATAAATTGCACTGCACACATCTGAATATTTAGCTTGAACTGTTCTGGAAAAGTGTTGTAAATACAACTTAACTACTGATTTCTAGTTGTGTCCTCTTTTGGAAGGCCAAACAAAGTAGTTTTGTTTTCACACAAAAAAAAAAGCGTCTTCACGACATGACGTGGAGTACAACTGTACTACAGCGAGAATCAAAGTTACGGATTCTTTCGTTGTGTGAACATTTGGGCGGCGTTATGAAAATCTTCCCACACAGTGATGTAGATATGTGAGGGCGTGTTTAAACGAGCCATTTTAGGAGGGCGTGGATGAGTCTTAATTTTTATAAAGAATATCTCTTTTGGTTTGAGACTTCAGTCTTTGCAACTTTAGGGATCTTATCTATTCATGAACAGCTTGTAACACTCCAAAGTGAAAGGAAAGCTATGAACATATGAATAGAATAAATCTATTAAATATCATAATGACTCATTTTAAAAGTAACAACATGCCACTGGGTACCTTCTGCCCTAACTTGAGAGAGGGTCACCTTATCAAACAAGTCTAACTTGAAAGTTTTATTTCAAAATAGTAGTTTTTTTTTTTTTTTTACAATAATCCCCCATTAACAAACAGAGATAAATATCCAACATAAAATAAAATGACAGATCACTATTATCCAGTGTCAAAACACATAATTTAAACTAAAAACTGTTCAGATGTAATAAATCACAGAAATGTTGATGTTTGATTAAAGTAGAGATGTCAACTGATTAAAGTTTTCAACCCTTTTTCAAACTCACAATATTTACTGATTAATAATCGATTAATAATCCCAATAATCCCGATTAATAATCCCAGTCACATACAGAGAAAAGCCCCCAATCATCATTAAAAAACATTATGTGGCAGATTAATAAATCATAGAATGGACATTACAAAAAGTAGTTTATTTGTTGATCATTATTCTAAATGAACAGATTAAGCTGACAACCCTAGTAAAAATATGTAAGAAAAAAAGGCTTAATGAGAAAAACATCCTGCATAAAGCCTCCGGGCCCTTCATATATATGAGCCTTAAAACACTGTTACATTAATTATCTTCAGCCAGCAGGTGTTTAAATCGCTCTCTCTCCCCCACTTTACCTTTCTAAAAAGGCTAACAATTTTTGAACCAAAGGAAATGAATGACCTGACTAACTCAGCTTTTAAGGAAACCTAATGAGTTTGAGGTGTAAGAGGTGCAGGAAGAAGCTCTCATGGATCAAATGACAGCTTGTCCTTTCATATCAAATTCAGAGCGAAATTTCTTTCCTGGCTCAAGCTCTGCCTTCAGAGCCCAGCACCGCTGGGAGTAGCTGTATTTTCAGTCAGCTTTCCTCAGCCTGATGAGAACTCATCTGAACAATGGCACTAGAGCAGATGGTAAGGGTACATCTCAGAGGTACCTCCATTTCCTGTCAGCGGTGACAATAGGATACACTCCCCTTTTGAGGATGATCATTGTAAAGAGATTGGATTTCATGTCCGTTGTGTGTTATCCACAACCGATTCTCTACAGACATCGGTCAGAGACCCCAAAATGAGGTACAAATGCTATAAACAATGCTTAGCAAGAGGTAGGATTCAATGTGGTCTCTGAGGCCACAAACATACTCTGTAGGTACACAGATGTGAATGTTTGGTAGTTTCTCTGATCCCCTAGAAAGATGTGATTTGAAGTGTGCTATCTTTGCTCACGGATGCACAGTTATGGGCATTCTTTTTTTGGAGCCAGTAAACACCATGTGACTATATAGCCGCAGGAAAATTACATCATGTCAACACAGATTGGCTGATGGCACCACATTATGTCCAGTCCCAAGTTATGAAATGAAATTTGGGAAACTGAAACATTTCAGATTCATATGTTGCTTGCAATGATTCCAGTGCACGTCTACTTTTTGAATGAATAATCATAGATGTAGAAACTGTTTTTTACCCAAAAAATGGTGTTTTTTGGTGCAGTTATAGCATCTACCAGCAGTGGCAAACTGACAGTGCTAAATAGCAAAACCTTGACCTACTGGTTGAAATATTGACATAAATCAATATTTAATAAATTACATTATACAACAGTTTTCACACCTCAATACATTGGTCAGATGTTGTATTTCAAGACATGTGTCTTTTTTCTTTTCTTTTTTTTTCATAAAACACTAAAACACTGTGTGTAGGATTAATTTCTTATGCATCTCATCCCAAGCCTCCACTGCTAATTCCAAAACGTCATTGTAGTCCTAGTAACAGAGGCTTGAGCCGTTGATGGCAGACTAATGCAGTTATTAATGAAGTTATTAGAGAGAGAGAGAGAGAGAGAGAGAGAGAGAGAGAGAGAGATTAAGCATGTGTGATTTACCTGAGTAATTCACTGACCTACTGGTTGAAATATTAACATTAAATCAGATGTTGACAGTTGGGATGTGTGTACTTTCATGGGCAAAAAAAAATGTCCATTGTCTATTACCACTAGTGTAGCAATAAGCAAACCAAGCAGTTTTCTGTGTCAACATTGTAAATTTGCATGAATAACCTTGAAATCTTTTACCTTCAAGCAAAAATCCCAATCACTTAAATTCCTATTGAAAGGCCGCAAAAATTCACAAAACAACTGTAAATGTGACCTTTATCCCACCATGAGAGTAAGACTACGTTCAGAATATATATATTTTATTTATTTACTGTGTTGTATATATTATAAATGAATAGTGTGCAGTATCCAGTTTTAAGCTAGTTCCAAACTGACCTGAAAAAAGCAACTGGCTATCCACATTTTTACATTTTTAAACCCTTGTGGTGGAAATCGAGTTTTTAAAAATTGTTTACATGTCTGTCTAGTGACTTTGTCTGTCAGTAGACTGTCTGTCTAGTCATACTTAAAGACAATCGATGTGCAAATTCACCATTGCTGCGCATTTTCTTCTTAAAAATAATGTGTACCAAAGACAGTCCCAAAAACGCCCTTTCTAAATTCAGAATTTGATTAAATTCACTCACATATTCACTCTCCAATAACCATTCATCCAATAATGCCACTTGCCATTGTATAGCATTTACTACTTTCATTAAATGAGTAAAAGTACAGCAGGTCTGAACTGGTGTGACTGATTGGAGGTCGAGACCAATTAGTATATTCATGAATCCACATGTAGAGCTACATCCAAGCATTTTAAAAAGGCGAAAATGTTTAAATATGTCATTTGTGATTACCAAAGATTAGTTTTAAGGTATAAAATCAGTGACAGCAGGGAAACTTCAATGTAAAAGAAGGAGTGGCCATTTGTAACTTAAAACTATATCACAATATGTTATGGTATTTATTGTGATAACGATATCAATGACGATAATTAATATGCATCCACTAAGAAACAAAAAACTACTTTTTCTTTAGAGAGAAGTATTATCTTACCAATTTTTTTTCATTAAAAAATAAATGTAATGTTAATGTAATCTAAAAATAGTTCAATCCAAAACTATTACACTATTAAACTATTACTATATACAAACTATTACACTATTACTATATACACATGCAAAACTGTATCGCACACGTGCTACTCTAGAACATTTATTCATTGCACAGACCGATTTTTTGTTGCACTGTACAGCCCTGACCAAATCAGTTCCAAATTGTAAAGGCAGTTTAACAAAGTCATACAGGTTTGGAATAGCACGAGGATGACTAAATGATGACAGAATTTTTATTTTTGGGTTGACTATGCCTTTAAACCTTCATGTTTGCTGAAACTCCAGGAGATTTGAATTTCACAGGAAATCCAACAGATGATGAAAACCAGTGTGTAAAGAACACAAGCAGACAAGACAGAGAAAACAACACCACAGATTCAGCACAATGCACCACTGCTGGGTGACATTTTCAAGCCACAAATCTTGAAAGATGTCAGAACAAGAGGGAAAAATCACCTACTTATGTTCACACAAATAGTACAGCTAGCTAGCAAAACAATTCACAGCTTATCCCTATTGGCCTTGTCTATATTGCTTCAGCCCACAGTTTTCATTGTTGACATTCCTCATCATCCATGCCATCATCTTTATGAGCGTATCTCCACGCCAGGTGAATGTCATATCAGTTTGAGCTCTTTTATTGTTGTTTTTGGACGAGTAAGGGCTGTAATTATCTAAATTGTCACATGGCTAATCACAGTGCTGATTCTATTGAATGGCGAAGCCCGCATTTGACGGCAAGTGCCAAAATCAGTTTGACAACCTGGCCTAGACTCTTAATTAATTTTCCACCATGGTCTTCTCGCGATCACTAACTGTTGCTGAATTTCATGCTTGGAGTTCTCCATGCCGCTATAATTTCCTATTAAGCCTCAGTTTGTCCCAGTGCACTGAAATACACTTGAAAATAATGACTGGTATTATATGAAACAAAACCTCAGTGTCCCTTGAAAGCAATATTCAACAGTGTAATCCCCAGTCTGAACATCTCAAGTCCTCGACATACTCACGCTTACGCACACATGTGGATTAGGTTGTAGCGAGGGCAAAGTGAGAAAATCAGACACATAAACTGTGAATTAACCCTCTGAGGAAATACATGCAAGACATTTCCGCAACAACCCGGCGCTGCACATATTGTTTCGAGGGATGTGTCCACAGCTGTTAATGTTTGCAATACAGCATGGGATGCAACCCATTTGAGGGTGCGAGTCTAGCTGGAAACCAGTGAGTCCGTCTGGAGTGCATGTAGCAGTAGCCTCGAAAATGTCTTACACTCTCAACAAATGAATTAAGCATCAGCGGCCTGCATGACTGAGATAAGCGCTCTACTTCACTTTGAAGGATGCTCGTACGCTTTGACAGCCAGCTCTGTAATTTTAGTGCCAGAGTTCTCTGACGCCGGGAGAAAGAGCACTTTAAACAGATCCCAGACTCTCTAGCATAACACAATCATCTTGGCATGCTCATCTTCACGCTGACCTTTGGGAGGAGTAAGGATCTGTGGATATATACTAGCTAAGAGGTGGTCTACATATCGGATCACTCTGTCAGCACTTTTTGCTGGATAAGGTTATTAAAAGAAGATTTTTTTTTTTATTGGTCTTATGAAGTATTCTAGTTTGTTGAGATAGTGAATTGGTGGGTTTTTGTTAAATGTGAGCAAAAATCATCACAATTAAAAGAACCAAAGACTTAAACTACTTCAGTCTGTGTGGACTGAATTTATTTAATACATGAGTTTCACAATTTGAGTTGAATTACTGAAATAAATGAACTTTTCCACAACATTCTAATTTATTGAGATGCACCTGTATTTACTTTACACGTTCCTGGTCTTATTGAGTCTCTGGAATAACTCTGCTCTTCTCCTGATGTATCTATTGGCAGAGTTAGATATACCATTGTTTGGTGAATTTCCATGTGCAAAATCCATTCATTTTAACAGGAATCCACAGCCATTTCTCCACATTCAGGCCAAATGGTTCTAAGAACGTAAGGAACGGTTCCAGTTGTGTTTCCACTTAAGTTTGGTTTGGCATGGCACAATTGTAAAGTTCTTGGCCTGGAATCAGCCAACCATAATCTATCTAAAAGGGGCATGACATTTCCCGACCAGGCGCTGAGTGCTGCCAATCACAACACACTCTGGCCCAGCTAACCAATCACAGCACCTTTCATATTTCGGAAGGCAGGCCTTAAGTTGATGCAGGAACTATTCGAGCCGTTCATGCCAGTCTGGGGAGAGAGGTGTTGTAATAATGTAAATTATGTGAAAAATAATGTGTTTTTCGAACAACCTAGTATGAGAGCCTGTTCTAGTACACCCCCAAAACAAAATCAAGACTTTGTAAAAGAGCGTAATAGGACCCCTTTAAGAAACGAGAACACTTTAGTCCAGTGGTGGAAAAGCAGTTTGTGTGATTGGGAATTTCAAGCATAAACATTAGTTAACTACATTAGTTATCATGAACTACCAATGATAAATACTGTACTTCAGCAGTAGTACTTTATTATTATTATTATTATTATTATTATTATTATTATTATTATTATTATTATTATTATTATTATTATTATTATTATTATTTTTTCATGGGTTTATAATCATTTATCATTTAATCATTTTATTATTACATTTAATAATATAATCAATTATATTAATTTAAGCCATTTATGTACTCATTTTATTGATTTATTCAATGATTAGTCATTTAAATCATATTATTATATTTTTATATTATTTTTCCATTGTTGTTTAGTCTTATGATGTGTAGTTCCAAGGGATATTCGTTCACGAGAAATATATAAGAGAATGTCTCCATTCCAAGGTTTTTAATGTCACAGGACATTGTTGTGAAGCAGTAATTTTTCTTTTGCTATGGCTTAACACTTATTGGATTTGTGTTCATCAGACAAAGTCTGTTCACTGAAACATATGCAACTAAAATTATTCAATAAACTCTGCTCATTTTTTATCATTTTCACTTTGTCTCCTGCTTCTGCTCTTCACTGGCTTTGCTATGTCAACTTCTAGGCTGATAAAAGACTGTTAATATAATTTTGAGTATCAGACAAAACCCTGGTTATGTGAACCAGACAAGACTTGCTGTTAACAGGTTTATTAGACAATTTTGCTGACTTATTGCTCTGTTACCAGTCAAAATGGACATTTTCTGACAGCACAACTCTTTTACATACAATGACAGTTCATAGTGACTACATCCATGCCACAATCAGGTTATTGTAATTTCTTTAAGGCAGACACACAGAAAAATATAAATATGCTGCTCATTCCTGCAGAACGGATCCTTGTTACAGACTGAAAGACATTTCCTGTGCAGTAATAACTATAGGAATCAACTACACACAGCCAGTGACTGGAAATGTGCTTGTAAATAGGTCTGCATTTGATTGTGTGTGTGTATGTATTCATGAAAGAGGCTTGAGAGAACTCACGCAGTAATAGCAGCTCCAGCCGCTGGTGGTGTGGGCCGTCTCTCTCATTTCCTGCAGGGCTTCAGTGCTCAGGTAACCCATCTCCCGCAGACAGCCGTCGTGGAAGACCCGCGTGCACGTCCGGCAGGGGAACAGATCGTCTGCTGTCCAAACCTCACACACCTCGCATATCTCATCGTTGATGGGCTGAATGCAAAACAGATAAATCATTCCTTACTTAGCAACCAGACTCTTACTGATTCACTCAAAGAAAGATCATACAGCCCACTGAAAATGCATAATTACACATGACAGGAAGCGTGGAGACTCGTCAATAAGCTAACACCTCTTCAATTAAACTTCTATACCCCCCTCCACTAAATGCCTTTCACTAAAGGTCACCAAATCTAGAAATAATCTCACTTGACATTCCATGCACATTTAAAGTCTCCTATGGTGCAGCTGAATCTGCATGTGGTCACTTTCATGTCATACTGTAATATGTGGAAGTCATGCTGATTTGATGAATGCAGCAGAAGAAAATTTTTACTGATCCCAGGAGCGAAATTTATTTAAAGTTTAATAAATGCTAAACTGATGGAACATAAATCTGTTGTATGGACAGTATAGACATCTACTGTCTATACAATCTAAAACTACTGTAACTATTGTTGAGAAATCTTCTTTGAAACTGCAGTTTGCCAAGCTATATTAAAGCACTGATTGATTCATTCATTCATTCATTCATTCATTCATTCATTCATTCATTTCTTTAATTACTCTTTTGACGCATTAGAAACAAGCTACTTAAAAAAGGTAGACTACGTTGAAGCAACTTAAGGGGAAAATATATTTTGAAATATATTACTATGTAATTCTAAAAAAGGCATATTTGAGAGTAAAAAAAAAAATGAGGCATTGTGATTGAATAACCTATTTTATTTAGTGTGGCAGCAACATTACATTTAAAATTAATTTACAAAAAAAAAAAATAGAAAATAATACTCCATGATTTATATATCTGGAAAAATATTTATGTACAGCAGTAATTTGAACAAACATCTCGTTACTATAAAAAAGATGCCACAGGGGAAGTTAACTTGATCGCTTGATTTAAAAAATATACATATTATTATTATTATTATTATTATTATTATTATTATTATTATTATTATTATTATTATTATTATTTAATTTATTATTTTTAGGTTTCATGAACCATCTAATTAATTATATTATATAAATAATATATAATAAATTATATAAATTATATATAATAAATAATAAGTAACCAAAACATAAAAAAAATTTAATTAAAGCTTAAATAAAATATAAATATGAAACAATTTAAAAAAAAAATAACTAAATTAAAAATGTTGTCGTGGCAGCTAACTGAAATAAAAATAATTTTATTGATTTGAAGATCTGAAGAACTAAAATTACTAAAATCAAAGCCTGAAATAAATAAACATGTAAACATAATCTAAATAGAAATATTTTTAAAAACAAAAAATGATCAAATCACTTAACAAGATTACTCAAACGTAAATTAAAATTAAAATTAAAACTGAAAATATTAAAATAAAATCTAAATTAAATAAAAATTCTAATAAATACTATAGCAATATATAAATGATACTAAAATAAGACTGTTTTTAAAACTAAAATAACACTGTTGCTACTTAATAATTAGTCACCTTCCAAAAGGTAATGATGTGTGGTAAATCACTGATAGAATCTACTATCCAATGAACTGCATTTTACATCATCTTATTTCATGCTGTTCTTCCTCTCTGCAGCACCACCCGTCTAGAGACAGACTGTGGAGACTGGACATAACTATTGACAACCTGTCACATTAATGCAGCTCAGGGTCAGACATTTTAAAGCCTTGGAAACGTGCGGAGACAAAACTGTAGTTCAAAGTTTATTTCATTTTCAAGGACTTTTGGTGCAGACCCAAGAGTCTCCACAGGAGTTGGGATGGTTTGAGAGCTGATGACTCACGGCCTGGTCACAGCGCTGCTGCTGCTGCTAGTTCTGCTGGAGTCTGTATGACGCAAACGTACAATCAGAGCTAAATATTACAATGTGAAAAGAGACCTGCAGGGGAAAGATGTGGAACGTGGAAACCAAGCATTAAAATTAGCTTTACCTCCAGAACCACTGCTACCTAATCAACTTCAAGTAATTAGTTAATTTGGTTATTGCACACCTTTTTAAGTATCTTGGTACTAGGAAACCAGGGATCTAATACTTGTCAGATATTCCAGATGAAAAATTCACCCTACTGTGGCATAGGCACCAGACACACTCAGTCTTTGCTCTTCAGACTGTGACATGTGTCTCTGAGGACGGTGAGGATTGTGATATGAGCGCGGGGGAGAGAAGTGCTGTATTTAGAAGCGGGACGATCAGAAGAGCCAAAGGACGTCACCTTGCCACTGAGCCTCTGAAGCTGAATCTAAATCAAGCTCTGCATCAGTACTCTCAGCATCATTTTGCCTTAATATTAATAAAAAAATATATTTATTTTCCCAAAGACAAAAAAAAATTACATTCATACAGGTTTAAAAAGATTTATATAACAAAAATCATACCATATTTAATATATTTTCTTCAAATTTTTTTAATCAAATTATTCCCAAAATCAAATAATCTAATGCTAAGTATTATTATAGTTCTATATTCTATACACTGTATGACAAAAAAATTCCCTCATTTTTATTATCTTTATTTCATTTTTATTATCTTTTAGGACAAAGTTTATTCCCTTTGCCAAAGTAAAAGCAAAGGTTTTCATTCTCACAATTATATTCACCAGCTGTATTTTTCATTCAAGTCACTACTGCCTTTTTGTTTATTCATTTTCCTGAACCATATTTGAACATCGGCAAATGCATCTAGACATAACTCACAAAGACGAGTCAAATTGCATCTCATTCTGCCTGCTCTTATGTCTTTTATTTCTGCTGACAGAGAGAGACTGCAGATAAACAAAAGCGTTCTGTTGAGTGGAGTTGTGTGGAGTGACTCTTCTACGGCTCGTTTTGAGGTCTGGCCCCATCGCCGCAAGCTTTAGTGATCCCAATTAATTTCGAACTGATCCCAAATGCCAGCGCAGCTCACCCTGCCAGGTTTTTCCAGCACAGCCTATACCTGCTGCCCACGCACTGTCAACAAACCTGAGCTGCCATTTAGGCTGAGCTGGGAACAGCTTCCCTTGCTCACAGTCTTAACATTTTCTCCCATACATGCGTTACAGAGCAGGTTTCAGCTCCGAATGAAAGGATAACCTCCAACAGCACCCCTCTACTTTTAGCTGGAAGGAAAGCCAGACTAGTTTGTATATATTTAGTTATTCTCATGCAGTTGTAGGTAAATAACCAGCTATGAAGGTTAAGGTTAAGAGAGGTTGTTCTAGAGGTGTGGAGTTCAGGACTGTTGCTATAATGTCTAATTTTTGAGGCTTGGTGTCCAATACAGTCAGAAGAATATATGGATGTAATATATAAGTATAAAAAAAATAATTACCATGTATACATATGTATGAATATGTAGCACCCCCCCCCCCCCCCCCCCCCCCCCAAAAAAAAAAAAAAAAAAAAAAAAAAAAAAATGAAACAAATTTAATGCTGATTTGGCTGTTTAATTTAATTAAATTATTTTTTTACTTAATTTTTTTATTTATTTATTTAATAAAAAATTTTTTTAAAAAAGAATTATAATAATAAAAAGAATTAGAATAAATACAAATATAAAAAATTATGTATTTATAAATATATAATACAAAATAATGATAATTTTTTATATATATTCCCTCAAGTAAATATATAAAACTAAACAAAAATGGTTAATGCTAAAAAAAAATTTAACAATTGTCTATTTAATAAAAAATAAACAAATAAAAATGACAAAAATGAAATTATAATATTTAATTATGCTGTCAGTTACCATTATAAATTATAAAAATTCTAATCATTTTAGACAATTATCCAAAGAGCTGTCAGGATTATGGACCTGTCTGTGTGTGTTTTGTTCCCTGTGACCCAGTTTTGTTTCCCAGTGATTGTGTTAATTTGATCCCAGTTTTGTCTCATTCTTCCCCAGTTATCCTGCCTTTATAAACCCATGTCCTCTCAGTTCAATTTTGTTGGGTCTACCAGTTACGTATGTGTATCTTCCTCCTGTTCTCCATGTTGGAGTTACCTCTGTGTTGGATTAATAAAGACTTTTTGATTATCTACGGCTCCATGTTCCTTCCGGCAGCGTAGTGTGACAGAAGACCCGACCGAAACAGTGTAAATTGCGTGTCTACTCTCTGTTTGTTTTCCGTGTTTTTTCCTCAGTTTTTTTCTTTCCGTTGTGTTGTATGGATCCCCTCCTTCGCTCGGAATACCTCCTCCTCCTGCTGGAGTAGGGGTAGAATTTGCTCAGGGCACACACCAGACTGTTCTGGATCATGGTATGCCTCACCAACTAACCGGACGACGCTCTCTGTGCATTCTACGACGCCAGTTTGAACATTGTGTACAGAGGGCCGTCGTCCGAGGATGGCTAATTTCGCCGCCTTTGTGGAGTGGACACTGGCAAGAAATGGATCTCTGTTCACCGCCGGTTCCCACGGAATGATCGCCAGTGCCGCTCCCGACCCAGAGCCCAGCCCACCATCTCCACATGGTACGGAGCATAAGCCCAACCCATCAGACCAGGTGTGAGAGCCGGCTACAGTGCCCACCACAAGGTAGAGAGCCGTGGACGGTGTGAGCGCGGAGTGGAGCTCCGCCCCCTGCATCGTGGCTGAGGGTGAGTGGACTATGGAGTGCCAAAAGGGCCAAAATGAGGAGGTGGATCTTATAGACTGGGAATCTGAACTGGAGATTGAACTGCCCACTCTCCTCTCTCCATCGTCTCCGCTGGTCCTGTCCAGCCCTCCTTCATCCTTGGTTTCCTTGTCCAGCCCTGAGGGGGCTTCCAATTCTCCAGTGCCTGCTCCTAGAAAGTGTCCTCCAGTGCCCACACCTCGAAAATGCCCGCCCTCCTACCCGCTCCTGCCTCCTCCACTGCTGTCATCTGGCAGCCCCTCTGCTCCCCCTCAGCCCACCATCTATGCGATGCGAGCCTCGCGGGACTGCCATCCTCCAGCATCGCCGTGGTCGAAGTCTCCCTCACTTTCGCCTCCAGGCGCCTCATCCCGGACTCCACCTTGGCCCGTAGTCCCAGCTGCTCCACCTCGGCTCCTAGCTCCCTCGCCTCCATTGTCGACCATGGAACCATCAGCTCCACCGGGCTCCTTTGTCCCTGCGGCTCCGGCTTGGTCGCGCATCGACCCGCCAGCATGTCTGGACTACTCTCCACAGGCTGCGCCTAGTCGCTCTGTCCCACCAGCTCCATTGGGCTCCTTCCTCCCGCCAGCTCCACCTTGGTCTTAATTCACTCTGGCTCCACTGCGGATCTCTGGATCTCCGCCTCTCCCTCGGTCGCCAGAACCCTCGGCTCCACCTTGGCCCCCCGGATCCTCAGCACCCCCTGGCTCGTTGGCTTTCCGTCTCCGCCTCGGGCTCCTCCTCCACCAGTTCCGCCACCGTTGGTCGGCCCCCTGGAATTGGTGGGCATTCCTCCTCCCTGGCTCCTCCCTCCGTGTTCTCTGTCTGCCGGCCCCCTCCCGGGGGTCCATCCTAAACCGGAATCTCCTCCCAAGTTCCCACCCATGCCTCCCTCTGTTACTACGGTGCAAGGATGCGCCTTTTGGGAGGGGACTTCATGTCAGGATTATGGACTTGTCTGTGTGTGTTTTGCTCCCTGTAACCCAGTTTTGTCTCCCAGTGATTGTGTTAATTTGATCCCTGGTGTGTCTCATTCTTCCACAATTATCCTGCCACAATTATGTCCTTTCAGTTCAGTTTTGTCGGGTCTACCAGTTACGTATGTGTGTCTTCCAACTGTTCTCCATGTTGGATTTACCCCTGTGTTGGATTAATAAAGACTGTTTCGATTATCTACGGCTCCGTGTTCCTTCTGGCAGCATAGTGTGACAAGAGCTTGTCTGATGTATGGTTACGGGAATATAATAAAATAACAAATTTATCAAATATTTAATAAAAAAAATAAAAATGTAAAAACATAATTTTTAATATACTGTATAGTCCCCCAAATAAATATAAAACTAAAGAAAAATGGTTTATACCAAATTTTAAATGAATTTGAATACATTTTAAAATGTCCATTTAATAAAAATAAAATTATAATAAATTATCCTGTCAATTAGCATTCTAAATACATTTAAGACAATCATTCATTCATTCTACAAACCACCTGTCCAACTCTATGTAGGGTCAAGGGGACATAATAAAATAAAATGAATTTATAAAACATTTAAAAAAACAAAGAATAATGATATATTAATGATATGTATGATATATCCCAAAACTCAAATATAGGTAACTATTTATTTTTTAACTTTAACTTACCATATGCAAAAAAAGATGTGAATAAGTAAAAGAGAAATACTTCTGCAGTAAAAACACTTCTGATGACAGATGAGCAGGAATATAGGAGAACCAAAAATAAATGTTAATGTTTTATTTTAGTCATATTACCTGCTCTCTTTGCCCAAGTGGCACATCTACCGGTTGGTCGTCGTTGACCTCTCTCTTTGGCCGCACAAACGTAGGAGGAGTGAGCTGATGTGCCTTCTTTAGATCCTCAGGCTCCACCCCCTTCCCATCCCGGAGCCGCCCCCAAGCCTCCTGATTGGCTTTATGCTCCTCTGTGGGCAGAGCTAAGGCCTGCTGATTTGGTACTGACCCTGGTTTGCTGTCCTTGTCTTTCTGTTCAGTGTGCTCTTTGTTAGCCTGGTGAGATCCATCAGCAGATCCTTCCCCGTTCTCGGCTATGACCTCTTCAGTCTGGGCCACAGCCGCTGGAGCTGCCCGGTCCTTCAGAGTGTCTTTAAATGCAGACACCACCGCGCTGCACTTCTGCACCTTCTCCACCTGCTGTTTCTTGGACATCAGCACACCCATGGCTGCAATATAGTAACACAGCAGAAGCTATTTTCAACATGAGACATTATTATATCATATCAGGCAATTCAATCACCTATGGTGTTTTTTTCAGCAGGTTAAGCTTTAAATCCTACATTATATTAATAAAGAGAGACAGTTCTCATGCTTGCTGCGTAGGTGTTAGCACCCTGTTGCATAACAAATATAAAGGTTGAAAACAAGACATGTTTTATCGACTTTGTCTCTAAATCATTGCTCTGGCAAAATACGCCCACATGCTGGATTAAGCAGATTTTGTGAACCACATCAAATTTGCTGCAAATCACCTCGCTAGAGCTTTCTTAACACAGATCTCTCATATTATTGATCACTGAATGGCTAGGTGTGTCTCGTATTGGTCTGCTGCCATCACAGATCATCAATCTTAACCGTTTGAGTGGTATGGTCCTACATGTGTGATTTAGAATTTTCAGTGATGTCACAAAACTGGCAAATTCAAACAGCTTTCGCGCTTTGGCCAAAGACTATAGAATACCCAAGACGTGTTACTTGTATAGTTTTGAATAGGGAAAAATTCAACACTCAATATGGCGGCTCTATTGAACGAAGCCCCGCCTACTGAGTAAAAGAGCCAATCACTAATCGGTAAAGTAATCTCATCACTGCAGCTGCTGTTAGAAGTCCCGGTTGCTATAGAAACAGTCAACGTTCTGAGACGTGCGCTCAGGACTATACATGCGACCTGGTTGGTCTAGCCTGAAAAATAAGCATTTTTATCACTATTTGAGCAAAAGAAACAACATTTATGAGACAGTTGATGTCAGATTTCAATGGTGATTTCAAAGATGAAATTTAATTTTAAACTTGGCGAGCATTTGGAGAATTTGATGTTTCCCCATTCAAAGAGATAGGAGCTGCACTTGCATGCCTGAAAGGCATTACAAAGAGTGAAATGACTTGCATTAAAGAGACTTTGCTTTGGCTGGCACTGAGATGCACACTGCACTTGTCATTTAATCACAGTGTTTTTAACCACATTATGTTTGTTTTAGGTTTCAGTCATTTAAATACACATAAGTACTAGTAAAACAATAGATTTAGAGTTTGTAAAATACACATGGATGTCTATAGAAGCAGCAATAACAATTAATTCAAATATAATTTGCCGAACTGTTTTATTCATATCAGATACACATAGTGTAAGTAACTATAAAATAGCTAAATAGCTAATGAGTCATTCATTCATTCAATTCGTTCAAACGGCTGATTTATTCAGGAAATAAGTAAATAGCTCTCCTTATGAATAGGACATTGAATCATCGGTTCACTCCATTTGTTCAAAACGTGGATTCATTCAGAAACAAATCACCGCTGTGTTGCTCAGACACCAGGGCTGGATTGGTAATCGGGCATACCGGGCATTTTCCCGGTGGGCTGATGCACCTAAAGGGGCCAACAGAATGTTTTTTTTGTTTGTTTGTTTGTTTGTTTTTTGCCAAGGACCATCACGCAGGGACAGCGAGCAGCCAGTGGCCCATTGGTTTGTCTCCTGTATTGACAATGTAAACATCCACTCACAATGCGCTATAGACGTAGCGATTAAGTATTTTGCTCCACCTATATAAAGATCGCTTCACCACAACTTCTTCCTCATCTGCTTTTCCCACAATTTCATAGCAGCTTTATCAAGAACAGGCTTGCTCTGCGGTGAGTGATGCGGGACAAAGAGCCAGGCAGAAGGAGAAGAAGAGAGTAGTTGAATCAGTAAAGTGCTTGATGGGACTCGCAACGAAGGCAGGCATCTAACCTGTCCTAGAAATGTAAATTCCCCCTTCACGATTTATTGGCCAAGTCAAGTCAAGTGTGTTCATAGAGGTTTCCATGGGCAAATGCGAATAAAGCTAGATTTAAATTAAAAAAGACAATATTGTCGGACCTGACGTTTTATTCTTATCCAAAACAAGATGTGATATGAGTGTGATACATATAGGCTACACACAGGTGCATCTCAATAAATTAGAATGTCATGGAAAAGTTCATTTATTTCAGTAATTGAACTCAAATTGTGAAACTCGTCTATTAAATAAATTCAGTGCACACAAACTGAAGTAGTTTAAGTTTATGACAGCCCAGGTTTCTTTGACAGTGGCCTTCAGCTCATCTGCATTTTTTTGGTCTCTTGTTTCTCATTTTCTTCTTGACAGTACCCCATAGATTCTCTCATTTCACTCTGTGAACAGCCAGCTTCTTTGGCAATGAATGTCTGTGGCTTACCCTCCTTGTGAAGGGTGTCAATGATTGTCTTCTGAACAACTGTCAGATCAGCAGTCTTCCCCATGATTGTGTAGCCTAGTGAACCAAACTGAGAGACCATTTTTAAGGCTCAGGAAACCTTTGAAGGTGTTTTGAGTTGATTAGCTGATTGGCATGTCACCATATTTTAATTTGTTGAGATATTGAATTGGTGGGTTTTTGTTAAATGTGAGCCAAAATCATCACAGTTAAAAGAACCAAATATTTATTTAATACACAAGTTTTACAATTTGAGTTGAATTACTGAAATAAATAAACTTTTCCACAACATTCTAATTTATTGAGATGCACCTGTACGTACACTACCACATGAGAGGAGACAATGCCTCCATCGCGATTTGACTGGTTATGCTAGGCTTAGATTGGTTCATGCGATAAATCCCGCCTCTTAATGCGTTCATGCGTGTTCATGCATGTTCCGCATTCGCGAATCAGTCTGAATTAACAATATAATGGCATTAATGGAAAGACTCATTTTAAAAAGTAATTCACACACTTAGATATAACTATGGGTGGGGATGCTCAACTAATATGAATACAAAACACAGATGTGAACTAAGAACATCGACATACAAGAGAACTGCAGCTACAGCCTGTCCACATACAAAACCTCTCTCCTGCGTCAATGCGAGTCCTTTTAACAGAATTATGCATTGCTGCTGTCATTCTAACATTTTCTAACACACAACTGCAAATTATAGGCTAACTGAATAGGTGAACACGCAAATTTACAGGCATGTCATGCCCAAGACTCATTTAGGATTATGCAAAAACACATTTTAATTATTTTAGTTTTTAAGATATAATAATTGTGAAATTGTGGTAAAATAGATTAAACAACAATTTTTAACAAAAAGGCCTATTTTATATATATATATATATATATATATATATATATATATATATATATATATATATATATATATATATATATATATATATATATATATATATATATATAATGTACATACTTTACTATAATGTAAATTCCTTTTTCAGTTTCCATTTCAATTTAAATTCACACTCATTAATTGCAAGGGAGCCAATTCTCAAATTATGATCTTTTTCCAACCCTGTTCAAAACACAGGAATGATGCACTAAAAACGAATTTGAAGCATTTAGCTTGGTTCATTCCATTCTTGTGTTGGACATGAACTGTGATTTAGCTTGTCCAAAGCAGACATCAGATAATCTTGAATGCTTGCTCCATCCATTCAGCCTTTAATCAGGGTAATGGTGTGAAACTGCTTCAGTTGGCATTCTCTCGCCTTCTAAACACAAAGTACATGCTCCTGAATTTCAATGGATATTTCCTTCCCTCATTTATTCTTAATTCCTCTGACCCATCACGTTCTTCTCTGTACCCACCTAAACAAGCCACTCTGTAATATTGCATTTGTCCCTACAGGCAGCATTTGAAAAACTTTAATTATGAGGGAACTCAAGGAGGCGGTGCTGAGTCTCTTCTCATCAAAGGTCTGGGAGTGACAGAGGTTTTTGCAGTAATTACCCCCGGCTGTATGATGTATTTTACTCTGTTACAGCTCAGCGTGTTCTGATAGATGCCACATTAATGCCTTGTCACCAAACTAATTAATGTGTATCTTTTAGGCACAATCTCAAAGCTGGCAGCAAACTGCATATATTATTGTCTGAGAATAACATTACTTCTCTCTTAAGTCAATAAAAATAAATTGGGGAAGCTTCTTTAAAACGGTAGCTTGTCAAACAAACAATAATTTTTAAGTTTCTGAATTACAGCCAGGCAACCGTTCAGAAAACAATCAGGATTGCCAATAGGGTGACAGAATGAATCAATATTTATACATATTTATTTACATCAGATACCACCAATATAGCTATCATAAGTAATTTAGCTGGAATTTGACTAATTTTAATATTGTTTTGTACAATTATTGTATGTATTAAATATCTTATTATTTTGTATACTGCTACAACAAAGAAAATGTGATGGATTAGTGCCAAAAGAATCTGTGATTTTTAAAACCTATGAATTAATATAATTCATTTATATATTTTGTTTGTTTATTTATATTTGATTGATTTCTTTGACTTATATAATACTATTTTCCTCTTTAATACATGTTGGGGTCTTATTGTGCACATTTCATCAGTCTTCCCAGAATCATTCATCATAATTTAATAACTTGCTCCATCTCTGAAATGGCTATCCTAAGACATTACCAATGTATGGAAGCCTTTTCTGCTACAGAAAATTAAAAATAAATAATAAAGTCATTTCAACTTTTTTTCTTGCAGTTGTGAGTTTATCTTACAATTCAGACTTTCCTTCTCAGAATTTTATGTTTATATCTTGAAATTGTGAGGTAATATCTCACAACTTTTTTTCTCAGAATTGCAAATCTGAGTTTATATCTCGCAATTAATCACTCAGAAGAGCAAGATATAAACTCAGAATAGCAAGAAAAGAAGTCAGAACTGTGAGATAAAATATATATTTTTTTTTTCCCCCATGGCAGAAATTGTCAGACTCTGTTCCTAGTTTTTGTTGTGTTTTGTTCCCCGTGTGCTCCGTGACCCTCCATTTTTGTTTTGTTTTTTACTTATAATTTATTACGTTTAATTTATTATTTAATTTATATAATTTATTTCACAGGTGAATCTGAACTCATGCGTTCCCCTTTGTAAGCACTCATTGCATCAGTCTGGGAAAGTGTAAATGCAATTTTGTTTCCCAGCAGTCCTGCACACCTGATGAGCGGAAATTGCATAGAAGCCAGACAATCAGTTCATAGAGCTGGTGATTTCAGCAGGCAATATGTATCAGAAGAACATATGCATGCGTGAACACTCTGATGCTAGAACTAGAACTGTGACACAGACGTAAAACTGTGACTATGCAGTGATGGATGAAGAGTCCTCAGAGACAGAAGACAGAGGTCATCGCAGGTCTCCTCGAGGAGAATAAAAGATGAGAATCTCTCGGGCTACAGAGCCTCTGTAATAACGTCTGAGCCAGTCCCTTTTTGAAACCCTTATGAAAATGACTTCTGGCTAGAAATCCCACTGCATCCCAACTCTCAGCATAGATTATAACATGTTCATTCCAGTGACGGCCGATGCTTTCAGACGCAGGGGAAGCAATTACTGCCAAACAGAGAAATAAGTCAATGGAAATAACTGACTAGACTGAGTATTAGACTTTTTATCATTTATTTATTTTTTGTCTTTTTCATTTATTATTCATTTGTATGTTCATAAATGATTTTAAAATGGATTTTTAAATTTTTTTTTATGATGCCAATGTAAAGCACTTTCATTTATTATTGTGTATGCTATAAAAATACACTTGCCATGCCTACGGATAAAATAAAAAATTCTGAACATTAAATTGATGTATTATGACTGACAAAAATACATCAGATTACAAAAATAAAATTGTTTGGGATGCAAAATGTTCAATAAACAATCAGATTCTGACTATTTTCTTAAAGTGCCACTATTATGCAATTTTGAATATTGCCTTTCATGCAGTGTTATGTAGCTGTATGTGAATGTAAACGAACTGCAAAGCTGTAAAGTCAGAAGTGCACAATAAGTAGTTATTGTCTCACAAAAGAAAGAATCAGCTATTAACAGCCTAAATAAGACATCAGTAAATCCAATCCCACACCGGGTAATACATTTGCATAATGCCCGCCTATGTTCTACAACTTGACCCGCCCTCAGACACTGTAGCTTGTTCATCATCATGTCGAGAAGGTAGTAATGTAATGATGCACCGGGAGCCGGTTGAAAATCGATAAAAATATGTGACGATTCAAGTCAGTTGAGATGTTAAACGAATAATGATACATTTGGGTTGGGGGTTTATATGAATGTATCTCTGAGGAGAATTGTCTTTAGAAAAGTCTAGATGGTATTTTCTTTTCATCTTGCCTCCGTTAAATGCATAATATTTTAAAGCGCAGAACTTCTTTGTTTATAGCTGCAACCAAGGAAACGCTGTATCTGCTGTTCCATAAGCGCCACCTGCTGTTTGATAGTGAATCTGCGTCTCATTCAGCCCATCTGTGTTTGTTTCATTCAGATATGTTTATCGCATATAGTATAATTTCACAAAATTAAAGTCAGACCATTCTGTTTTTGTTTCAAATTTTGAATTTATAAATACAATCTAAAACTGCTTTTGGTTTGTGATTAAAATGCAGTGGTTGCCTCTAATTTTAAATAGAGCACAAGCTAATTTGATATTTCTGAGAGATTACTTTCATTTGTATTATTTATTTATTTGATTTGGGATTTGTTTTAAAATTTCTATTTAGTTTTGCCATGCTTCAATTTCACAAATACATGTGCAGCTTTTTTTCTGAGAAATAATAAAAGGACACCTTTTCATTTATAATTTGTCTTAAATCTCATTTTGTTAAAAAAAATAAATAAATAACGTGTGAAAATCGTATCGTGAAATCAGTATCAGGAATCATATCGCATTGTGAGTTGAGTGAATCGTAACATCTCTAGAAAATGGGAAGTCGTGGCCTAATGGTTAGAGAGTCGGACTCCCAATCGAAGGGTTGTGAGTTCGAGTCTCGGGCCGGCAGGAATTGTGGGTGGGGGGAGTGCATGTACAGTTCTCTCTCCACCTTCAATACCATGACTTAGGTGCCCTTGAGCAAGGCATCGAACCCCCAACTGCTCCCCGGGCGCCGCAGCATAAAATGGCTGCCCACTGCTCCGGGTGTGTGTTCACAGTGTGTGTGTGTGTTCACTGCTCTGTGTGTGTGCACTTCGGATGGGTTAAATGCAGAGCACGAATTCTGAGTATGGGTCACCATACTTGGCTGAATGTCACTTCACTTTCACTTTCAAATAAATTTTTATTTTCACTTCCGAATGATGAGGCTGCAAAGATTCAGTGGTTAAAATATTTTTTTTTCTGATATACCACAGCCAATCAGAGCAGAGTAGGTTCACAGAGAGGAGGTTTTTAGAGAGACTGAATCTTAGAACTGCTTCGAATGAATCGTTTGAGAATCGCTGGAAAATTAGGTGATATTAAATGCATATGTTGATACAATGAAAGCATTTTTTTTTGTTTGTTTGTTTTTGTTTTTGTTTTGTTTTTTACCTTGCATGCATGTAAACCTATTGTATAACACCCACAAAACAATATTAGGAATCTTAAAAAGGGCATAATAGGGGCACTTTAAATCTCTGCAAGGATGTTGCCTCTGGAAATAGAAAGAACACCATTTGTATTCTGGGCCACACTTGTGAATTTTAAATGAAAGATTTGCTAATGTTCTATTTTGTGGTGAGTTTGACACAAGAGCTGTAACCACTTTGTCAGGATTGTAATAATTAGAGAATCAAATATTGGTCGACTGCTCATTTGAATATTGAGATTTGAATATGGAATATGGAAGTCTACGGTGATTGACACCTGAGAAAGTCCTTTTTCCATAAAAGATGGGCTTCCCAAGGTATGTGATTCAGCAAATGGATTTTATTAAAACCAACCTAAATGTTGTCCTATATGCACTAGTAAAGATTTGAAAATTATCTACGGAATATCAAAATGCTTTACTAATTAAAATAATGCATTATTATAGTTGATGTAGGTTGATTATTAAACTGGAACAGGTAATATGTGACACCTCAAGGAAAGCATTAAGTAAATTATCCGTTATTAAAACCCCTGCACAAGCAAATACAATACTCCTTGACCTGAATTCATATACAAGGTTGAATTTTTTTATTTTTACCCAGGGGAAAATTCAGGTCCCTGAGAATGTTTAGAGTTGAAGTTTTGCACTAAAGGGTGCACCAAGTCAGCAATCTCACAGAAATAAAAGAGAGGAATATCATTCCCGTAAGCTCAAAGGGTGCAGTGTATTTTTGGGCAACAGCTGTCTCACCAACACAGCTCACTAACAGGCCAGCTATACTTCCATGAAAAATTTAGATGACTCTCCTGAAAAAGAAATGAAGTTGGGGGCTGTGGGGAGTCATGTATGAAAACTCACAGCCATATGTACACATCTCTGCTGTCTCTGTCTCTCTCTATATGACAAATGACACAGACACAGACTATATATAGTGTTTTCATTTTTTATATAACGTGTCACAGAACAGAAATTTGTTAGTTACATTTTATATAGACAAACAGAAAGACAGACGGATAGATAGAAAGAGTCTAAAAATAACTTTTATTGAAGCCAATCTTCCAGAATGACAGGGTGTGGAATGTGCCACTTTATGATGTAATAGTGTGGCTAAACACCGCCTCCGCAGGCAGAAGATGATCAACGCCTGCTTTTACAGCAAAGCCTGTTTAGCCCCGCCCACGATTCACACATTAGTGAATAATGAGAGAGGCAAATGCAGGTCTAAGCTGAAATCAAACGATACAGATGGCTCTATAGACAACAAGTGTGTGCAGTGCCAAGTTGAGAAAAAAAGAAAAAAAAACATTGTATTCATCTTTGCATTGCTTTCCCTGCTGATCCCAACATTAGGAAAGAGTGGATGAACTTTTTTTAATGTAGATCCAGACCACATCAGTAAGAACTTGGTCCTTTGTTTATTTCATTTTACCGTGGATTAATTTGCAAACAAAGCACAATTTAACACAGGATTTTTATAAAGATTGAAACTTAAAAGACGATGCAGTGCCATATACTGGATCTGAAAGTAATGTCACACCACACAAGTGTGAGTAACTGTTTTTATTACGTGGTTACTATTGCTTTATTAGAGATCGTACTGAATATTTATGCATTTTTAACCTTAATCACAGCAGCATCCATCTATGAAGGATGCAGGCTAAACACAACTGTCAACCAATCATAGCAGTGGGCGTTTACTTCCGAGTCTACAATCCACCACACCTATTAAAACAGTGTGTTCTGATGAGGGGGTCAAAACACAATAGAAAATAGTCTATAACTTCTAAATGCTTATGTTTTTTTAAAATATTGATAATGTTACAAGTGGACCTCAGAGAACAGTACAAAATAATAAAAAATGCAGTTCATGACCCCTTTAAATCACATTCATCCTGAGAAGCACTGGTTATTATCTATGCTTGTTCTCAGTATCATATTGACATATACATGTTCTGTGTGAAATCATATCTCATGAAGTGAGGCTGTAAATTGGATTTCATAGGCAATTTATGTGAGGACACCGTGGCGTCTAATTATCAATCTGAGTGAGGCATCTGTCTGCAGAGATGTTCAGCAGAATATGTTTACTTCATATAAAGACAACCATTGCTTTTTCTAAGTATTCGATTAAAATATATTTTTCTGCAAAAAAAATAGCTCCAATACCTTTTATCTTGTAAGCTAAATATTTTGTCAAAAGGCAGCAAGAGATGTAGAGAATGAATCATTCGTGAATCTGACTAATCCGAACGCATGAATGAATTCAGGAGATGCTCCAGTACTCAAACTATTGAAAAATAACGTATTTGGAAAATATCTGTGCATTCTTGAAAATATCTCCTTTTTGTTGAAAAAAGAAATTCCTGTGGAAACACAAAGGTAACTTGTACATGTACATAGAGCTTTTTGGATGAACTGTCCCTTTAAATTATGAGTAACTTGTAGCGTGGTGAGCTACAGTTTCAATAATTGAAACATTTCAGTAGTTACACTTATTTACTACAGCAAAACATGAATGTTATGCATTGCACCTACATGTGCACCAGCCTTTGTTTTTCCCTTTAATATTATTTTAATACCATGTTTCACAAATCCGCTTCGCACTGTCAAGCTTTCGCTGACTTGAATCCCAACAAACCCTGCCTTGCACCAGCCTTTGTTTTTCCCTTTCTCTGTGAATAGGATGGCGACAAAGCATTCTTTTTTTCCATGGGAATGCTTCCCATTGAAGTGAATATCCCATCCCCAAAGGCCTGGAACTAATCACACTAACGAGTCCACGAAGGCCACCTTCTGCCAGTGATTGGAATCACAAACACCCACCCAAAAAAAATAAGCAGCCAAACTTCAAAAATGAAATCGCCAACGCTCTCTGTAAATGCTAATGAGCAACAAAGTGATAAAACACATAATCTGTGCAATGTGGGCTTGTGCGCTTTGGGAACATTTATGAACGCATATATGCCATCGCATCCCATAAAGCCTGACCTTGGACAATCTCAAAAGCAAAGTATGCAGGACAAACTATGAGCACGGGGAGTTGAGATTCCTCTTGCACACTGGCCTATGGGCATGGAGGCGTTGCAATGTGGAGGAATTTGAATGTTAATGCCTCCAGAGAGAGAAGCCCCCACGTTGGCATTCAGTTCCTGTCAGGCACAGAGTCTGTGCCAGGCACTCTTCTGAGAGGAGGTGACAATGAGAGCTGTGAGAGAGACGAGGGAACCTAGAATGTCTGCTGGGTTCCAGAGCTGACACTCATGGTGCATTGTGGGTAGGAGGGCAGACAGGAGAGAACCGAGCACCAAAAGGTGAAGGAGGGTCCTGAAGAAGTAGGACAGGGCTAAAAGCGGAGGTTTAAGTCAAATAGATCAACTGAACCAACACTAATACTGAACCATTGCGAATAGCAAACACATATAGAACTAGAAAGGCCAAGAATGGAATATGATTGTCAAGAGTCTGATTTGGAAAAAGTTCACAAGGTTAAATGTACAGCAATTTCAAATTCAGTAGACTCCTATTAACCTATATGTTTTGATTAGACCAGCTTTATTTTCTTTATGTTCTCTATTGTTAGTATTAGCATTTGCATTATAAATAATATAGTTTCTTATATAAAGAATGATAAATTATTATTATCATTATTATCATCAAGCTCTGGTTAAATCAACTTTATATTCATATAACAATTATTATTATAGATGATATTCAAGTCAAGATATTTAAAAAATATTATTTAGCATTACTGAATCAACCTAAATAAATCAACAAATCATATTGTTATGGGTTAAATCAGGTAGAAATAGCTTGGAAATTAATGATAATCATATAAAATTAATAATTAATAATAATATAATTATTATTGTTTTTGTTGTTGTTGGTAGTATAGTAGAAGTAGTACCAGTATAATGTAATTTATTATTATTATTATTATTATTATTATTATTATTATTATTATTATTATGCAGGTAGTAATATTGTAATATTTATATTGCTCCTAAAATCTGAAATAATATTACTTACAATATTTATTAAATAATGTTACATTTGGCAATATAAAATATTTAAAATCAGATTATTAATTATTAATAATAATGGTGATCATTGTTGTTGTTGTTGTTGTTGTTGTTGTTGTTGTTGATGATGATGATGATAACGATTATGACAATGTTATTATTATTTAATAATATGCAGGTTGTAATACCATAATAATCCTCTTCAGTTCTGCAATAATATTGCTTACAATAATTAATTTTACATTTAGTAATAAAAAATAAAATGATTTATTATTAATATTAATGATTAAAATATTGCTATCTAAAACAAACAAATAAATAATCAGTTAAAATAAAAAAATAAAAGGCTATCAGTTTATATTCTTTAAAATCTATAGAAATGTATAAATGATGTTCTGTGAAATTCTCTGAATGCAGGCAGCTCATATCATCTCTTCGAAGACTACATAACACCCTGCTGGCTCCTGGACTGTGACGTCAGAAGTGATGCACAAAGGTCTCACAAAGAGACCGCAACTGATCCAGAAAAACTTACCTCTGCAGTGCTGCTCACGGGAGCGTGTACACTTCACCACGCGCAAGTTATTGTGTGAAACGTTTCACATCACATCCAACACTGTAAATACGTAACGTGCAACATTCAGTGTCAGTGTAAGAAAAGTTATTGCGTAAAGTCTGGCAGCTGCATATCAAACTGCCTCGTTACACCTCACTGTAGAACATGATGCAATATAATGCATGGCTCTCATCCACACCCGCCAAACAGCACTGACCTAGATCGGGTGGCATAGACGGGATATTTTTCTACACCCACACAAAACCGATGCATGAATGATCCGTCTCGTGAAATTTACGTCCATGCACAGTAAGTTGCCTGCGTTTATGACCATCAGTTTAAATGCATGTTCCATGTTGCACACAAGATTTACTAACTGAGATTGAACGTGGACTGTAAAAATCACAACTGGCTTGATTTAGTTAGTATCTATAGTTAGAAAAGAGCTAAGACTAACCTGAAGGGAATGGGATGGTGCTCCGGTACCAGGGACTCGATTTTCTTCTGCTCCTCTCACGCGCTGCCAGCAGTCATTTCAAGGTGTTTGCTTTCGTCAGTGAAGGCTATGCGTGTGTAATCGCGGCGGTCAGTGTACAGTGTGTAACCCCTTCAAACAATATTCCGCGGCCGTGCATACAGCGTTGTTTGTGAGGCGCGGAGACTGGACAGCTCCGGTGCTGAATTCTGCTCAGTTTTGCTGTGGACACCGTACAGCTCGGGTAAATAAACACAAGCCTGGTAAAAGTTGTGTCCGCTGCTTCTGCTGACAAGCCCACTAGATTCGCGAGGGTCCAATGTTCTTACAGCCTCTTCAGGGAACTTGTTTTCAGCCTGCGAAAGGAGACGTTTCATTGGTCTGTTCAAATGACGTTGGCACTGGGAGATGAGATGAGCCAATACATAGAGAGTGGATACAAGCCATGCACATACATCGCCTTGTTGATTTTGGGGTTGTAGATTATACTACAATATTTTCAAAAACCAATACTGAATATCTAGACAAAAAGATGTGCGCGTACTACAGTCTTGGCTAATTATATTCAATTAATTATGCCCAAAAATATACATAATTAATCTGTTGTCTGTCCAACTACAAAAATCCATGTTCATTTAATGCACAATTATACTAAAATTCTCAGAATTTCTCAAATTACCAACCAGAATCAAGTATCCCTGAGAGCTCAAACTTAATAAAATTTCATAATAGCCTATGCAATACAATTAACGTTTATTTTACAAAATACTGACTAAACTCACTGTTTGATCTTCACACTTCCTGGCCAGTGGGGCAGAGTTAATGTTGATAATAAAAAAATAAATAACAATTACATATTTATATTTTATCTTTAAGCAGTTAGCCTAAACAGTCCGGCATCATGACACTTTTTTAAAAGTAATTCATTTCTAAATAGTATGAGTCATAGAATTTGCATGTAAAATATTACAGTCAAAATATCAATAGTAATGAAAAATGTATCACCAATAATCATCATGACCAAATTAGGATGAGGATTTACAAAATGAGGCTTAAATAATTAATGATCCAAACAACCCCTAATTTGTTACATTTTATTCTTGTTTTCACAGGTAATAGTTATGACCACCAAAAGTTCATGGAATTCTTTCTGAACATATACATCTTCATCAAGATCTCAAACACCCATGAACATATAATCCTGCGTAGTTATGTTCAACACTTCCCAGTATGAGGTCCCAGTGCATGCTGGGTCAAATGGAGACACATGCATAATTAATGCTGAGGTAAATGCACATTGAACGATGGATCTCCTAGGGACCACTACACCTTACAGTCAAAAAGGAAATGAGAGAAAACATTATGTGCTTATAAATTAGATCCTGTAGCAAGCCAGAACTCATGTTCAAGTGAATATTACTTTATTGATATTACAGGCAACATGGAGAGGATAATGATGCTAATGAGACTTTGTGTGGGGCATTTTAGCTGAAAATTAAAAGGACTCTGTGCTTACTTTTTTGTCACTATTGAAAATAAATGAAACAAAAGAGTCAGGGTATAGCACCATATTTAACTTTTGACAGGAATGAAAATGAGGCTGAGGGACTGATGTCAGTGTGTTCAATGGACTGTACTGTTGTCTAACAAGGTTAGCGAGGTTATGAGGCACTTAGAATGGAAATTAACGGGGGGCCGTTTTTGGAGGATTTATAAGCACTAACATTAATTCTTCTCATAAAATGTGTCTTTTTAAAGAAGTTATTCTTGTCATTTTTATGGTTGTTTTAAGGGTTTTAAGAGTTATGTCTTCATGGCAATGGAATTGAAAATTTGAATAGAAAGCAAGTTGTCACACTAATGTCATCTTAATATATTATTAAATATATTATCAAGTTATGCTTTATTTTACTCGTAAGTTGAAAACCCCAAGGAAAAATCTTGAAGGAACCAGTGGCAAATTAGTCTTCAAGGTTCTGACATCAAACCTGCACCATTGTCCACATTCCGTTCTATGGTACTGTAAGTGCCCCACCGTAAACCAGATTTGAAAAATGGAAATAAATTTTTGTTCAGTGTTGTCAATCAAGCTTAAAACTTGCACTGAACCCTGCATATTGCTTTAAAATGATAATCAGCATCCATGATAGCTGCACGAGAGTGTTTGGCTGGAACATTTTAGTGAAAAGTCACTGTTTGTTGTCATTTTAAGTGTCTAAATTTGGTTATTTTGTCTTTGTATTTGCTTCATTTTAGAATATGACACATGATCAATAGCTGGTTATAGTTTGCCTTATGTTTTTGTGTTGTCTGGTGGCAAAAAGCTACATCTTTGTCAAGTTCATATTGGGTGAAAAGATGTCATAAACGCTTCAAGGGCAGCCAAACTTAAGTCTTTCAACAAGTGCTTCATAAACACTTTAATACAGACAAATGTTCCTGACAAGAGCAGAGGCACAATGGAGCCAGACTCGGTGCTTTCACATCGAGTAGTAGGGAAGACAGCCGTTGCACTAGCTCCATCACCATTAGCAGCCCATCCACAGCGTGATCTCTTGGCCATTAGTGTTCATTTGGCAGGACTCTGGGGAGGAGCTCGCCATCAGCCTCTCTGCTAACAATCAGATGAATGAGAATGCAGTGCTGAAAGATGCTAGTAATGGAGACTTCTGTTTGGCGGGCATTTGTTGTGGACTGTATATGGCATGGTTCGGTCCCAAAGAATGAATAGGACACATTGTGATGTTCTCGTCACAGTTTTAAACATTCATCTGCAGCACTGTAATAATATGGCTCTAAAGCATGTTTTATTTTCACTAATAGAGGTTTAATAAGGTTAGAAAGCAGAATAAATCTCCAAATAATGTTCTATCAAATTTGAAAATAACCAGCATGAAATTTTTCTACCCTCTAACTGTAAATCCTGAATTTTAAATGTCATTTTAGACCCAAATTTCATGTTGTTTTGTCACGATCTGCCATTGTTAGCACTTTGTACCTTTAGAGCTACAGGAAAAATAGGTTCAAACTAAATATCTATACTTAGACATAAAAACTCAAATAATCTATAATCTATCATCATTTACTCACCCTTCACTGAAGAAAAAAAAAAAAACTTAATTTTTCAATTGCAAATTTTTGCACACATATTTAAGTAAAATGTAAGTATGAAATTAAGTAAAAACCTCCTTAAGGCCATGTCCAAACATATTTTTATAAACAGAGTTTTTCCATCTTCCGTTTAAAAAGAATCTCTGTCCATATGAAAATGCAAAAGCATGCTATGAAGCACTGTCAAGAGCATGCCAAGCCAATTGTGACATATATACAATTTCCAAAGGAAATAAATAATTAGCCGGTGGGTTGTGATCATAACTTTTATATTTACTCAAATAATGTAAACACACAATTACAAGTAAAATATACTTATAAGTTCAAACTTTAATTTCTACAAGTTTAAATTGAGAACTAATATAGAATTTACTCTTTTTTTAATTCTTGCCTGAACTAAATTATTTAATGTAGAAATAACATTTGTTTTTTCTTAGGATTTACTTCACCACAGAATTATTTTTATTATGTTGTATTACATTAAGACATTTATAATGTTACAAAATATTTCTATTTTAAATAAATGTTGTTCTTTTAAATATTCTAATAAAACTATTAAAAATGTAAAACTGCTTTAAACACTAAGCAGCAAATCAGTATATTAGAATGGTTTCTGAAGGATCATGTGACACTAAAGACTGCAGTAATGATGCTGAAAATTCAGCATCGCATCACAGAAATAAATTATATTTTAAAATGTATTCAAATAGAAAATGGTTACTTTAAACTGTAATAATATTTAACAAAATTACTTTTTACTTTTTTTAGCTAATATATATATATATATATATATATATATATATATATATATATATATATATATATATATATATATATATATATATATATATATATATATATAAACATTTGAATGGTTGTGTATATTTTATACAAAGTGCATATTAAATAATTTAAGATAAATACTTTTACCTTTTTTCAATATTAATCAGAATCAGAATCAGAATAAGCTTTATTTGCCAAGTGTGTGCAGACACACAAGGAATTTGTTGTGGTTTTTTTTAGGAGCTCTTGGTACACACATACATACTACATACATGCATACATGACATGAGAAAAGAAAGAACAATTAAATAAGACTAAAGAAAAAACAAAAAATAAATAATTATAATAAAGTGGTAAAAAAAAAAATTGGAACAGACAGGTAATTGCTTTAAGTGGAGAAATGAATTACAGAAAACAGGTAATCATTTCTGTGTTAGCTGTTTAAGATGGAGATGGCATGGGGGGGAAATGTTTTTTATGCCCAAGTCCCTGGTTTGTCCAGATGTTTGAGGATGTAGTGCAGTCCCATATTGACTGCATCATCCACTGACCTGTTTGCTTGGTAAGCAAACTACAGGGGGTCCAGCAAGGGACCAGTAATGTCCTTTAAGTAGGCCAACACAAGTCTCTCAAATGACTTCATGACCATGTTAAAGCAACAGGTCTGTAGTCATTTAGCCCTGTTACTTTTGGTTTCTTGGGTACAGGGAAGATGGTGGCGCATTTAAAGCAGGAGGGGACTTCACACAGCTTCAGGGATCTGCTGAAGATCAGTGTGAAGACTGATGACAGCTGGACAGCACAGGCTTTGAGGCAGGCTGGAGAGACATCGTCTGGGCCTTTGGCTTTCCTTGTCTTCTATTTCCTGAATACTTTGCGTACATCATCTTCACAGATCTTAAGTGCAGGCTGGGAAGCAGTAGGGGGAGAGAGGGTGTTGATGGCTGTGTTGTAAGACGGTCAGAGTGGGTGTGGGGTGTGATACCAGGCTTTTCAAACCTGCAGTAAAACTCATTCAGGTCTTCAGCCAGTTGTTGATTGGCCTCAGTGCTGGGGGATGGGGTATTGTAGTTGGTGATGGCTTTCAGGCCCTTCCACACTGATGCAGGGTCGTTCTTTGAATACTGTTTTTTTTTCAGCTTTTCAGAGTAGCTTCTCTTAGCTACTCTTATCTCCATATTCAATGTGTATTTGGCCTGTTTGTACAAGGCTTTGTCCCCACTCCTGTAGGCATCCTCTTTGACCTGCCGAAGCTGTTTGAGTTTTGCACTGAACCAGGGTTTGTCGTTGATAAATGTTAAATAGGTCCTGGTGTAAACACACATGTCCTTAGAAACTGATGTAGGATGTCAATGTGTCAGTGAGCTCATCCAGATCAGCGGCTTTAGCCTCAAAAACACTCCAATCAGTGCAGTCGAAGCAGGCTTGTAAATCCCATTTCATTAGTCCATTAGTCCAGGACAGAGTGTAGCAATGGTCCTGTATATTGCTGTCCCTGGTGGGACATGTGATGTGCTGTCCGTATTTAGGCAGTTTGTGGGTGAGAATAGCTTTATTAAAATCACAGAGAATGACAATGAAAGAGTCTGGGTAACGCTGCTCTGTGTGTGATCTGATCAGCCAGCTGTTCTAGCGCCGTGCGTACACGAGTTTCAGGAGGAATGTACGCATTCAACAGAATAAACAAGGAATACTCCTGAGGCGAATAAAAAGAACACAGAAAAAAACATATTTTATAGTTTTGCAGCTAGCTCTCGCAGTTTTGTGATGTAACGTCTTGATTTGTATCATATCAGACTTTACATGTGAATATCATTATATTCAGCTTTAAATATTGCTCATTTATAGGGATCTTTTTGTGCCATTTAAACTTTGATCAGGCAATAGTACCATATATAATCGATAAGGTACATTCAGACATTCAGTCTTCACTGTATGGCAAATCTACATGCATAATTAAGATATCAATGTTTAATACTACTCTACAAAGTACCACTAAACATCAGTAAGATTTTCAGGCAAAATATCACATCATGCATTCATTAACTTGTACAGTATATTTGTGCAATTATCAAATCTAAGTCTGTATGACATGTGTACACTACAAGTCTAGCCAAACCTAAAATCCTAAAATATTTTGATGCCAAGTTTGTTGCCAAGCAACACACTCTCTCTCTTTCTCTCTCTTATTCTGCCTGGTTTAGTTCTGTCCCATTTGTGAAAAGAAAATAAACAAAAAGAAAGTTTCACAGAGAACTCCCCTTTTCATTTTACTCAGTCTATATTTGCTGTAAAATCCCATTTTAGGTAAACCTAAGTTACTGGTTTCCAGCTAGTCACTAGCTGGTTGACCAGCCCCCTTCTTTCCAAAACCAGCCTGACTAACTCACATTGTTATAAAAAGCTGGAAGCTGGTTTGAGTTGGTTTGTGAGCAGCTAGAAAACAGTAAGCATCAGGATTTAATGTCACATGTTAATATTCAACTCACTGCATCCTCATTGTTTGGCCTCTGCCAATAAAAGTCCAATTAAAAATGCTACAAATGTAATTTGTTTTCTAGCACTTCATACAGTGCTTAACATGCAGTGCAGTTTCACTGCATTTTCAGAAGCAGGATATGCCTCCCTATTTCACATCATCGAATGGCATCGTAATTGTATTACAGCAGCAATGCGGAAATTTGATAGAGACAATGTAATATTCCCTCCTTTTCCTCTTCATCCTGATTCCTACCACAGCAGTCTAGTAGTACAAAAACTCTTGTGTGCTTTGGTCAGGCCACAAATTTTATATATAATCAGAAGTACATTGTTTTGCTTACGTCATTAGAGACATTTAGACAGTAATCAGATGACTATTAGATAATGATTAAGCTCTTGTTATTATCAGCAGATATGTCCACTAAGAGACCAGTTGTTTTAACAACCACAGATATGTGACAAAAACCCTTAATGAATATGATTTAGAATTTAAATATGATTTAAAAAAAAAAATATTAAATTAAGAATAATAGCAAATGTTACCATCTCAGACAGATATGTGACAAAAACCCTTAATGAATATGATTTAGAATTTAAATATGATTTAAAAAAAAAAATATTAAATTAAGAATAATAGCAAATGTTACCATCTCAACAAACTTTGCCATCACTTGCCACCAACAGTTTTGATCTCTAATATCATGGCAACACATTATACTATCATGTTTCTCAGGAAAGTTTTCCAAGAGTTAATTCAAAGACCGTCTTGGAAACGAAAAACCAAACTCGTTCTGTGAGTGGGCATTTGTCAGTGACTCATTCCAGAGATAACAACCAGAAAAACTTTAACATTTATTTATTTATTTAAATATGCTGTTGACTTTGTGTTTATGAGGTATCGTGTGGTACGTTATTTTACTTAGAATAATCGGGGGCAGATAACAGTTATGAGTCCAGTCTCTAATTAAGACCTTTTCCATACGGTTTATAATTATTAAGACATGTTTACAAGACAAGCTATTGAGTCATTCAAAAAGGTGTAATATCAACATTATCAACAATATCAACATTTATCCATTTCCTTAAGCTGCTAAACTACCCCATGTGTGTTCCCCCAGTTCAATCTGGTAAAGTGTTTTATTTGCACCCCTGGAGGTAAAAAGCTGTTTATAAACTCTTCAGCCCCAAACCCAATGGATCTGTCTGCACTGATTTGATTGGAATGGTGACATAAGCTAGATTTGGGAAGTACGACCTTGACTGAATTTTATGCAGAGCTTAAATACAAGACATTTTGGCAAGATGACCTGACATTCAGCCGGTGCGGAGCACAGATATCCATTAGAGGTGTTAGAAAGAGTGGCAGGATGAGTTTCTGACAGCAGGTCCAGTCAGTTATTTCTTTAATTAAATGCCTGTGAAGGCCTTACACTCTTATAGTGCTAGAACACATAGCATTCTTTAGCTGCAATCAGAAAGAAACATAAATCATGCATAAAGGTAAGGGTAAAATATCTATCTATCAATCTATCTATCCAGCTGGCTCTGCAAATTGATTCCAATTATTAGGGACAGCAAATTTGAAAGCAGAGAAAAGCATTCAGAAGAATGTAATTGGTTGTAAAATGTGGGTTTGATATATAGTTATATGCATGTTATACTCCATGTACATAGGCTATATGACACAAATATAATGAATGGTCCACATAGCCAAACATGTCTTGCATGTCTTCACATTTTCATAGAGGATGGTCATGCTGGTGTTGGGGGTGTATCAAAGCATTTCTGCAGGATTTTAGATCAATGCCTCGGGCTCAAACATAGTCATGCTCTGAATGTTTTCACAATCCTTACTTAGAGGCAGATATGTGGTTTTCAGCTCATATTTAAATGCCTGGGTTTTAAAATATATATATATTGGTTTCACTCACTGCCACTAAAATCAGATAAGGGAGAGTGGGCAGTGGGGTAAGATGTGCCAGCTGTGTCGCCCCCTTAATATATCAACCTGCATTATTTTTGTCATATCACCATATATTCAGAAAGGGCCCATCATATGCAGCTGCCTGTAATTAAGAGATTCCCATGAGTGATAAGCATTTCTATGATAAAAACCAGAGCTGTGTCCGAATATGCCTACTTCCATACTATATAGTATGCAAAAAACAGTATGTGAACAGAGTAGTAGGCCTTTGACCAAATGATGACCAGATGACCTACTACCTCCGCTACTTCTTGCGCATTCAATGGATACTATCCAGTAAGGCCACAAGAAAGAACTTGTGAATGGAAATTAAGTGATGCAACTGACACTGGCAGATCATGTGATAGGAACAACATGGCGGACGTAGTCCATCTGAATTTCATTCATATTACCTATATTCATACTATAGAATGCAAAGTGAATTTGAAATGAAATGTAGTACCTATACTGTCAAGTATGTGACTTTGGATGCAATATATCATATATGTTAAACTGCCAATGTATGAAGCCTTGGAAATTATATGGCTAAACATTAGCCATGAAATATGAAAGCATATGGGGTAAATTGTGTCAGATGAGGATACACTGTGTCATTATCTCAATTAATCAGTCTAAGCAAAAATGAACATGTTAATTAAATTCAAAAATCAAATCTTTGAAAGAATTAGGACTATTTTAGATTTATTTTCGTTGGGTAAGTTGTGTCACTGTTATTTGAACCAGTTAGTCAAAAAAGGTGACTCTCAGCAGCACAGGATGAGGAGATAGACGCTGTCATAACCTACTTGTGCAGCCTAGGCCTCTGAAGACCTGCATGAGCTGATTAATTAGAAATAAACTGACAAGGAAGATGCATCCAGTCTCATCTGTGTAGGCTCTTGCTTTGTCTCTGGCTGAATAGAACCGATGCTTTTACAGAAAGCAAAACTCAATCAGCGTTTTAATCTCAGGAAAATATGAATTGTAAAACACTCCTCAATAATGCTAAACTGCCTTTCTCATCCTTTTAGGTATTTTGCATAAAAATGATGCTGTCTGCATCTTTAATTTAACATGACAGCGCTTCACGAAGGTTACAGTTTTAAAACAGGAGGTGCTTTTAAAACTTTAAGTGCATAATGGAGAGTGAGGGAGGGAGAGCACAGCGAGAAGGGGAAAAGAAATGAGGAGAAACATCAACAATCATAAGTTGATGTCAATACCTCAGACAGTTTACTGTAAGACACATCCCTGTCGTAGTTTGGCTAAAAGCATATCTGTAATACTCATATTGAGAGCTTTCCTCCAACCCTATTAGACTACTTAACTAATACAGAGCGAAGACAACCACTACCCAGCTATACTTAGACTTTAATGACTGATGCCTTTGTATACACCTACATACATCACTGTACTAATGATGTGATATTATATATCATGCACACTATTATAAATCATGCCTTTCAAAAGTTAACTGAAAAAACTTCCTCTGTTTTCCATTTAAAGGCGGAAAAATACCTGAAAGTGCTCCGTCGGTGAAAACCACAGCTACACTACTGGCCCAAACGAGCGGAAAATACACAATTAAGCTGATCTCTTTTCCATCTCCGCACATTCTCGACAATTGGGCTACAAAATTGGATGTCCCCGGAGATGACTCGTCGCTAGTGCAGTCATCATACACTGTGGCAAACTGACGGGAAGCTGGAAAAACACTGAGCGGATTGAGGTTTTTACGGCATATTATAACAGTGGTGGATGCAAATAAGTTGTGATGGAGGTAATCAGACACGCTTAGTGCATGAGACTTGCTGAAACAACAGATATAATAAATGGTGAGACATCAGCTGGAAACCAGAGGACTGCGGTGCACTTTAGTTGAAATGACTGTATGTATAATTCATCAGTCTTATTCATGAATGAGACTTGGATGTGCTGCTACTGAGTATAAAAGATTAAAGGAGGAAATAAATGGCAGCCAGTTATGAGCACTAATTGGTTTCTCCCCCAACAAACATTAAAAAATACAGGGATAGTATAATAAGAATGACTTTTGAGTTTTACCCAAATAGCTAAACTGAACATGGAAGAGTACATTTGGTGGGACGGTTTTTCCATATGTTCATCTCTGGGAGAGTTCACACTTGGCAGGTTGGTGCACTTCACTTACTTGAATAAGTGTGAACGCTGCCATTAATATAATGTAATTGAGTCAAGATATTATATATGCTGCTGGACCTTTTTAATGTACTCTAGGAATTTATTTTGTAATTTTTGTAAGTTTTTAAAATGTTTTAAATTTTTATGTTTTTAATTTTTTTAATTTTTTTTTTTTGTTTTTTGTGATTTTTGTAACATTTTGTATAATTTTGAAAACAGCTATATATTAAACTAGTGTAATGCTAATGCATTTCTAATGAGCTGAAATGCTATTGAAATATCCCTGAAGCACATTAAAATTAAGTATTAAAAGTATATTTTAAATGAATTGTAAAGAAATAGTGTTACGTGCCTAGATTTTAAAAAATAAATAAAGGCACGCAACTAATCGGTGAAGGAGAGAACACAGAATGTATGTGAAGTGGTTCCATTTTAACCATTAAATAAAAAAACATATTAAAATATATTGCAAATAGCACAATGTTAATTAAATCACAACCATGAATCCTGATTTATTACTTGAAAAGTAAAGAGTCATTAATATTTTTTGTCCATTAAGAAGTCTCTCAACTTTAAATGGGTATATCCACTGATGTTAATTTTCTTCATTTGTAAAAGTACACCAGCATATAGATGACCTTTAATCTAACACACACAGATTATAAACCACAAAACATTAATATCATGATGTAAAGATCAAGACATACTTCAACCACTGTAAAAGCATACACAATATATATAAGTGTCCACACACTACAGTTTAAGCAATAGCTGAACTGAGAATCACAGGCTTGTGCCATATCCAAATACTACTTGTTAGGGCATTACAAATATTTCTGATCTCAAGATCTCGAGTCCCTCTTTGGTTATGGAAATTCCCATAGAAGATGGAAAATAATTATCTTTTTTCCAGGGTGACATGATATCATGTTTTTTTATGGCTGTTTCCTTAGAAAGATCTTTGCAACTGAAAACTGAAACTCAACCAGGAAACGACTTCCCAGACAGCATTGTACATAGGGAATAAAAACATTTTATGGGGTTTGCTATTAAAGTCCAGGTACTTATTATGTCTACTTATAAAGGCTTAAAAAATAAATAAATAAAATGTAAACTAAAAAGAATAGATATTTCCTAAATAAATGCACAATAGCTGTTAACCATAAAAAATAGGAGCTATTTAAGCACACATCCACACAATAGTAGATGCAGTTATCGGTTGGGATCACTGGCACAATGTTTGACAAGAGCAGATAAAACTGAGCATCGAAGAAATAACATTCCTAGAGGCGTTTCTTGTACAGACAAAAGAAAACGGCCCCCCCAAGCCATTATCCAACAAGACTCAATGCCCCAGATGTCATGTAAAGCCTGCATGCACACTGTGCAAAAACAGAGCCAGATTGTGCTCACTGAATGCCACAGCTCAACCTAAGGATATGCCTAAAATAAAACAAACATCCCCAACTCTATGAATACTTTACCAGAATAAAACTTTCATAACGGTTTTCTTGCTACAGTGCTTTTGAGTAGAGGTAAAAACTCAAACCATAAAAGAAGCCATGGAGTTCTTTAATGTGGTCTGCAAATTCACACCCTATTTCTTCAGCAGGATGTTTGCTTTACTGCCATTCCTTTTATACTTAAAGGGATACTCCATCCCAAAATGAAAATTTTGTCATTATTCACTTGCCCCCATGTCGTTCCAAACCCATAAAAGCTATGTTCGTCATCGGAATACAATTTAAGATATTTTGGATGAAAACAGGGAGGCTTGAGACTGTCCCATAGACTGTCAAATAAATAACAGTGTCAAGGTCCAGGAAAGTATGAAAAGCATCGTCAGAATACTCCATCTGTCATCAGTGATTCAACCGTAACGTTATGTAGCGACAACAATACTTTTTGTACACGAAGAAAACAAAAATAACGACTTTATTCAACAATTCCTCTCCTCTGTGTCTCTCCCAATCAGTGTAGCGCCATTTTGACAATTCTGAGCTGTACGCAGGCGGCTTATGCTCTTCTGTATCAGCCGCGCCACAAGGATACATTTTTTACATGTATTTACACTTTGGTTGGTAAGCAAACAGCGCATTGGTGCAGTGCGGCTGACACAGAAGAGTGTATGTCACCTGTGTACAGCTCAGATTTGCCAAAATGGCGCTACGCTGATTTGGAAAGGAATTGTTGAATAAAGTCATTATTTTTGTTTTCTTTGTGTACAAAAAGTATTCTCGTCGCTTCATAACGTTACGGTTGAATCACTGATGACAGATGGACTATTCTGACGATGCTTTTCATACTTTCCTGGACCTTGACACTGTTATTTATTTGGCAGTCTATGGGACAGTCTCAAGCCTCCCTGTTTTCATCCAAAATATCTTAAATTGTGTTCCGAAGACGAACAAAGCTTTTACGGGTTTCGAACGACATGGGGGTAAGTGAATAATGACAAAATTTTCACTTTGGGATGGAGTAACCCTTTAAGAGTGTTTATTGATCAACATCCATTTGTCCTCAAACTGACCTTTTCTCTCAAACATCTCTGGTATCTCTCTCTGTGATTCCTGCTGTGTTTTTGCCAAGCCTGGGTTTGTGGACATATTTGAGAAACTTTCTAAGATAACAGTGAGGTAATTGAGGGAAACATACGTATAATTGCTCAGTGACTTGATGCATATTCTAGGTCTGCGGCAGGGCCGTGCACAGGGGGGTGGCCCGGTGGCTAGAGTCACTGCCCCTTTGCCCTCATAAACTGAGGTGCCCCTCTCACCAATCCCCCCTTCACCCCAGTTCAAAGCTGATCAATGATCAGCTGATTTCGTTCCGTGTTTCCCGCCCGCACCGCAGCATCACTCACGATCTGTGTGCCGCTCTCTGGAGAGTGGAGACCACAGTTCCCGAAGCTCATTGCATTACCAGGTAGATGCATTATGATCCTCATTAGTCAGTGGTTGATCTGCTGAATTAGTAATAAGTTGGTAGTTTGTTTTTATTTTTGTTGGTAATGACTCAGCCTTCTAAAAGTGCTAACAACTTGTACAAAATATCCATGTTCTTAGAATTAGAATGTTTAATCAAATTATTGTACCTGATCAGATCTAATATAGATAACACCAAATTTGCTGTTGTTGGCACACTTTGTAGACAAAAAAAAAGCCTTCACAAAAAAAGAAGACAGAATGAGAAAGAGCAAAGAGGGGCTGCTAAAGGCAGTTCAACACTGCAAACATGAATACAAAGCTCTAGCAAGCCAGCATGCAGGTAAATCATCATATAGTATATTTAGCAGTTTGTCACACTTTAATTCTTGTAATTAAGTATATGTCCCATTATAATCACTTGTCTTGATACTTGTAATCTATAACACATATTTCATTAAAACCAAATCACACAAGGCTGTCATAGAATGTATCTATGACAAAGGGTTCTAAAATATGGCTTCTTATTAAAAAGTGTTCCTACGGCTCAGTTTGCCCCGGGTTTGGGGTAAGTTGACCCGAGTTGAGTCAGTGGGTAAGATGCACCATCTGGGTGTAAAATGAGCATCTGACCGAATCTGATTCAAACCCATGTGAAATAAATAATAATTTAAAAACTAATTTAATATTTTCCTTTTACAGACAGTCATATTTATTTTCTTAAAGTTAACTTTAACAACATACAACCAACCAAATTAAGTTTAAATTTTAATATTTAATTGTTTGCATCTCAGAAACAATATGTTGAACTCCAAAGTTGTAGCTTTCCTAAAAACAGACTAAACAGAGAGTTTGTTGGCCATTAGTGACTATAGGTGGAAAGATATTTTTATTAGTTTATTTTTATTTATTTTCATAGCAATATCTGGCAACACTGAGAAACTGATAGTAATCAAAAGAGCCCACAGACATTATTTATTTGTTTTGTTATTGCTGACTGGCCACATACGGTAAGACAAATGCAAAAAAATAACAAAAAACATGATGTTATCTGTCAGAAACGTTATCAACGCTATCAAAACAGTAGCATATGACACTAGTGCAGAGATCTGTAGAACAAGTATGTTGCATCTATGCTATATCATATTGTAGTTAAATTTTCACAAAGTTGTGCAACAACAACATTCATAAGGGAATTAGACTAAGTTATCATCTATACAGCAATGGTTATTAATGAAAACTATAACAGTAATAGGCCAATGTATTACTGAATGAATAATAAACAATTTATAAAATGATATACCCCTAACCTAAAGTAATGGTGCAATGTGATATCATTTAACAATGCTCATTCCTTCAAAACACAGAAAACATCTTTCACAAACATCTATATATCTGTCTCTTTTAAAGTGTTTAGTGTATATAATGAGTGGGGTTATTATAGCACAATTCCCACCCAGACTACACTTATTTTAGAAACCCTGGCTACAACAGTGGTGCTTAAAGCCCTGGCTACAAACGTGGTACACTCTGCGCTGCAATATTAGTTATTATATGAGAAAAACTACGTTTGTGTTTTTAGTCTAACACTTATCTCTTGATAGTCCAGTGAATTAATGAGCAAACTCAAGCAGGTAATAAAGGAAAAGTTCAGCCAAAAAAAAAATAATTTGCTGAAAATTCACTCACTCTCAAGCTATTAAAAATGAGTTTGTTTCTTCATCAGGAAAGATCTGGAGATGTAGCATTACATCGCTTGCTCACCAATAGATCCTCTGCGGTGAATGGGTGCCGTCAGAACAAACAGCTGATGAAAACATACAATAATCCACAAGTAATCCACACCATTCCAGTCCATCAATTAACATCTTGTGAAGTGAAAATCTGTGTGTTTCTAAGATACAAATCCATCATTCAGACATTTTTACTTTAAACCATTGCTTCTGGCCAAAATAAGACTATAATGCTTCCTCCAGTGTATATGTCCATTCCCTTTGTCTTTGCATATTAAAATCCACAGATATATTTATTAAGAACTGTTCTGGACTGTTTTCACTTGTAAACAGTGCTTAAATGTGCATATTTCTCTCCAGATTCAGGTGAGATTACTTTTTCAGTGGACAAATGTAAACAGCGCTGTGCATGTTTATGATTTTATTCAGAAAAGACAGTTTTTTTTTAAAGAGAAAGATTCATTATGAATTGTTGAAGATTTTAAGCTTTTCACATGATGCTGACTGATGGACTGGAGTGGTGTGGATTACTTGTGGATTATTATGTTTTATATTTATTATGTCATTCTGACGGCACCCATTCACCATTTTGATATGGTCTTAAATTTCCCCTGTAGAAGTTTACCCTTCTAAGTTTACTTCTGCATTTCAACCCCATAGATGTTAAAGATAGTGCTCTTATATTTAATTTAGTTGAATTAATTTTAGGCTATACTAAATAATAGTTCACTTTACTCAACCTCCTTTCTGCTACAACTGCAGCACTGAATAATAATGTGATTTTTGTCGGATGATTGAACATAACTATTCACTGTGCACATCTTTAAGATGACTGCAAGCCAAACCAGGTCACTGTGCTATTAGCACCAGAAACGTCCTTGCTTTGACTGTCCAAGTGCTGCGGCCACAGGTGCAATCAGTAAATATGAAGGTAAAACATGTCACAGCATAATTCTTAACTGCAAAGTAACCTGTCTTTAACATGTTTTCACATCATAATTTCAAAACCAATTATCATAATGAAACTGGTTCAAAAAAACACCATATGGTCAGGCACTTCAGCTTAAATGTCACTCTTTGTCAGTGGAAAGGTCTCAGCGTGGCTTGGCAGCTGTTGTATTAGCACATGGTTTTTTTTGGGCTCTTTGATTTAGATCTCAACAAGGCCTGATATCTTGCCTGAAGACCCCTTTCTTCCAGACAAAGTCTGAGAGGAAGTTAAACACAAAGCTTCTTCTGAGATTATAGAGTTACGTCACCTTTTTCCACAGGGGTGTGCAAATTCGTTTGAATGGTTGAATCATCTTGTCACACTGTGTCCTGACCTGACACTATCCACCATGATGTAATTTGTCTAAATGAAATCAAAAATGCTGTGTGATGCAATACAGTTACTGCAAGATCACTGTGGGTGGAGCTACCGAAGTGTGACATGACAGAAATAACATCCTGTCTCTCATCCCTTTATATATTTATAAGATTTTATAATTAAACTTTTATTCAGCAAGGATGCATTAAATTGATCATAGTGACAGTGGACATTTATAATGTTACAAAATATTTTTATTTTAAACAAATGCTATTCTTTTGACATTTCCATTCATCAACTGGAAATCCTGAATAATATTTATCACCGTTTTCATAATAATTTCAAGCAAAGGGACTGTTTGCAACATTGATAATAATGATAAATGTTTCTTTAGCATCAAATCAGCAGTTCAGAATGATTTCAAAATTTATTCTAATAAATTTGAAAATATATTACAATACAAACTTGCTATTTTCACACCATATTTTAGATCAAATAAATGCAGCCTAAATGACTTCTTTCAAATAAATTAAAAAAAATCGTACTAACCCCAAACTTTTGAACATTCATGTATAGTGTACATTTGGAAAAATTTCATACCACATTCCTTTTTACAAAAATCACACAGTCAGCGCTATCAAAACATGTTTTTGTTAGTTATGGCCTAATTATGGACACATTTTCAACACATTTCTGCAATTTTCTGGCATAACATAATATAACAGAATAATAATATAACAGAATAACAGAACATTCAGATCTTTGGAAGAGAAAAAAGTCATTAAGGCTCAAGATAGATAACACAAAATCCACAGAAATATGGCCCACACCATCTCATCATCTCTTTGCTCCCGGATCTCACCATCTTTAAACGATGCCATAAATTTCCCACCATTATTGATCTCTTGTCTTTTACAGGAAGTAAACTAGAGCAGGAATAAGGCCTCTTACTATTTCTCAAGCCTAGTCGTCCCCACTTTGAGTAGTTTTTGTGTAATGGTACCTGACAGATAAAGAGTTTTAGGAGCCACTCTCACAACTTGCTTTGTCTTCCACTGCACCATCAACAAGAACAGAAACACTTGCTAATTCTACCGTCATCACTTTGCTGTTGTAAGGTTTCCAGGACTGACGTCCAGCAGTGCAACATTGTATATGTACATCTGCATGGCACTTATGGGAATTACAGGACATGTAGGGCCAATTAGAGAATCCATTCTACTGTCACGGGACTGCAGAGTTTCCGTCAATAAAACCAACATCAATTAGACAGGAACCTTAAAGGAACAGCTCACGTAAATAAACTCAACTTCATGTCATTTCAAACCTGAATTAATTTCTCTAAAAAAGTAATTTTTAAAAAGATAATTGCTTGAGGAATGAAGCTGTCAATCTTTAAGATGACAAGTAAATCTCACTAGCTGTCTCATAAAAGAGGTCTTTATGACTCAAACAACTATATCCCCAAGTCTTCTGAAGGCATACAGTAGCTTTATGTGAGAAACAGACCAAAATTTAAGTTGCCATTCACAGAAAAAAATGAGAGAAATAGCAATGTCTGATTTGTAATGAATCATTAAATGCTAAGCTAAAGCTATAGGCTAAATCTTGTGATCCAATTCATATAATATCCCTTTGATAAATAATGATGTGTCCCAGATTAAAGTTACATGAAGAACTGCAGATGAACCTAAGACAAAAGCTGCCACAGCTTTGTTTTTCACCTACTATGTAGGTGCAGAGTACTATATGTGATTTTTAATGCAGTCATTAAATCAGACTGGTTCAGTTCTTGAGTTCAACTCACTGACTCAAATTTCAGTCACACAAAGCTATCGAATGGCTTTAGAAGACTTGGAATATAGAGCATAAGTCACATCGCTCAGTTTTATGATGCTTTTTGTCATTTTGGAGCTTGACTGACCTAGTCTTCATGCACTTCAATGGCCAGGAGATTCTCAAAAATTACACCCTTTGAAAGTCACACAGGGTTTTAAACGACATGAAGGAAAGTAAATTATGACAAAACTTCATTTTGGGGAGCGCTGTTCCTTTGAACACCCTTTGAGAGCTCAACATGATGTACCATTTGGAGATATGAGCAAATTCTCTTTCAACACAGACTATTATCATAATTACAGAGAGAATATCAGAGAACGCACAGTACTCTTTTAGTACGGCTGTTCAGCCTGCATCCAATGAGCAGAAGAGCTACATGGTGTGCGAATGCGGGGGAGGACGGTTGTAATTGGCCTGTGAATAAATTTGTCATTAAAAGGCTCAGTAGGGGAGACCCCACTCATGGTCTTCCTGTGACACATCTGCCTGATTAAAGAGGTCAAGAAGCCAGAACTACGATTTTTTTTTTACTGTCCTCACCCCTTTCGGCAATGTTACATAATAAGGGTTAAAAATATTCTCTACAAAAATAATTTTGTTCTTTGTTTAGAACAGTTGGTGTTTTTTCCTAAAAGTAGTGCTAATCAAAGATGTTGATTCTGTATTAATGAAAGACTGATTGATCACTGCCAGACTGATTATAAGTCTGATTATATCGTTGGGATAGTGGTAAATGGTTAGGCCTTGTAAAAGAATATCAACATTTATGGCATGTCTGCTGGTTTCATATAATGCATTCTCAAGGGAAATGTGAACCTTTACCACAGAGATCTATAGCCATAGCTATTCATGAATGTTAGAATATCAATTCTGGTTATGTTGAGATGGTCCTATATATGATGGGTCCCATACAGAGACCTCAGATATGCATGCAAATAGTAATTTACTCTTTTTTTACTTTAAATTCCTATCATGTGAATAGCCATTGCATTTATTATTATTTTTTTACATTCTTGGGTTTATATGTAACATTTTTAAGCATGCTGCCAAGTTAATTTTTTTATATATACACTACCATTCAAAACTTTTTTTTAAAGAAATAAAATAAAATGCTAGAACAATAGAACAATAGATAGAATAATAGAAATGATAGAACAATGGATAGATAGATAGAATGATAGAATAAAATGAAAGAAGGACAGATCGAATATAGAATGACAGAACGATAGGTAGAAAGAACAATCAATAGAAATGATAGATTTTGGAGTGATCTGTTCCTTTAAGATCTGTAAGGATCGAGTTTCCTGCATTTTAAACAGTCTCTGTATTCTATTTTTCCCGGTCTTTTTTTTTCCTTCTGTCCATTCATTCCTCCTTGGGTCAAGTAAAGGCTCTTCAAACATCCTCTCAGAATCTCTTTTTGTTTCTGACTTTTCTCTTTCTCCCACTCTTTCAGTCTTCCAGCCTCAGCATCGCTCAGTGCCCAGCAGACCTGGGAGAAAATAAAAGAGTGGGTCTCTGCCTTCTCTTTTTCTGTATCCTGGAGGAGAAATCTGACAGAGCAAGGGAATGACCGAAAAGAGAGAGAGGGAGTCTGGGGGGTGGGGGTGGGGGTTAACAGGCTAAATGGACTAGTGAAGCACAGAAGAGCTAATGGATGAAGCCTGTGGGGTCAGATCATTCAGTACAGCTCCTGGACCCCCCTACATGTGTACTAATGCAGCACACTGGTCCAGAGACCTGGGCTGAATCCCAATCCACTTACTTATACTAAGCACTACAAGTATGCCCTTGTGAAAAAGAAGTACACTTTAGCATACTTTTCGGAAGAGTACTTATTACAGGAATAATGTACTTTAAAAATATAAATACTTATGTGCAGACTGTAAATGATGGTTTCAACAGTTTTAGCTTAGCATTTATTTAATGTAGAACAGTTTCTGTTTTTCTTTGCTAAGATTTCTGTGTCAGCTTTGAATTTATCCACCTTTGAGTTTGAGCTAATGTCCTTTTCAGTGCATTCTATGCTGGAGGGCTGCAAAGAATTCTGGGGCATCTGGATTGTGGGTTTTTGGGTATTTCTGAGCAAATTTGTATATCTGGAATCAACTGCAGATTGATTTCACAACTGAAATCATGGTCTGGATTACTGTCCAACTGATGGGATGACAATGATGGCAATACAGTCAGTTTTCATCTACCTCATGCACAGAGCTGATCTGACAATTATTCTCAACATATATTCACAAGAGATTAATCATTTACTTGTTAAAATGTTGCACTTTTTATAGTTTCAATCAATATATTGTGTGAAAGTCTCAACAAATATAAATTGATTCAACTTCATTTTCCTCTGTGGGTAGTGTTCATATTGCAGTTTGGGCATGGCCAGATGATGCACTGCCTTTTTTGTGCAGTATATTATTTAGAAATATTATGTAATCATTGGTGACACTACAGCGAGATTATAGATACATCAAACAGGTTTGAATAGCGCTTCACTATAGTCTAGAGGTTGAATGCGTCCTACACAAATAACCATTGTAAAGGTCACTTGGGCTGCTTCAGCTCTCCTATAATGTGTATGCTGAGTGAGTGTTATTTTGGATGCAGAGCATGTGTGAAAGTCAGGACCTCTTTACACATCTCTTTACAAAGTTGCTGCAAACATATTACTTTTTTTTAAATGAAACACAAAAATATAGTTATTTTGATTTTGAGAAGGATTTGTTTGTTTGTTTTAAAGTAATTTGTTCATTTTTAGATGAATTTTTAGATTTCTGTAACTTGAAAAAAAGCATGCACACAAATGTCATATTTAAAATGTAAAATCTTTTATTTATATTCCAAAATAGAAAGCGAAAATATAGAAAAATATTTTCATTCAATGGCTCAGGAATCAGTAACTTTATACAATGTAGACAGAATACAAACTCAGAAAGTGATGGAAATTAGAAATTAGTTAGCTTAAAATCTCTTCATGAAGACCATGTAGGGGAAGGGTTCACATTTCAAAAATAGCTCATATATTGTAAAGCTTATTCTTATGACAGTAGATTTACACTTGACCTGCTCCACTAGAGTACACATTTAGCAAACCTGTTAATGAATATTTACTATTAAGGTTAAGTAATATCAGCTATCTGTTCCAGTATCAGTATCATTCATGCATGTAGTGTGAGAGCAGGCTGGACCTGCATAATCTGTGATGGTGTCATTTACTGTTGTCTCTGCTTCTTTCCTGTAAGAAAAGAGAGAAAAAGTTTATGTTATGTTATGTTATGTTATGTTATGTTTTGTTATGTTATGTTATGTTATGTTATGTTTATGTTATGTTAGTGTTATATGTTATATGTTTATGTTATGTTATGTTATTACTAAATGTTGTTGATACATTGTTATGAGTTTTATGTTGTGTTCTAAATACTATATTATTTTTATTGATATATTATGGTTAGGTTGTAAATGTTATATTCTAAATGTTGGTTGTTGTGTTTTAAGTTTTAAATTAGGTTGTTATGTGTTGTGTTTTAAATGTTATGTTATGTTATGTTATGTTATGTTATGTTATGTTTATGTTATCTGATACATGTTGTTACATTATCTCTTCTAAATGTTATGTTCTAAATGTTATGTTGTGTTTATTTGATGCTGCTAGGTGGTGAGTCCTAAATGCTATGTATGTCATCTTATGTTATGCAAACAGAGCTTAAAAGCATGCATGTACATTTATATTATTTAAGTACTTAGACTTGATGATTGAAATACCCACAAACACGTACCTCTAGATTTTTTGGTGTTTTTTTTACAGGTCCTGCTAGTATGTAGTCGATCAGTGGGGCTCACCCAGTTATCTGTCGCTTGGAAAGGGTGCGCAGAGCTTCAAGACCCCTCTTTGTGACAAATCTGTGGAAATACATTCATATTTAAATATGCAAAATCAAATACACCTGGAAGTGTGTAGAGGCATTTTGAAATGCATGTAATGCGACTTACATAGTGGCAGGAATTCTGCAGGGTCCATCACCGGTCTGAATGGTGAAGGACTTCACCAGCCTATTTCCCTTCTGCGGGATGCGTCGGTTGCTGGTGCTTAGACAACAATCCGCTGCCCCATCGTCCTGAGCTGTGATAGTTAAACAGTAAACAGAATGTTAACCATTAACAACATCAACAGTCTCAATTTAAAATGAACCTGATTAATTTACACATCTTGCAGAAGGATATTGTTAAAAAATTACACATTTTGACTGACCTGTTGTAAAGCTCCATAGGACTGACGCTCAATAGAAGCAGGAGCACCTGCCCAAAATGTCAGAGAGTTCATTTTGTCCCTCTGTATGTGTTCGTTCACCTGTGCCCAGTAGATATATGCCTCACTGCTGCTTGCACACCCTTTATATGCTTCTTAACAAACTTTCACTTTCTTTATGCTTTAAGGCATCCCTTTCCTGTAAATCAATCCTTATTAAAAGAGCCCTTTCACCTTCTTTTGTTAACTGGAATTGGTGGCACCTCCCAAGTGATCCTTCATCTGAACTGGAGGGAAAGTTTCAACATGTTTTTCTGGGCTTTTGAAATGTGCTTATCAGTGTCACTGCCTCATGAGAAACAAATGCGGTGAAAGTAAAAGTTGTATTGCCAGATGTCACGTCATAGCTGGAGGGAACAAGGTTGTACATAAGTGCTTGTCGGACAAATTAGATGTTTAAATGTCATGTGTCCATTTTTAGATTTCATGTGCCTTTGAAATCAGTGTTTTTTTGCGTTTATTCAAGTTACTTAAATATAAAATCAAATAAAGTGCAATGCAGCTCTGCATTGAATTCATAATTTGCTCAAGTGTCCACACGGATTGTGAGTGCAAATACTTTAAAATTAATTAACTTAAAATTAATAAATAATAAAACATTTTCAGCACTGAGGTTTCCAACTGCTCTTATCTGAATATACATATTTCTGGCCAACTAATCATCTGCAGTAATCTGGTTCAGTACTTGAACATGCTTTACCTATGGATATCTGATGTGGTATTGTACCATTTATAGTCATAATGGTTATGATAATAATCATTTCATTGACTCTTTTATCTATATCTTAACTCTTCTGAACATTATTGAAGATATTTAAAATATCAAAACTTACAAATTCTCGCCAAACCACAGGTTGTTTGATTGACAGCACTACTAATATGTGGGTTCATGTGTTTTTGGGTGTAACCCTGAATGAACATGTACCTGCTGTTGCCGACAGGTAAGCAATGAATGCTATCAGAATATTATGATGTAACTTGCTTAGTATTTTTTAATAGCATTGCTGACTACCTGTATTTTTTATGCTTACTGTAGGAATTACCAGTCATTGACAGATTTTTATTTATATCTTTCTCTGTGTTAAAACTGTTTTATACCAGAAATAAATAAAATACATATTTTCTGTGAAATGTATAAATGGCTCAGAGCAGCCTGAGTGTGCAGAGAAATGGCCTTTTGTTTTGGCAAATACTGGTAGTGTTATGTTTCAGGCATGCATCTACATGTTGGATGCTAAAATATATAGCAATGGTAATACAGCCAGCAAACGTGTCTGAAGGCCTCGGACATGTGTTAATTTAAGCAGAAAAAAAAAACCCCCGGGCCCATATCCTGAAATCCTGCACGCACCAATTAATACTTCCTCAAGGGCTGTAGCCTCCACCCACACACAGCAGGTCTTCATTCTGTGCTGGGATCTCATGCGCCTAATGAAGCGTGAAGAGATTGAACAGACGACTTTGCTCCTCTACTTGACTTTCAAAGCGGTTGAATTCTAACTACAGCTCGCAATTCCAGTTTTCAGTCATTACTTCACGAGTGTCAGAGAATGCAGCCACATGCCGTGTCACTTTCTCTCTGCTGATCCACTTCCCCTCTGGGCGCATAGTCCCCAGCAGCAGGTCCAGACGTCATCCAAGCTGATTGTCGAGGGACGACGGCTTGTGCCTCCGATTACAGACAATCAGACTGACGACCCAGAGTAGCTCTAGTCAATCTGCGTTTTGATGAATATCCTTTTGCTCATGATACAGCACCCTATTAACGTTCCACTATTAAAGTTTTAATTGAAATGAAATTATCTATTTAATTAATTATAATGTCTTAAAAAATAATATATAAAAATTATGTTTATTATATATATATATATATATATATCCTCTATTATTCTATCTTCAAAGGAAAATGACACGAAACTCAGTTTTCTGGATATTTAAGACTTGCTACCTTGACACAGTGAGTTATTACCTTGACCACAGGAGCTCCATTGTTATTGGTTTATTTCAATTGCAATGGCATGCTTCTGCCGGTTGGCTTCACCACATAACTTGCATTTTTCAAGAATTTTTTTTAAGTTTTTTTTATTTATTTTTTTTGAATCCAGACCACCGCGCCCAAAAAAGATCAAAGTGACATATTAATCTAGAAATTTAAAATGAATCATCAGAGAGAATGTGCATTGTAGTCGGTGGATTAGATGAAACTACATTTTCATTATTTGTTACTAAAAATAATAATATATTTTGATGTTGCCAGCACTGTGAACTAAATAGCAAAGTATTCCGTTCCTAACATTCATCCAGTTATACAATAATTGTGTTATGTATCATTTTTAGTTTTCTTTCATCAGTATGTTTATGAATTTTATACGTTGTACCACGTTGGCTTCATTTCGACGGAGAACAGTTGTAGATTTGAAAGAGATGTTTTTATCTGTTCTCTATCTACCAGATTTAGCAACTTGCCAAAACTTCAGAACGGTATTTATGAAATATGTGTGGTTAGTAGATTGGCGAAAGTTGTTTAAATTGCAAGATGCTCTAATAACAAGACGTTCTGTTCTTTGGAGGTTCCAACTCATTGTGCTCATGATGAATGGCTAAAGATTTGTCTACCTTGTATAGGCGCCCCCACTACTCTAAAGCGCTTGTTTTGTACAAGAGGCTCCAATTACTTTCTGTGTTCAATGGTACCCAAAAAATAAAAGGCTCTTCAGCATGGTTAGTTCATGTCGTGCGAGTTGCCAAGCCCTCTGAAATCCGTGGCACAAGAGAAACTCCTCGCAGAAATCTACAGCTCTCCAAAAAGATTGATTCTTATCGTCGGAGACTCTGAAGCTTTAATGTAGTTTTAATGTCTTCCAGGGTCACGTAGGTGCAAACCACCGACATAGAGTTACTAGTATGTTGGCTTGGTTCTGTTTTAATGCTATTTTCTATTACAAAATATTATTTTTTCTTATACAATGGTCATCTTTCTGATTTGAGGGGGTCGAACAGTCTGGCTCTTAAATTTCATTTAATTAATAAATATATTCATTAACATGAAAGATGATGCATACAGGTTTAATATAATTCAATTTAAGGGGGAAACTATTGTCCCCTTAATGGAAATATTTATTTATTTATTTATCCATTCATTAAGTTTTTTCCCCCCGATTTTGGATTATTCTTCATTTTTTTTGTCCTGGCTTTTTCAAAATCCTGCAATGTGTGTTACAGAAACCCTAGTCTACAGATAAAGATAAAGATTAACTGACAACTGCAAGATCATCCTGTTTCTTGGAATCAAACTGGTCATGGCTGCGGAAATTCTCCCCTTTGTGACTGCCAGGGAAGGTTACGTGGGAGAACCATTTTCAAGAAGACCTATCAGGTATGCGGGGATTTTATAGATCGTTCTCTCCAGATAAGCAAGGATCTCCGAATCAGACTTGCACCTGTTACGCAGACTGAACCAGAGGTCTGATAGGGCTTGTATGTATTTCTGCGTAAACTGTAGCATTGGTTTGCTAAAATGGACTTTGGAAGTTTACCGTGCACACTCAAACACATCGTTGCATTGATAAAATCTTCTTAAATCTGCTCAAATGTCCTTGTTTTAACACTCTCTCCTTTATGTTTGTGCAGTGAGCCTGCTATGATATGAGGAGATTGTATTGTATTCAGGAACAAAGGACAATCGGGAAAGTCCGTAAGATTAGTTTGTTTATGTTCCAGTCACAGATGGTCATGGGTAATTTCTTAACATGATGGACAGGTATTTCATACTTTGATGTAGGGCACAAAGGGTGTGCCCACCTGCTTGGCTAATTGTGTTCTGTAGGTTTGTAGTGGTGGGGGGGGGGGGGAGAAGATATATATATATAAATAAATGTGTTAATTTAGATTTTTTCTGAATTGCTAAAACACATTTCGTGAAACTTCACTCATTTTCTCAAAACCTTAAACACAAATCCAAACCTTCAAACTAAATTCACAGGACCCCTGACTATTCTGGCAAAAATCAAACAATCACTTCAAAACCATTTCAGCCTTTAGTCAAAAATCAAACAAAGCTTTCAAATCATACGCACAAATAATAATAATAATAAACACACTACAGATCATTACATTTGACACTATACTTCAAAAAAGCAGAACAACCGTGTCCATTATTGAAGGTATCCGGTAGTGTGCTAAACTAATAAAGGTTTATGAAACCTGAGGGATCTCCCGGATGAGATCGTCATTTGAAAGGTCATCATGTGGATCATTTTATTTATGGCTAAATTAGTATTCATTATTTTTACTAATAGTTAGATTGGTCAGGCCCTCACAAAGGGCTTTTAATAACAACAACAATAAAAAATTTCCTTGACAAAAGGGCACTTTGGGCATCAAGGGGGAAAAGGGGCTGCATCCTTAAATTACAAACTAGCATATAAATGTATAATTTTACGTTAAAAGGTTAGTCTTCAGTGTTCCTTTCAGTGCAGGATGGGCAATAAATAGGAAGTGACACTGTATGTCAGTTATAAATAAATAGCTATTTCCTCCAGTGATGTTTAATAAAATGGGTCATCTCACTGTTTTATTTTTATATTTTAATTTCTAACGTTTGCAGGTGAACTTTCAATAAATAATGTTGCCACCTCAGGGTCCCACAATATTAAGACATTATTCTTCGCCTGATATACCAAAAATAACATTAGTTCTGCAAAAATTAATCACAGTTTTTCTAAGTTACTGATAAAGACTGTAAAAGAAATACATCATCTGCCTGAACATCTCTCCCTTAAATATGTGTGAAAGATCAAAAAGTTATTTGGTTACAAAGCAAGTATATTGCTTCAAAAGCTATGTCACAGCATAACAGGATTGAATTCTGCTGGTCAGAAGTCATTTCTGAGCTTACCCTGACACTTACTGTCTGCAGGACCGATCAGATTTCATAGGGTGTTTTTAGATAAAACACTGCTCCTCTGCAGGCAAACAGCTGCTCCTGCAAACAAAAAAAACTAGAAACAACACACACAACCAACCACTTCAAATTGTATAAAATATTTAATTGTTTTTTCTCCCTTTTATCATGAATTTTAAACAAGTTTTAGGACAATTAAAATGATGCCTTTCACAGCTAATTCAATCATCAACCACACATTAAAAAACATTAAAAGCCACTGTATGTCGCCAGGTCTTGACAGTATTTTGCTTTTATAAAAAAAAAAGTAAAAATAATAAATAAAAAAATCAGCCCCTTACCCACACACCACAAATGCACCAGCAGAGCAGAAAACTATCTTCTATTGCATTATGGCTAAATTAACCTGAGCACATGATGTAATTATCTTCTCCCCGTGCATTTCTCCTCACAAATGAGATCATATAAGACATTTAATCCATTAGTGAACTAAATATATGACAGCTAAATAAATAAACAGTCAACGCAAACTTAATGAACACCGTTTCATTCACTAACATCAAACAAAGGCAAACCGTTAAAACTAGTGAGGTATCTAGGTAAGGAATTTTAAATCTAATAATTTAAAAAAAAAACCTTTCAAACGGTGCAGAATAATAACAGAATGTTAATGGGTTCACCCTGATGCTTGAGTGGTTATTGCTAGGGAATAGACAGGACAACACATTAACAATGAACGGTTATCAAACAAAGTGTCAAGCTTTAAAAATAAAATAGTTCCAATCCACTGCTGAATCAATGACTTCCCTTAAGCATGCACTTCTAGTCTAGGTTTAAAGGGATAGTTCAACCCAAACCCAAAAAAAAATTCTGTCATCATTACTCCAAACCTGTAGACTTTTCTTTCTTCTGAAAAACACAACAGGTGGTGGCTGTTGGCAGAATGCCCATGCTGCTCTTTTCCATACAACGAAGGCAAATGGTGACCACAATTGTGGCCGGCCCCAATCCACTATTAAAGTATGGAGCAACTTGGTCATCTAGATAACTGCTTTGAGTTTGGAACAACATCATGGTGGAAATGATAATAAAATTTACATTTAAGCTGAACTAGCCCTTTAAATATTTGAACAGCGGGGGGGGGGGGGGGTTGGGGTTTCGTGTTCAGAACATAGCAACACTGTGGATTTTCTGTAGCCCTTCAATATAATAACTTCTAATTGTCTCTATAATAACCTTGTGGACCATGGCCGTAAAAAGGCATGCACAAAGATCATCTTTTCTCTCTCTTCTTCAATACATAAGGCAGCGAGCGTCCACAAAGGCTGACGCGGTCAATAGCTTTGTTGAAAGTTTTTATAAACTTCAGCTCTTCGGTGTATTGACTTCGCTCACAGATTTCGAAAATGGAGCAGAATGCTTTAGAACCTCTTTTGGTCCAAAACAGACAAATTCAGATGCAAAACCAATACTGGTTTCCTTTCCGTATGGTTGTCAGTGGTAGTTGAGGAGGATGAACACAACATCTCTGAAGAGGTTTGGATTGGGTTTGTATGATGTAACGGGGCGTGGCCAGGTTAGCCAGTGCACCTGGCGTTCTGATGTGAGGAGTTTTCTTAAATACCCCCGGGCCACTGACACGTCCACCCTCATCAAACCATGGCAACCCACAGTATCACAAACACACTGCCCACGATGAAACCCGATGCCTCAATACATCAATCTACCCAACCAAAAAAAAAAGAATAACATCGTATAATGACAGTCATGGAGAAGAGCTTTTTTCTTGTCATTACCTTACACTGTCCATTAATCCACAATGTTATCCCTGTGTGGGTTTTTGGTTCCGTAATGACACCAAGTCATCCCTACAATAAATTACCTCTTGTTGAAAGTCCAAGAGTTTTTAGTAAACTCTTATGCATAAATTCCATGGGGTAACATATCCTACTTACAAAGCGGGACAGTTAGCGGGCTAAACTCTCTTTACATGAAAAGCAAGTGGTGTGTGGGTGAATTTTAGTGAAGTTATAAAGGACCTCGTACGAAACCACATTGTCAAACAACACCAACCACCATTTGTTCAACCCCCAAACGAGTCTATTTCGAAAATGTGCACATTCCCTAGATCATTTCATCAATTCCTTAAAATAAAAAAGACAGAAAGCGATAAGAGGTAGAAGAGGAAAGAAACAATAAGTTAGAGATGGTGACTCACATGGGTGCAAACACGTTCCACACGCATGAGGGTGTCTCCTGAGGGATGGCTGCAGCACAAACCGACGCAAAAACCTAAAGGTAAACAAGTTTATTTATAATTGATGTTCCATTTTACAACCAAGCGTATAAACCACACTAGTGATGAGAACACATTAGCTGCTAAGGCCTCTTCAACACCAAGTCTTACACCAACTAAACACAAAAAAAATATATACTTTTCTTTATGGAACAATTCACACAGTCTGGTGAATGATAAAAAAAAAAAAAAGCTGTGTCACTATGAGGAGTGACAGAAAAAACATTGTTTCAGTTTAAACCGAGGGTCTACAGATCTGATCAAGCTAAATTAAAGATTTTTTTAAGACCATCCTACGTGACATTTTTTAAGGACCAAACCTGTGCTGGAATACACATTATAGTACATAGTATATGAAATAGTTTAATGTGTTTAATGTGTAAAAAGAAACTCACTGCTCGGTCAAAAATGCTATTTATTATATCGTATACAGTGAACTTTTCAATATCAGCAGCCAATATCCCCAATACAAAAAATACCCCATAAAAACATTGCATCACCGCGATTTTTTGATAGTGTAAACGATTTTATATCTGAAGCAATATTTTTCATCATTATGCTAGCCTTTTTTACATACTTGAATCTGCATGGTTTTTAATATGTCCCCCAGGATGTTTATTTACCTTTATTAAGGGCCAATATTTTTTAACCTTATTAAAAGGATTTGTCATCTTTCATGTCCAATTCTTATAGTTGATCAAGTAATTTCAATATACACTACAGGCGGCTGTTACCAATCAAATTACATAATTTAACTGCCGCAAAATTCCTACTGCAATAAATACATTTTATGAGATTAATGTTTTAAATTCCCAATTTGAATATTCAATAAGAAATGTTTGGTGGAAATGCATTACTTTGAAACATGAGGCTAAACCACCAGTTATGGCGGTAATTAACCGATTCCTTCAAAACGCTTAAAGCATTCCAGTACCAAAACACTTGGAGAATGTGCAATACTTCTTGTTTGTGATCTGTGTTGGAACTAGGTTTGAATTGTGGTCTAAAAATGTGTAACCTAATATAACTTAACTACGTTGTTTTGTTGACTTACAATCATTGCAGAGCATTTGCAATCATGAAAGTATCAGAAAATAGCCCCTTGGTCCATGGTATGTTATTTAACTAGATCATGTTATAAATAATATAAAAAAAAATTTTGACTTTGGTGCGTTCTCTTACGGCTTCCGTTACGCTCATTTGATTGTGATTTCTCCATGAAAGGTCTTTCAACGAGGCACAAGCCTCAAAAGCGAGACATTAATAACCAGAAATAATACACTATCCATTATCAATCGCTATTTAAGACTGGATTAATCTTTGTCGGTAACGTGACCGAAAATATTTAAGCAGCCACATAATTCTGAATTTAAGAGATTTTAGACCTTTTTAAGGACCGTGCATCCCCCCCTTGAAAAATCTTGTTGTGCACGCTTTTTGTGCCCAACTTAATGTGAGCATTAATGCAATACAATTGAACCACCGGGTGCGCTCCATGCACCAAGAGGTTAAGGCGTTCAGTGAGCTGCAAGAGACCCAGCTTAACGTCTGAGGGTTCTCTCCGCAGGTCTCATCTCCATGACAGCGTCTCTCGTCCTCTCCTCCGCTCCTTCTGAGACGCGTATAACGGGTCCCAACGGCACACTCGCACAACCCGAGGCCAGAACACAGCACAAAAGGACACCAACCTGCATGTGTAAAATTAGTGATGCCTTAGAAATAAGAGATTAAAGAATTAAAGAAATTCTAAGACAGAAAGATATACAATGTGAATACCTGCAAAGAATGATGTGAGAGTAGAATGTGTTTGAGGGTCACCAATGAGGCAGGACGAGCAGTGCCTGTGTGACCCTTGAGGAAAGCCCACAAATGCTGCACCCCACTTAATGGATGTGAAGGTTGGGAGGTGTCCTCTTTGCATTGAAAAACTGTGTGGCGGCCAGATACCATGAACCACTGGAGCCCATGGCACACTAAAAAAAAACCAAAACCCCATTTTTTCCCCCCTTTAGGCGGGGTTACAGAAATAATATTTATTGCCATCCGTAGTAATGAGCTCAGCAAGCCATAAGATGTGGAGCTCATAATCGAGTGCGTCTTACTGGATTGCTTGTGTTAGAGGCTGGAGAGGTTGGTGGCTACAGGCCTGGATGTGCAGCATTGGTCCGGCCTTCCATCAAGGAGAAGGCTTAATTGCAAGGCCATTCCCTCCGGAGGAGGACCAGAAGCAACAACGACCCCAGGAGTCCACAAAGAGAACCAATGTGGCAGAGTACACTGTAACCAGCCCGGAAGCCTCCACATCTGGCCTGCTGGCCTGCTTCACCACTTTCTGTGGCCCCCGCCCGTCCCCTCCGCGCGTGTCGGATGCAGCTGATACAACGGTGTTATGAGGTTTTGGTTGGCAGTTTTCAGCCTGCTGACTTGATTCCTTAAACTGGCTCGGTACTTCGTGGGTGGCAGGGAATTTCCTCAGAGTTTTCCATGAGTCCCTTGAACTTGATGAACACTCTCAGAGGGTCCCCCCACAGCAGGATCCGTCCCAGGCCTAGTAAGCAGTACAGTGCCCCTAGGCAAGGAACACTGTGAGCTAGGCCCGATAAGTTCAGACAAACCTCCTGAAGGTGTCCTCTGGGGTGCACTAACCGCCCAGTGCAACCCCATGCAACAAAAAAAAACCAGGCCCGTGATAATAGAAAGCAGGCCGCACACAGAGTCACACTGGGGTACATATACGTTCCCGGTAATTTCCTGGCCATCGATGTAGAGGTATCCCCCCCCAAGGCTATTGAGCCACTAACGGAGATGAACATATTGGGAGGTTGCCAGTTGGCTGGTTCTCTGTACTCGTGAAGAGCGGGGAGAGGAAATGATGAGGGTGGGCAGGTGCCATGCTCCTCTCGGGCAGGTTGTGGATGGAGAGGGATAGGTAGATCGATCCCACCAGCACTCCCACCCATAACCACCAATAATGGTGGTCCTAGCCGTCTAACCACTGAGGACGGCAGTGCTGTTGATAGCCTCTGAAGTGGTCTTCTCTGGGTGTCTGGTGGGGGAAGTGTCACCATGAGTCCATCCCAGTTTTAGACGGAGAGGAACATAGATGCTTAACGTGAAGAGCAAGAAGGTAGCCCACGTTTTCCCTCATAGATGACATAGCTGTCCCTAGAGTAAGGTAGGCACAGCTCAGTGAGTGTGGCACCAGCAGGGCCTGAGTGAGTAGGCCAGATCTGGACCACGTCCCTTTTTGGAGAAACTCCATGATTCTTCCATAGAACAAAACTTCAAAAAAGAGTGCTGCAGCTCCCACACACCACAGATCTCTAAATAAACCCCTTGCGAGAACAGCTGACCTGCAGCTTACCAACTAGTCCCACCACCCACCCTTAAGGATTACGGGGCAACTTCAGCAGGGAGAGCTCTTCCTGATTCACAACTTTACATGATCCTACCTCAGTAAGGCTGTAACACAGCATACAGTCAACTCCCTATGATGTAAAAGAAGCCCAGGCAGCATTTTGAAGGGGTAAAAAAACTGGCACAGACCGTCTAACAAAGGGTCTCACTGACAGCCTATCAGATAGTCCTCTTGCATGGAGACGCGAGCTCAGAGAAGGGAATATTGCCTTGTGTGGGCATTTGGCCCAAGTACTAGTCATATATCGAAATGTTTTGAAAGTCAGCCCGCAAGCTGGAGACAGACTGTCTGTGTGGGATTTCTTGGCCATGTTTGGAGTAGGTCATCCAAGAAGCTGGTGGTTACCTTTAAAGATACACGACAAATTCAGACAGTTAATTAAGCTAAGTTTTATCACAATTGATGAAAGGAAGTACACGACAAATGCAGGCAAACCTAATTACACCTCAAAACACCAGCAGCAAGCTAGAAATTTCCATCAGACCTGTTGTTACCGTGTAAGTGTCCACAGTGCCTACAGCCATGCTGAGTCCTTTATGGTGCAACCCCGTGGAGCCATTTCTGAGGGAAAACGGGTCATAGAAGAAACCTGGCCCACACTGCTATCATGAATGAGGAATTCCCAGAGAAGTGCCAGCGTTGGCACCAGATTCAGTCTGAGGTACCACTCTCATGTTTCCACCTACACAACATAACATGACGAACACTCCAAACACATAGAAAAAGGCCAAAGAATAACCCCAAAGACAAAATTTAACATTCCTCTCGATCATAAGAGGCCTATTTTTCACATTTTGTAGGAAAGGGGAAATGGCGAACAAGGCTCATACTATCTGCTTTTTTTAAATTACAACAACTTGGTTTGAGTTTCCATTTTCACGATTTTCATATACACTTGTCTATAACATAAAATATATGGATGGATATATGCCTTTCCTTCCCCTTGTTAAATAATTTTACGTATTAAGTACATGTATGTTGTTTGTATATATTATTTGGAATTAAAGTTGTCTGCAGCTATTATGTTTCTGGAGACTAAAGGTCATTCTGACTTTTAGGCATGATCTTGCAATTATCATGCATGGTTTGTTTTAAAAAGTTTATAATTAAATAATTACATTACATTTACCATAGTATTGTCTTACATTGTCATCATTACATTTCATTAGTCAAAATAAAGTCATTCTGCCCGTAAGTGTACACAAGTAAACATACTAATTGCAAATACAGACAACTTATGTTGACTACAGCTTACTAACTACAGTAGTCATTTGTGTTGTGCCACCAACCCCTGAACATTTTCTTCTCCACCTGCCCACGCCCACGCTAAATTTTTCCTGGACACAGCCAGTGTGGTTTTATATGATTAAATACAGACAAATCATAACAGTGTCTCTTTTAACCTGGTAGCCTGGTGCTGGAACTAGGGATAGTAACCGTAGAAACACAGAGCAGCATCTGTCTCTTTCCTGGCTTTCCCTCCACCATGATCCTCAGTGTCGTCATTGCCAGGATCACCCATCAACACCAGCAGGGTGTCCATTCTTCAAACGCTTAATCACTGACCCTGGGGTCATGCGGTGGAGACATAAGCAGATGGAAAGCAAATGCATAATGCCAAGAAAATATATAACAACTGGTAACATGGTAAAGATGTGGGTAAACGCATTAGGCTACAGCTAACCTGATAACTCCATCCATCTGGTGAGAGTTTCCTCCGCCATCTGCGGGTGATCCCAGGGCGACTCTGTGTCCACGTGATCCCATCACCGAGGAAGTTGTAGCAATCAACACAAACCAGTCATATCCCCCTCCAGCTAAAGAAAGAACACACAAACCCATAGCCCCTCTGCATTCGGAACACTCTGCGTTTAACAGTGTACACATGCGAGATATGGCCATCTATTTACAAGGTAAACAAAGGGAAGATCTTTAAACCACCAGGCAAGTTCCTAATTGATGCGCTAATCATTCTGCTTACTCGTGGATGAAATGTTTTGGAGCATGCTCGTTGGCAACGGTGTTCCAATTCCTTCCACTTTTAAGTATGGGAAGGGAAGCGATCGGTGGAACTTCTTGGGGAAGAGACTCACCCATGTGTCATCCCCCATAAAAAACACTCCTTACCCATTTTTAAAACAGTCGAGAAAAATAACACAACCATTTACCAAAACTAGCAAAGAATCTACACTTTAGATCATTCAATCTAAATATACCTCATTTAAATTGAATAAAATAGTGGTCTTTCTAAATTTCTACAAATGGTCATAAATGGCATATAAAGCTTTCTGACAAAGAACATGCTTATAGTAATCAGACTGCTATAAATAGGTGCTTTTGTTTTTATAGCAAATATCACATAGTGTCACCCCCGTATTATTCCTGTGATGCAAAGCTGAATATTCAACATCATTACTCCAGTCTTCAGTGTCACATGATCCATCAGAAATCATTCTATTAAGCCTTTTGAAACAGTTCTGATTATTATTAGTGTTGTAAACATTTTTGTGGAAACCATGCTAATTTTTTTTTGAGGATTCTCTGATGATAGAAACTTTGAAAGAGCAGCACTTTATCAATCTCTTTACTGTCACTTTTGATCATTTATATGTAAAGCGTCAAAAGGTTTTGTGGGGGGTTTTGCATGGTAATGAGATCTGGTGGAAGTGGTTCAGAACAAGGCTATAACCTAATATGATAATGTGGGGGGGTACAAATCCTAAAATATCCTTCTGTTTCTTTGACAAAAACATAACTTTGACGTGGTTGGGTTTTAATGGAAAATACCAGTTGTAAGGATTCACCACACCCCACACTTGGCCCAGCTGTGCACTAGAGTGTCGTCCATGAATGGCATTGTGATGCAAAGTTGTTCCCCACGTCAATGAACGTGGGCATGGAACCTGTGGTAAAAGCCTTTGAAAATCCTCTGCATAGTAGTGGTGGCACGGATCAGCCCGAACGGTGTAGAGTCTGGCATGAGTGGCGTGTAATGATGCCATCTCATCTAACACGGGCAGCTGGTTCTCGAATGGTTTGGAGTGATTGTGGTCTCCGGATGCAGATCGGGATGAAGTCGGCCTTCAGGGCGTCAATGATCAAGAACCCCGGCCGCTACGAAAGCAGTGGCTCACTCAGCCATAAATCTCCTGTCAACCGGGGCTCCTGGAGACAAGGCCGTCCGCGAACAGGTGCGTCGTTCTGTTGACCTCCATCCTAACTATTAGGACGCCCCCACAAACAGAAAGATGCCCACATAAAATACTGAGCATAACACCGATGAGGGCGACCAGGACAGGAAGTCTTCTGCATTCTAAGACAAGATGAGAAGGAGAATAAACCATCGGGCTCTTTATATGTACTCGGGGGGACATTTCACATCAACCAAAAAGTAAGATGTAGTTGTTATAGTTTAGTGTCCAAGCTACATTAAACCAATTGGTAATGCCAAGTGGAAAGGATGTTTTCCCAGTGGCCATATTCGTCAATATATGTTAGAGACAAACTGGTGTGGTCACACAAGCGATTGGTTTTACAATAATTTTATGAATCATATGAGTTTTGGCAGTTTTGTCAGATATGCACAGTCAATATTGTACAAGACTTTATTTGTTACATGCTTCATTTTGGTACATTGTTGACAATGTGCTAACAGAATAAACTCCAACATTTCCCATATCATATCTAGAACTTAGAATGAGATGGTAACAATCCCTCCGAGATGATATGATAAGCCCGAATTATGTTATAAATATATTAAAAGTTATATAAATACAGTACTGGGTCAAAATACTAAATATATTAAGAATCATATTATGCTATCCAAGGATCTTATATCTGGAAATTGGGCTCTACCGTGTAGGCCAACCACAATGTTAGTTTCTGTGATCCTGTTAACCTCAAATTTATGAATATATATCTTAATTAAAATCATTACAAATAATGAAACCAAAACAGTTGGACCCTAATAGTTGAAGGACAATGAATATACTTCCTTACACAGTTATTGTAGTTTTTATATTGAACAGAATAGAGTGACACATTCAGTATTTTTAAAATAAATCCACCTGTGGTAAAAACATAACATCAAATGATGTGATAAAACGTTTGTTTTGGAACATAGCTGACCGGGGGGGGGGGCACATTTGATGACACAGAAATTAAATATCATTTTTAAAAAGAACAAATATTATTATTTAACCGTTAAAAAAAAAAATTATATACCAAGTAAACAGTCAAAAATAAACATATTTGGACGCTGTAAAATTTTACTCATTTTTTAATTCAGGATTCACATATCACTAGACATACATCCAATGCAATTAGTTCCCTTCCTAGTCACCTGATGCTCACACACAGGTAGTCTGTGTAGCACACAACTACAAACAAGCATTGTTACGTGGTAAAATCAAGCCCTGAAAATCCACCAACCTTTAAGACTTACTATGAAAATTGACTGTAATAATTAAACCAAGGCCTTACTAACGCACTTAAGACTGAGTGCATAATGCAGGCGAGTGTGTGTTTTGCATGCTTCCAGTACTGACCTTGCTTCTCTTGTGTTCCGTCTCTCTCTCTCTCTTCCGGAGCTGACATGTAGCATCGTGCAGGAGCCTGGAGCTGCCGAGGTTAACCGACATCTGGCCGCGACGCGCTTCGAGCCGCACTGCTGCTCTACACTGGGTGACATTAAATCTAATTGCATGTCGGTTTTATTGTAACATGGTTATCTCGCACCCCGGTTTCCACTTGTTGACATGCGCAGTACGTCCACAGTAAAGCCGATCTGTCAAAAATAAAAGACATACCGTTTACCTGATATTCAAACTTAAAAGCTCTCTCGGGTCGGCGCCACTGACTGATCGCCGGTTATTTAACTTTTTTACTTCATATCTACGGCTAAACCATAATGGGCCTTGTGTACTTATACTAGCGGGTTCCCACGTCGTGCGTCAAGTCTGCCAGGCATAAATCATCCCGTAAGCCCTGCAAACACAGATTGCGCCACTATTTACATACGTATGCAAGGTCTATTGTGCGTGAATGGAAAAAGGTTGGTGGGTGTGCGCATTACAGATTTTTTTTCGGAGAGGAGGGGCGTTGGAGCATGAAAAACACACAAACCACTGCGTGTTAGATAAAACGAACATGTCGTCAGACGCTATGTTTTTACAGCGAAACAGGGGTATGGTTTTTACTAGCGTGTCAGCATAAAGCAGTTATAATTTGAACAGTTGGAATTGGATCACAACTGCAGTGACTTCTATCAGTGAGCGCACGATCACTCTATTTTTCTTTACTAAATCGCCAAACACAAACCAATTTGGAGAGGAAAAGGGACCCTGGCTTACTTTATTGAAAAGACCTCAATTGACACCATCCCACTCTTACACCATTCACTGCTGACCACAATCAGGGACGTTCTGATCACAAAGCACAATGAAAGGCCACTGAGTAGTGGGAAATGACGCTTGCACAATGATCTGTGGTGGGGCGAGATGTTCCATCCATCTGCTCATGACAGGTAAACAAGTCGACATCTGTGATGACGGAAACTAATAAAGATCTCCAAGTTCTCGCACCACAGGTTGATATCATGTGCACGACGCCAATTTAGCACTTTGTTTCTAGTTTTCAGTTCAGCATACTCACACCTGTCATCCGAGTATGACAACGGTTTACCCAAATTCTCTCCTTTGTTGGCAGTGGCTACGGTTTCCACATGTGGTTACAGGGTAATTACATCACACATTGTAATACCAGTTAGAAACAAAGGTGTATCTTATTATGATTCCATTTTTTAATTAGAATAAAACTAGATCCATTATGTATAAAATTTTATAATTTTTAAACTATTATACTATAGGTGTCTATATATGGATTATGATTGAACATAATATATATTTTATTAGTAGTCTATACCTACAATACATCTCTTACTACATTACATCACATCACATTTTGGTGTTTGTGTTATTTTAAAATTAGAAATAAAACTAGATTATAATATCGTTTTAAACATGTCATTATGTTATTTTATATGATTAACAATGAGTATAAAATGTAAAATATCACATCCCGACACAACTTTAATTCAATTTATCATATGTACCGATTTTTTGTAAAAAGATAGATATAAGTACTATATATAATACTATTAGTATATATATATATAATATATATATATATGTTGCATTTTTTTATTGTTTGTTTTGACAGTTATTTTGATTAAGTTTAGTGATTCTATTCCAAGTTAATATCTCGTAGGCATCGATTGTTTTCTTTGTTTTGTTTTGGAACTGATTCTGTGCTTAGTTTACGCATTAATTTTTAATGAAGAAAAGTCCCTTAATAACCAGTTAATAATTTCATCCTGATGAGTTATAGAAATGCCAAATAGCCAGCATTTTTCACATTATCTGCATGGTTGAGAAAATATGACAGCTTGTATGACAGAATTAAATTAACTTGTGCATTTTTGTGTTGGTAGTATTTCATTTTCTCTTGCAATGTGATAAAAACAACTGAATTGCCAGATGATATAGGTAACTATTTCCGATTGATTTGCTTTTTTCACCTCAAATCTTATGTCGTCAGTCAAAGTTTAGGGAAAAGGATAAATACAAATTGAAACATCGGTTCTCTGTTTTGACTATGTCCACATTTGAAGAGCAACAGAGCGCGACACCCACAAACAGTTGGGTTCATTATTCCCACGCCAGCCTGGCCTCTCTGCGTAACTTCTGCTCATGTTGGAGGATCAACTGAAATGACTCACTGATTATATCTTATCTCATTCCACACACATTAACATAAATGCTGCATTCTCATTTTCGATTTCTCATTTCGCCGTCCCTCAGACTCAGCTCTGAGGAGTATGAGGCTGCCTCATGGAAGGTAAATGTGGAGCATCAAAATGGTTTAGGGCCATTTACTCAAACTCAATAGCTTTGACTCCTGACAGAATAAAGATAAGGAACAACATATTTGGGTGATAAAAGTGTTTATCTGAATCCCTTAACGATGGAGAAAGGCATGACAGACACTACAGGTACACAATTACCTTTTTTCAAAACTTTATTTTCTGAAAAGATATTTAAGTACAGAGATACGCTGATATTCATTGCAGCATTCATAACTGTAATATATAAGACAGATACATATGCAAACAGAATGATGATGATGGATTGACAAATAACAAATTGGCATTTGATGATATAACATTATATATTACAGAGGAGGAAATGATGGGAATCAGAAGGGAAGTTTGCTCAGGATCCTTGTTAAAAATCATTGATTCATATTGTGGCCATTACTGATTTTTATAGTAGAAAAAAATTTGCTTGAAGATGAGATGGTAAAAGTGAACACATATCTTTTTACCAGTTACTAAATTAGATTAGATGGATTCAACGGTTTATTAAAGTACAAGACCCAGAACAAAACCAATTAAATTCAGTTAGTTGTTATTATTATTAATTTGTCTGCTTTATACTCCTGTGATAACCCTATAGATGGTGAGAGAGAGGCACTAAAAAACCGGCGGACGCTACAGGTAAAGACAATGTATATTTTCAGAAGTTTATTTGTCTAGAAAAAGATATGCATTTTTTACAGAACTTAAAATAATGCATTGCAGCATACATTCATACGCACTCGCCCACAAATAGGCCTTTTTATCTTGAATACACAAAACTTTTCTGTTGAACAATGTTATTTTGGTCAAGCGTAGAAAAGGTCTATACTCTAGTATTTACTTAGTGAAGCTGTTTTAGTTTGTGTGGTATCAACATGTGTGACACCCACTAAAACCACAACAAAATTTGGTGTGAGTAAAATAACATAATTATATTACGTCTAAAATAAATCCTGTAAATCTGTTCACATATGTTAATGTCAAAATTAACTCATGTCAGTGCTAAATATATGGGATTTTAACTATCGGTCTTTTATGAACCAAGGTGTTCTTGTACTGCAGCCACATGTGACAAAATCCTGCCGGAATGTTGATGTGTTTTTGACGTAGGTGAACACCGGAAGTAACGCGCACATAGGTAGGATCGATCCGGCGTGAGATCCATTCATCCACACACGAGGGCTACAGTGCGGTCACGCACCTGTATTATTTACTACCACTATTTGTGTCATCCATATTTAGAGACAATAATTATTGATAGAGAAAAGAATGTTTCTATTTCTTATCTATAGATCGTTTTGTCATATTGTTTCTCTGTAACACAGTGTAGTAGGTGAAGATGGTGTGAAAAGTTCTGGGTGACGAATTTTAGCAAATTATCAGAGTATGTGCTGAAGACTGATCTTCCAAAATGCCAAATATACACAAAATAAATACAAATAATACTAATAGATTATTGTTGTATAATCAATGTGACCTTTCCGTTCTAAAGATTCTAGTGTGAAATATGTCGGATATTACAAAGGCAGCAACATCTTTAAACCATGATGCCTTCGTCTTTATAAATCATATTGTACAATTTCTAACCTACTGTTCTGTAGCACACAGACAAAAACATGTGTGCCTTTCCACAGAATGTGCTTGGCAGCTTTTATTTTCTCGTCTCGCAAATAAGACTGTAAACACTGGCGGTGTCCAGCGTTCCATATAAATGCTAGGCTGCAGGTGGATGTACTACAGATGCTACATGGCTTATCCGTGTTAGGTTACAGAACGATCTAGTGACGGCTATCCAGCCAGCGCCAGCTCCACTTCCTTGTGTGTACACTCATTTATCTTTATTTATATCATTCTGCATTGGTCCCAGCTTATTTTTGGACCAGATGCGATCAATTGCCACGGAACCACGCACCAACTCCTCCAACCTAATGAGAACCACGGTTGTACGTGCATATACTGTAAGCAGGATTATTGTCGCCGCTGCTTTAAACTGTATGAGAAAAGCTCAACTCCTCAAGAAATTCTTTTGTAAGTGTTGATGGAAAATGTTGATAGTTTTGTTGTCGCTAAATGCAATCTTGTCTGATACAAATATTGTAATGGTCACATAATATATGTGGTTTTGTCTGTTTTAAAACAACAAACAAAAAAAATATTACAAATTAAATTGTTTATTTAGAATTATGGACCTCCACCCCCACAATTAAAATTCTAGTCCTAAATACTTTTAGGAAAAAAAAATGCAGATGAATCATTCACATAAATATATACATATATACTATATATATATCTAATATATATATATATATATAGTATATATATATATATAATATATATATATGTGATTTATGCATGGCCGACCTACCAGTCAAGGTTTATAGTATTTCTAAGATAATAAATAAATATGGCACAAAAATTATTACTTCTTTTGGAAATTAAAGGCCGAAAGACAAGTGATAATTGAAAAGACCTTGATATTCTTTTTATCCCCAAAGCCCCAGTGGCCAACAAAAACGCTCCACTTTTTCTCTTTGTATTAAAAACCAAAAAAAAAAAGAGAGAAGCGAGAGAACTTCTTCCTTAGGCAACTACAGCAAATGAGTTGTTCATAACCCCTACCCCCTCACACTTGGTGCTTCACAGCAGTGCAAGATGGAGCTACGTCTACCCTTCAGTCCAAACCATCATTTAACACCCCCGTCCCACACCTAGCGTATACAATAGGGTAAGTCAATTTGTGTTGCGTAGGGGTTACAATAGCAACCCATTGAAATATTACATAAAACTGTCTTGTATTGGTATGCATTCCTCAGAAATACTGGGGAAGCAGGTCTATGATACCCTGGAGCAGAAATGAGTTTACACCATTCCTCAAGTTTTGCAGGGATGCTAATTGGAAGGAAACTTCACTCCCTCATCAAGGGTTAATTCACTGTTTCTGTATGTCAAGCATCCACAGCAAGGCATTACTGTTATACTCTAAAAGGTGGAAGAGAGGCTCTCTGTTGTTTTTACTAAAACAAATGATTGCCAAATTCTTTAGGGGGGGGGGGGGGAAGGGGAGGGCAGGGAATTTTCATAATAATTAACTTATGAATCTATTAGCCCCTGGAGTAACTCTGGCCGAGCATTAACCTGTTAAGGAGTGTAAACACTTCATCCTTAGCAACAACAACGACCTTTGGTGACAGATTACAATGGGCCATAATCCACCGAATGGGAGCTCCTGTCTACAGCAAACATTTGGGGCTCCGCTACATTTAAGTATTTGACAGAGTATGCTAAACTACAGCAAGTGTCTGTGCTTTAACTAGAAGCTGAATATTTGCGGTAGCTTCGGAGATGTTTCACTGCATCTCCAAGCACATGTTGGTCCATTTAGTTGTTATTAGATGCTGGGGCAAAACAGAGCAACTATGAAACGCTCAGTTACAGTGTCGTAAAAACAAAAGAAGAAGTTGATATTCTGTAAACCACTCAAGAATATAATAACTAAAAGAATAACTTTTTAGTTTACCAAAGGCCCATTTTTGTAGTTACCCTACAAAAGGAACTAAAAGCAAACAAACATCTGGAAAAGGGACACTGACAAATTGTATTAAGGAACACGGATGTGAGCCCCAATTTACTCTTCGCTAATCAACCCTCACAGACTTCGCTAAAATGTGTTTTCATAGTCTCTATTTGTGACAGCTCCGCAGTTAGTCAGGCCTTCTTGAAAAAAGGGGAAAATGAAGAACCAAATGCATAAGGAAAATTCCTTTTCCTCCAAATTCTTTGCACCAAGACACTGCTTCTCTAAGAACTCCAAATCCTTAAGAAACTGGAAAATCTATGTCAAATGAGGCTAATACTGCTTTTACTTTACCTTAAAAAAAACCCTTTAGTTCTGTATCAGGATGACAAAAAAAAGAATTTGACGTATATGTACAAGAGGGATTAAATGGCAACCCATTCTAATTTTTGAAGACTTTCTTCGTTTGCTATGGTATGGGGAACCTGGTTCAGTGCATACAAGTCTGATACAGGCTAGAATGAATCATCCAAGAATCACGAGTTACGCTATCAAAGGGGCCTTTTTTCAGCCCTCACGCTCACACGTAGAACATGGACGGAGGGTAGAAAGTAGAAGTTTAGATATACCGTCCACCTCTCTCTGGGGCTCTGGTAGCAGAGAGGAAGCAGAAGCAGACTTTTCAAGGCTTTCATTCACAAATGACATAGATGAAACGGTCCATGATGGCCCCGCTCTGATAAAGCCAGAAATGGCAACAGTGGACAAACCCGGCCATGAGATGTTCTGACCAGTCTCGCCAGTCCACTGCCTTCTTGGAGCGCAGCCAACCACCAGCCCCCACCGACACCGACCCTGAAAGCAAAACAAATAAATAAAAAACACCCTCAACAACAAATGTAGTTAGCAATCTCATTCAAGAGCCCTCTGTCTAGGACTTGTTGGCATTGGTTGTTTTGCATACAGTCCTGTTCCTTGCAGGAGTGGTAGAAACGGAAGACCAATGTTGGAAAGCAACCACAACAGCAGTGACAGCTGAGGCGAGCTCAATGCTGAAACCACTGACATTAAACAAAGTCTCGTTTAGGGAAGCTCTGCCGGTTGGAGGGTTTTGCTCTGTACACGCAGGTGCTGTCTGGGTGACCAACATGGCTTTTTGTTTATACTCTAGACGGGTGGGATGGGGGCGGTCCTTGCCCAGTGTTTGGATGCCTCTGTCGGCCCTAATAATAAAAAAAGAAAAGTACCGACAACCTACACAGATACCCACTCCACTCATACAGCAGCAACCGATTGGAGTTGGTGGCACTAGATATAACTGACCCACTCTCATATCCACCAAGGCAACCATTGGACCAATTGCATTACTGAAAACCAAAATAAGGTAAATTGCTTGAGTGCTTAGAATACCAGCATTTGTAAATCTATTTAGGCACTGTGCAGTACATGCTCATTACCTGACAAGCATTTCCTCCGTGAAGCAAAGGAGCCAAGCAGTCAGTGATAATTTGAAGGAACTGGAAGAGCATCTGACACTTCAGGTCTGTCACATCGGCCCTATCCCCTCCTCCAAAGAACGACGGCTGCTCCCAGCATCACGTCAGCACTCCAAAGCAACCTCACCATCACCGATACCTCAGGTGCCCATTCTCTGCCACGTCATTGCAGAACTCGTTAGCTGTCCATCGCGGATGGCGCCTGTCTCTCTGTTGTTGGCTTTGTCCTTGGCTACCGTCTTCTGACATGGAAGTCAGCCTTCTTTGGGGCCTTGAAGTCTCCATGCATGCCATGATGGCCTGGTGTCTTAGGTGTAGCTGTTGTTGCGGCGGATGGGACGTTCACCACCCTCCCCCATGGCAGTCTCCCACTTTTGCCAATGGAGTTTTGTGAGGCAGGTCCTTGTATGAGGCCAGAGTCCTTGTGAACTGTGTGTACTGAGAGTAACCATACTAGGCGGAGTGGTGGCCCAGTGGTTAAATGAACATGGGCAATCTTCGAGCTGCTGAAACCAGAATCAAGTTACATTATCGAACTTTCGACAAAAACATAAACGGGTGGTCATGACTGGCATGGAATGTTACGCTCTAACAGAACTTACACACTGCCCTCTCTGACTCTTTGCATTCCTCTGCATCGCGTCATCTGAATCCCAAGTCCCAGTTACCCTTGCGCGCCTCAGAAAAAGGATGGCCAAGGGGCTGAAAATAGGGCATGGCACTGGACTCCTCAGGCGAGGTTTCAGGATGGCTGTGAGCTTCATGCTGCCCCTCTTCTCCATCAGAGGACTCTTAGAGTGACTGTGAAGACTGTTACTTCACCTGTGTTATCAAATGACATTGGTCAGCCTCCAAGCTCTGCTAGCAAATTAAAAATGGTACAGACAAAGTAGTAAATATGCACAAATTAGCTGAAAAATCACTATTAATACTTTATCTAAATACCGGGGCTTTAAATCTTTAGTTGCCCATACACCCCTAAGTATGGCGTCATCTCCTCATACTGAATAACATTAAAAATCACAACATTAACATATAATAAAAATTTATATCATTAAATCATACTAAAAACGGCCAAAAATGCAGAAGTTAGAAATTTATAAGACTATTTCCACATTAAGTTAACCTATGGGTCAAGGGTTTAATTGAATGCATAAATTTACCATTTTTCAAAAAAATACATTGTATAAACACTAAATGAAGAACCCTAATTAGTTGAGTAAAGGTGAATCTGATCAAATCATTTTGTGACAGTACAAAGGCTGGTACGCACTTTACTCACCATTCAGTTCACATGGCCATCACATGAGCGCTCGATTCATAAACTGTCACGCATCATGCAAACTCTGTTTGCGTAAATTGTGTCACTATAACCCTACATTTCAAGGACAGCATGACATAACTCGGGTCCATCGTTCCACTGATTCTGCTCATGGTGTTCAAAGCACACGCTTTCTATTTTTCTACGAGCCTGAGTGAACGTCCCAGTCAACACCTCATCTACCACGGCCATATTCAACAATGAGTGGAATCTCTCTCTATGACCCAATCAGGCACTGTCGATGCACTGCCAAAATCTATACAGCTTTAGATCCAAAAAAAAAAACAAACACAAGTGAATAACCAGACTGTGCTTGTTTAGAAGCAGTGTATTTCTTGAAAGTGCAGTTTGTGGGATATTTGGTGTTTTTGTCTTATGTGTTTGAGGAATTATAAACATGCTGCCATTAAACTTCTGTTCTGTGAACTATACTGAATCACAGCTGTTAAGATACTTTTACTACATTTTCAATCACTTAATGACATCCTGTACTTTTCATGGCACTAACAAGGATAAGTTAAAACAAAAGAAAACCCCATAAGAGTTGACAGAGCTTACATTTGTACTGTGAATCCAGAACATTCCTTTAAAGATTATATTGGTCCGTTCTAAGTGAACTGATTTTGTCAAACTGCTGTTCACTGCCACAGTTTTAATCTGTCAGGGTATTATCCCCAATGGAACACCTGGTGCTCTGGCCTAAGGCAGTGGTCTCCAACCCTGCTTCCTGGAGAGCTAACCGTTATGGCATTATTTTACTTGACAAAGTCGAGAGCTCTTATTGTAGCACGAAAGCACATTAATAAATGTGTGAGCTGGATCTCTTCTCTCGTCACGACCCACCGGCGCAATAGTCCTTTGCTCTCGCAAAAACCAGACACTCGCGCAGATACACTTAAACTATCTCCTCCTCGTGCTCAACTGTGCCCTGTGCACTCTCAATCTCTCTGGGCTCATGCACTATAGATATTATTTCTTTTCTGCATTTCGGCCCTGAATACCCCACTTGTCATCCAAGGTTATCAACCATCAGATTCAAAGATGGATCTGTAATTTCTTTACAATTTTCATAACTACTTAGTCATAATATTACAAATGAATTGGGCATTTGGATGATTTGTAAATACCTTTAACAGTTTGGTCAAACCCTTTCTGAACGATTTATCTAAACAACAAAAAAGCATATGGATCTAACAAATTCATGTGGTCATATACTACTTATTGTGGCTCTTGGATTGAATATAAATTAACACTATTTTTTCTATTTTTCCATAACATTACTCTTATAGTCTAATGGGCTTAATGCATTTGCAGACCCGTATTACATGTAACTGTCATATAACTGAATATTCACTGTTTTAGAGAAGAGTGCCCTTGAATGTTTAAGCGAATTTAAGTGGTGATGTCATGATTAAAAAAAAACAAATCAAACTGAAAACAGACACATGGATTAAAAAAAAAAAAAAAAAAAACATTGTAAGTTCCCACAAATGTCCCCAAACAGCACGATATTAGAGCATGTGCTATATCTTGCATAATTTACAATCATATATTCTACATTTGATGTTGATCTGAGTGAGCTTTGTTACTTATTATTCTGCCATCATACCAACTTAGAATTCTACTGCAATTGAGTTTAATTTCAGTTGAGGTACCTTATCTGACATATATGATATAACAGTGATGGTTTATATAGATGTCTTTAGGGTACATAGGCTATATACTATGTTGTTTTAGATAAATTGCTCAGAGACCAACCAGTTGGGACCAAGGTCCATTTTTATGGTTTTAAACGTGCTTTATAAAATAAATAACAAAGGTTATGTACCAATCTCCAAGCACCCAATTCCTGCCATGTTTTCATAGGCTACATCCATTACATTGCTAAATTGTGTCAGTTGTGGACGTCTGATTGGTTAAAAGCGTTTATTATAAAGTACCTTTTAAACAGTGTTTACAAGTACCTATTTTACGAGAGATGACACATCTGTGCATTTTTTTTTGCAGAAAAGATCAAAATACAACTAGAGATTAGTAAAACAAAGTAGCTACAATAACCAGTTTGTTAAAACAAAAATACAAAACAATGTAAAAAAAATCGGTTTTTGAGACTAATTTTTAAAAAAAGCAATGATATCCTTTGACAACGTTTAATTCAGATGCAAAAGAATTAATATTATCTATAGCACATAGCCCGAGTGATTTGGAAGTGCACAGACACATTTTTTGAGCGAGAGTAGAGATACGTTTTAAGTGCGCGCACTCTCTCGCTCGGGCGAGACCCAAAGCGTGTATCTGAGAGCACGCATCCGGATTTGCGCTCTTGCATTGTATTAATGTGCTTCGCGCTACAGTAATGTACTCTCGACATTTGTCAGTAAAATAACACAATAACGGTCCTACAGATTTCAGCTCCAACCCCAATCCAACACACCTGAACCAGCTAATCAAGATGTTCAGGGCTACTTGATAGATTACAGACATGCGTGTTGGAGCAGGGTTGGAGATTCCTGGCCTAAGGCTAATAAACCTTGCATGTCCACAGATTGCCGTCCAGACTTTATTGGGTCTGGAGGAAAAAACTAAAAAAAAAAAAAAAAAAAAAAAAAAAAAAAAAAACACCAAGGTTGATGTATTGTTATATCTTCAAGTACAATGCAAAAAAAACATCTGTAATGGCCCTAACACAAACCCTTGAGGCACCCCACCCATTCATCTTTCTTTCATTAATCTATTTGGCAATGGTTATGATACCCAATTGTGCTCGGGAAAATGACACTGTCCCAACTGGATTGATCATAGTGTATTGCTAATGATACATCGTTTTATGGTTTACATGGTTGAATTAACCACAAGACAAAAGACAGATCTTCTTTGGGATCTTCTTCTTGAGCCTAGGGCAGACAGCAAACCAACGATGATAGCGTGACCGGCCCAACCCAAAGTGAAATAGCAGCCTCCCCACCGGGGGCAGTTACCCCGAAGCCCAGCACTGCAGTCCCATGTTCACGGGGGAAAAAGGGACCAAGAGGGTGCGAGGGAAAGGAGAAAAAAGGAAAGGTGTTTTTGAGACAAAGGGCAGCATGTGCTACCATCAACATAAACAGCATTAGGGAAGGGGCGGGGACTTTGGATTCAGGTTGTTAGTAATTGTTTTGGGAGTTAAACAGTAATAAGACATAGAAGTGGATTACTGCATCCAAAAATAGCTACCCTTCGAAGAAAAATCATATTCAGAAAAATACTTAGGCCACAGGCTGTGGTTTATCATTTTAGTTAGAAAAATGCTGTGGGGACACTCTAAAAAAAATATATATAATACTTCCTCCACATGTTTAGAGTCCATAGAAACAAAAGCCAAAACTTCAACGCAACCAGTGTCAAATCTGGTCACATTCAAAATGCAGCAAAAGGCCCTGTCTCTTACATAACAATTCAGGTGAGATGTGAGTGTGAACAACAGCAGCAAAACATTGCAGTGACACAAGCCACTGTACATATGGCACAAGTGTGAGTATTTTAAAGGCTATCCGGCAAGATATCAGCAACCACCTTTTTGGGGGAGGACGGGTGGGGGAAAAAAAAGTGACCATTCGCAGAAAGGTTATATCTGAGCCAAGGGCTGCAGTGCTAGCTGCAGTGATGAAGAATGCCCCACTGCATGCTCAAGGAAGAGTGCTGGTGAGCAAGTCAGCCATTATGTACTCCCCATGGGGTCCAAAGCACAGATAATGAAATGTTGGGCAACATAGGTTCACAAAACCAAAAGAGGGTTTAAAAAAGGTTGTAAATTTGACTTTGACCAAATTCTAACTTTGAAAAAAATGTGCTGTAAATAAAAATAAAGACAGGTTTAGAGATACGAGGAAGAGCAATTGGTGCTAAACTCCTGTCATTGCCACATGCCACGTATTACTACACGGATGCTGGCATGGCATTCCGTGGCCACTGCTGTGCTATGAAATTAGTTGCATACCAATCTCAGGAGACAAGACACCAGGATGTCTCACTCTTTCAGTAGAGCTCTGAGGTACCACGAGGGAGGAACAGCTGCTTTCCAAACCCAAATGACTTCAGCAGAGCTAAGAATAGAAGGAAGAAAGGACAGAACAGGTGTGGGCCAGAGAGGTTTAGGGGGTGAACTGTACTAGAAATAATAGAAAGGTCTAGGATGGGGCCCAGTATCAATTATGGCAGTTCCGTGCACAGTTCCTGCTCAGTTTGAGAGAAAAGCATCCCTGTGGCATGTCAAGATAGGCAGGGAACGAGCATTCATGCTTACATCAGCGTAGTTTGACAAAACACCTCCTCCACAAAAGAGAGGCAGCTCATACCACTCAGTGCCCAGTCATTGTAGACTGGGAACTGGTGTTTATAGCAATTATATCCCCATTTGTGCTCTTTGACTGCTGCGCATATGGTAGAAAGTTCCAAGCATTTTTTGATAATTAACTGAGATCAGTAAATAAACTTTTTAGTTTCATTTGGGTCTCACTAACAAACCATTCTAAAAGCATTTGTATCACTAACCATGAATGTTGCTTGGTGTCGGTTTTGGGGCCACACGACCAAGTTTTTTTTTTTTTTTTTTTATGGTGCTCTTCTTTTTTTTTTTTTTTTTTTTTTTTTTTTTTTTTTTTGTTTATTTTATTTTATTTTATTTTGTTTTATTTTTTTTTTTTTTTTTTTCTTTTTTTTTTTTTTGTTTTTTTTATTTTATTTTTTTTTTTTTTTTTTTTTGTTTTTTTTTCCTTAGCCAAAACCACAAAGTCCACAATGGCCACAAAGTGAAGCTTAGCTCAATGGCTCAACTTTAAAAAACAAAAAGTGATTTTTTGACACTTTGTCAACTCATTTTTGAGAGAGTCAATACAGAATAATCAGTCTGGCTCCTTCTTTGACTGGTCTGTCTTAAGTCTGTGTACTGGTGTGCTGTTAGCGCTGGGTCTGTGGTAGTGGTCCACATAATAAAAACATTCTAGAATCCTTCAAAACAAAAATCCACACAGAAAGATCTTTAAATTGCTAGCTAAGCTTGGCCTAGACTTTCCATTTCATCGCTCTTCGTTCTTTGTATCCCCATGACAGCCAAAAACACCCCACGGTCCTGTGGTTTTTTCAAAGGGTAAGCAGACTGAAACCAAGCATTGAAGTACTGGGGGCGGGAGGGGTGTAGCCAACCCTCATGGCCCTTATTGTTAAATTAGGATATGAAATAATACAAGTTAAAGCATAATCATATAAAACTTAAAATCTGAAAGATTTTAAAACCTAGGCATTCAGACACCGGATGTGTCTGAATGGTTACAGAAAAAATAAATAGGCATAATACAGTAACGATGAGGTTCATAACACTACCAGACTATCAAATCGTTGTGAACACAAACTAACACTGAAACATGGTGCCTTGTTGCTAGGAAGACACATGCAAATGCAACAATGTCTTCGAAAATCGGCTTAAAATATTAAACCCTTTTGATCTCCACTGACTGGATTGGAATCTTAGTCTGAAGTCTGTGCAAATAATTTTTTTTATATAACAACTTGTGCTTGCCCAGAATCTGTGGACTGGCTCTGACAATTTGACAACTAGTACAGCACCTCTTCAAGATAGTAGAATTGAGGCTGTAAAAATCACAGGGCGAATCCCTATCTTTAATCCAAACCTTTAGAGAAGTTTTTGTGAAAACTAGTTGAACTAGCTAAGAGTCTAAATTAGAACAAACAAAGATTACTTTTCTTGCCTACTTGGATTCTCTCAAATGCTGGGAATCAGCTGACATTTAAACACAAGAAGAGAGAGCTTGTGTGTCATGTGTATTTTTGAATGGGGAGAAAAACTTGCCAGACACTGTGGTTGCTGAATGACCTTACGTTCTGTGTGCTGCAACTGGGGTGCGGGGATGGGTTAGAGAACATAATTAACAAAGAGTTGAGAGGCAACATGTGTTTGGGAAAAGGAGATTGTTAGGGAGGCGGATCCCTGACGTGATGTGCATATCACACCTATATATCACACCTCCAAACTGGTTTGACTGGATGCAACTTCTTGCACAGTAGTGAGTTGAATCTCCTGATCATGTGTTAGGGATACCCGTCATACTTTCATTCTCTCACAAAACTTGTAGAAAAACAAAAACCAGGACACCAACCACACGTGGGTGTTCGCACGTATCCCCCCCCGGACACGCCAACTACCATGAACTATGCGTCCTTTCAAAGGAAAATCCAACCCTAGTTTACATACTGACCTGATATTTTACAGAGCATGTGTGCCTGCCTTGCAGCCCCTTCAAAGACAAAGTAGGTTGATCAAAGTTCATGACATGCCACACGCCTCCTCACCTACATACCCCCCCACCCCCCCCCCCCCCCCACCAGGTTGGTGCCGGTATTGTCTTGTCCTGTCCTGGAAGACGCTCTGAATTAACTGAACCTGAGTCAACTGCTTTAAACAGGCTGAGAGTGGGAGGAGTGAAGGGACTGTGCCTGCTGATCTGGTTCCTTTAAAGCTAATCCAACAGCAGATGACATGACGATGTCTCTAAGTGTGGCCAAAGATGCTTAAGTTAAGATGTCTCTAATATGGGAAACTACGTCGACCTGAATTGGTGGGGAGATTGTGAGAGGATATATGTCCTTGTCCTGGTGCACTCAAACACTCACATATGTGTGTCAGCTGATGAATTTGGCTGAAGAGAAACGTCATTCTGATTGAGTCCCGAAGTGACACTGGAATGATTAAATGGGCTCTAGAGGACAGCCTTTAATTTTGAGAAAACTATTCATCTTTAAAGTCGTTAGAACTGTGCTCGAGGGTGTCAATTACAACCACTACAAATTATCTGAATGGCAAGAATTTAACTTAATAAGTCAAAAGTTTTTGTAACAATTCAACTTATCCTTACTCTTTATGTACTTAACTCTTAAGAATTTATTCAAAAAAACTATTTTTTTCCATAACTAACTTGCAACTATTATACTGTCCAAATAACAACTTCTCTGAATCCTACATGTTGCATTACGATGTCTTTTAAGCATAAGGTATGTGTGTTGCTACATGTGAATGTGTGTGTGTTCTGCTGCACCTTGCTGTGACTACCGTACAATGCGCCCCCGCTGGGCGTTGCATGTGTGTACACACGTGCCCGATGGTGCATATTGCATCATACCTGGCCTGAAGCCTTCATTTATATGGCCCGGCCAGTTGACTTCCTTGAATTGTTGAACCGCCTGTGGCGTACGAGGAAACAAAAAGGAGCAAAGGTTGCTCATTTTAAAAGGGTTTCAAATTAAAAAGGCCAAAGTATTCAGCAAAGTATCTCATAAAAATCATTTCAGAGCTCCACGTAACTGCACTCAAAAACGTGGTGCTTTCTCTACTGTGGCTGGATTTTGCCCATTTTGCTGGGCATGAATTCCTTTATTCCACTGTTTTTTTTCTCTTCCTATGATGAAGGAAAAACACTCTGATTGTCAAGTGAATACAGGCACCACATGCTTCAGGCTGCGAGTGCTCCACTGAGTTCTCCGGAGCCCAATGGTTAAACACTGCTTTGCCTTAAGCACTCTAAACACAGTCTGGCAGAATCTGGGCATCTGGTTAGGGTGTTAATAGCCATGCAAAAGGCAGACATAGAGCAATACTTACTCGGTGCTCCAGTAAACCATGATGGAGAACAGGTTGATTCCCATTGTAATAGCATAGAAGAATGGCAGGGCCCTCAGACCATTGGGCACGGGATTATCCTGCAAAGAACAAAGTACAGACTGTTAGCCAACACCCAGCTTTGGTGTAATTTTATTCCATAGCCTTTTCATTCTACATCCAAGTAATTAATTAAAACCAAGTTTGAAAGACAAGATCATTTTATTTACCTTTTGCAAGATGAATATGCGAACAAAGTAGAAAAGAACTGCGGACATGATGCCAGAGAGGACAGGTGAGAGGAACCAAGAAGCAACTGTAAGACAGCAAAGAACAACGATATGTAAAGAAACAAACACATCTCCAGTTTCTGGAGTAGCGTAATACTCGCACAAGTGCAACTACAAATGAATCATCCTTGTGAATGCAGCTGACTCACCAATTCTAAGAAGCTCCAGCCATTTGACGCCCTGCTGACCTTTGGCGACCAGTGAAAAGCCAATGGTAGCTCCCACAATGCAATGGGTCCCAGAAATAGGAAGCTTCAGAAAGAGAGGCGAAGCAACTGCCAAGCAGCAGAGCCTTAAGGGTAGTGAAAACATAAAACTTAGAGAAACCTTAATTTTACATATTAAAAAATATATAATATATATATAAAACATATGAGCATTAAGCTTCGCAAACTACTTACCAAACATAACGCTGACTGATCCAGCCATCAACACATGCTCTGAGCCATTGTACATTGTCACATCGATAATGCCTTTGCGGGATGGTCTCGCTGACTTTGGCTCTCCAATCAGCACAGAGCCCAGCGTCTCAAATACAGCAGCAAGAATACAGGCCTGTCTAAGCTGTAACTACACACTCTGACCCCACTGCTGTACCAAACGAGTTGGCGACATCAGTAGCACCTACAGAAAAGACCAAGGATAAACGCTTTGCGATGAACCCTACCATTAGGAGCCATAGATAACCGGCTATGATGCACTTGAGCCGGCAAGGGTGGTCAAAAATCATACTGCATTAAAGTTGTCGACACCATTGTGTGTTGATGGTTTTCTGCTATACAGGAAAAAAATAACCTTCACAATCTTACAGGGAAGAGAACCAAATGTATAAATAAATCAAGCAGCAGCACACTGGATATTTTGATCCCCAGATAATTGAGGTACTAGTGTTTCTAAATCAGTTTTCTGCCTCAGACCTACCTTCGCCCCTTCGCTAAACCAGCAAATCAAAGCAATCCAGACACCAGAGAAAGAATCTGCACTGCTCTAAACTGATACGTAACGTTAAGGGAGAGGGGGAGTGAGGGCCTATTGCTATCCTCTGACTAGACTAGATCTGTTACAATTTGTTTTGGCTTGGGTAATTAGGCAGACAGAGTGGACATCCATTGTGCAACAGACACAGTTAGTGAATGGTAGCTCATTCCTGGAAAAAAGAGAAAAAAAAAGAGAAAATGGGAAGGTTCCCGTGTTATGCAACAATTTCACTGCAGAGGAGCCAGAACTTGGACATAAGTCTATTACACACTAAAACATTTATTAGCAGTACTTTTTTGCATACAGCGGAGCTGAAGGTCTAGAAAAATCTTTCACTGTACAAAAAAAGGGGGCGCACCGAGAACACAGAATGAATGCATGTATGATCATACAACAAAACTCATAACTGCTTATGCACGAACTACAACCGATGGCTTATGACTACAATAATCAAGCCAACGCATTCAATTCACAATATGTACACTTAAAAAATAAATGAATAAATCAAATAAAAAAAAAAAAACTTTAAAAAGTGATTAAAGTCAATCGGACCACTTTGTTTTACAAGCCAGGGAAGGCAGCACTTTGATTAATATTTTAAACTCTGACAACAGACACTAGTATTTAAATGAAGCCTTCGGCGTATTGGTGTCGTGTGGCTTTCCAGCACATTCCTGCAATGCACCCTTTATTGTCAAAGAAACGCAGAAAATCCATGATGAAATGCAGTTGACTGTCGCTCCAGGGCTGTTTGAGCCAGTTCTCCACGCTCGCGCACTTCCTCGCTAACGTTAGCTTGAGGAACAATATTAGTCGAAAACAAACCTAAAAACGACCCATTTTAAACAGCTACCATTCGCTGATATTAGTATTAAAATAAAAATATCGCACTACTTCAGTGCAGAAATTTTCATATGACCTCTTAGTTTAACAGGGCAATACCCATTTTACCTGCGCGCTCATTCATTCACACCCGCTAAACAGCTAATAAACTTATAAATCAAAAGACTAATTGAAACACCAAAATAACCCAAAAATAAAAAGTTACACATAAAACAAACATATATCAGGTGGCACTGTGGTATTAAATTAATCCCCGGAAAGAGACCCTGGCGTTTTTTTCCAGGCGAGTCACCTGACAAGACCACGAGCTCGCGCTCATTCGAATCCGTTCAAATTAGCCAGCGGAAATATTGATAAGAAGTACAGACAAATATCATCACTGCAACTAGAATAAGAGGGAAAAAAGGTTTTTCTCACCACTCACACAAAATTGTCGATTTAGATCTTTTTTGACACTGCAGCCCGCCCAGTAACTTCCCGTAGCCGCTTCCGCGCGCGCTAGGGTGATAGATAACAAACGCTCTCGCTCTCTAACCTAAGCACTAACGCGGATGAAATTAAATAACCTTCAAACCTTAAGACTACAAAACAAGATATACTGCTGGTTGTTTTACAAACGTACTTGGCTCAATGAAAAAACTGGCAAAAAAAAAAAAAAAAAAACAAAAAACAAAAAGAAGAAGACACACCTATATGAAAAAAGTGGGGGTCCTTCAGCCGGCTTCAAGTTGATGGATTTTTTTCCTCCCTGTCCCGATGGCAAACACGAGGGGGTAATAGAAGTGAAGAAGATAAAAGATAGTCACCGTCCCCTGTGGTGGCGGGGCCGTACTTTCGAGGCGTCCTTCAGATGATTGTGGAAGCTGTCGAACGCGCGCCCTCTTACCTTCTTTTGGGCGCATGGATCATGAGTTTTTTGCGCTACGCCGTAAATCGGTAGCAATCCAGGCATTTTAAAAAATAGTAATTTAGACATGTTTACACTAGCACCTACCCTACAAACAAGTTCACTTCAGATGTTTACAGGTGCCTGGTAAAAAAAAAAAAAAATAATGTGTTTTGTAAAAATGCATTGAGTTATTTTTGTTTTTTATTGTCATATTTATTTGGTATTTTAGTTTTCTTCTGACGCTGCTACGAAGATAGTGGAAAATAAGATTGTAAATAGGTAAAAGGGAGGAGAGATTCCAAACGGAGCCGCGGGATATTATTCTCAAAAAAAGGTCACACATATACTACATCGAGTCTGGGTTTTCTTTCTTCTTCTTTAATACAGTCTCCTTATTTATTCTCAGCATGGGACAGAGAATACAGGCATTGTGGAGATATTAAGATAAAACCGAAACTGTTTTCTCCATAAACCTAAAATTCGTGTCTGTTGGGTTATTTAGTAATGGTACGGGCTGTTGCAGTTACAAATCGGTGATTTGGGGGGGGGTTCCAAGGACTCTTTATTTTTATTCCCCGTATTTTTAGTTTGAACCTCTCAATAAAAAATAACTTCCTGTGACACTAAGGAGTTTTATCCAAGTTTCCTCTCGTGGGGTATAAATCACGGAAATCATGGGAAGGTCTGGGGGGGAGAGGAAGAAGGTGAATGCAAAAAGCTCAGTGGGAAAATGGTGGGTGACCAAGATGCGGGTTGGCACTGAACTGTGCTAGCGAGAGAAATTTTTGGGAACTCCCCCCACACAACGTGTCGCCACAGCAAAAGTGACGTAAAATTGAATACTTCTCCCTTTCCTGGCTGCAGGGAGAGCACAGGAATTTATGTACGTCAGAATGATGGGCATTTTAAGGGGGGGGAAAATTATCGCCCACGTGAAATAATAAAGACAGAACGGAATTATATTTGAATGGGTTCAAATATAATCTAGATAAATAGATAGATGACAGACATACAGACATGACAGACTTGACTATGATAGATAGATAGATCTAGACACGTCCCACGACTATAGACGGATAGAATTATAGACACTCATCATACATACAGGCCTAAAAGAAAAAAACAGATAGATAGATAGATAAGATAGAATAAATAGATAAGATAGATGCTAGATAGGAATATAGATACATCGATAGAGTATACCGATATACCTATATTAGATAGATAGATAGATAGAGATATAGATTAGATAGATAGATAGAAGATACATAGAAGAATAATAGATAATAGATGATATAGATATTATCTATATATCCAATATAATTATAGAATAGTATCGATAGATAGATTAGTGAAAAACTGGAAGTTGATAGATACACATGATGGACTGTCTAGTATTGCCATGGATTTTTTAATAAATTAATTCATTCCTTCAATTAGAAAATTACTGTAATAAGGTTTTTAAGAACAAATTACTAACTTTAACCTGTTTTACCTCCCAAAATTGTGATGGAAATAAATGTGGTAATCATAAATACTTCGGACGGTGCTTCTATTCTTTTTTTTTTTTTTTTAATCAATTCTGATGATGACTCTGCAGGGGCCGAATAAGTGGTCTCCTTATTCCATGTTCCCGCACGGACTCGACACGTGGTCACTGTTTAACCGTTCCAGTTGTTGCGGACTTTTACATTGGGTTGACTGGAAGGTGCGTTCATGTGAACCCTGCTGGTTGCTCAGGGTGTACGCAGTACACGAAGCCGGGACCACGACATCTTGCCCACATCCCTTCGCATGGAGGTGATTGCATTTTCGATGAGCGCCCTGGAGCACGACCCTCGTACCACTGCGACGGGGTGGCACCCGGCTATCGTGGCGTCCAGCTGCGCCTTCCCCGCGAAGTGTGCGGTCATGCACGTCACCGCATGAGTGCTACCAAGTAAGAACTAAGTCAGATGGAAATACGAAAATCAGTTTAGCGTTTAAAAACATTCGAGTTGTGTCGTCGAAATGTAAATCACAGTTTGCGCATGTCAATGAATGTTGTCTAGCCTAACGTTAGTCAGGTATGCTGGATCTGTTTATTGCGAGTTGTCGCAATGTCGAAAACTGTTTATCTAGTAAAACTTACTTGATAGCGTCTCATAATATAAGATGAGAATACAAAAACACAATTATAGATCTATATTTGCTTCTCGTGCAATGCATTCTTTAGTTGTCCATTAAAACCTGGTCGTTAAGTAAAAATTGAAAGATAATCGTAGTGCCTGTTCAACGTGACATTGCGTTGCACTTGTCTCAGTGCCTCTGAATACATGGGAAACTACGTCTGTCACAGTAAATCTTTGTTTTTTAGTAAGTCGTGCAATTCAGAGTTAAATCAAAGATATTATCGATTCTCGTTTCTAGAAACAAAGATGTTGCCGCCACGCCCTTGTGCAGTATCGGGGCCAGAGCTGTCCGACTGCCGACCTTCAGCACGCGCTTTAACAAAGTGGCCGTGGTGCGTAGATAACAAATCGTGGCTGGGTGAGCGCGTGGCCTGCTGCTGTCATGGGTCCAAAAAACAGGAAGGGGAAACGAACAAGCTGGCCTGCGACGGAACAACAAGAAGGCGAGGACTATTCTATATTCGCCAACCATTGTAGTTTTGTGACGGGCCAGCAGGCTGAGAAGGGCCCATTCCGACTCCGAGGAGCTGTACTCAAACCTGTACTCCGAGAGGAGCAGGTGGACACTCGTGGGCAACATATGGCGGCGCCTGCGAGCAAAACACGCCCCACACTGGACAAAAAACTCATAGCAGCACTGGCTGGGGTTTCATGTGGGGAAGCCGAGAAAGATTGAAGATGATGAGCTGAGAAAGGTTATTCCCTTTCTTCTGGGACTTTTCATGGGTGCTATTTGTAATTTTTGTGAATAAGACACTATTGCCCACCCTTAGTCCTGATCTGATTGATGATTCACACCTCCCTGGTTAAGGCTACGTCTACAAGTCCAGCGAGCGCTGGGTGCGCGTTGAAAGAAACCCAGACCCATGGCTCATCGCACAGCCTTTCTACAGATTAACACAATCCCAGAAATGCTCTCTAGCTCTTCAGTATTCTCACGGGATAGATCGTGTCCTAGGTCGTCCTATGAAGATCGCAGCTGGAGCGTGTTATGAAAGTTAGAGGCCTTACCAGGGACGGGGTTCTGCTGAGGGGCGACCAGTCAAGTACGTCGCCTAGCCACGTTTCGCTATTTGAACATGTTTCGTAGCACTCATCTTGGTCTACATTTTATCTGCTTCGTTTATGCATTTGTGTGGTTTTACAACAGCAACTCCGTCTGACGCGACTTGTTGCTTTAGGGGTGCATGCGAGCCACGCGCGGCACTGGTGCGTCCCTCGGTGCACCCGCGGAATGTCCCAGTCTTCCAGCCGGTGTAGTGAGTCATTAGACAGAAAGAGAACGTGCGCGCAGAGACACGCGAGTCGACAACGCACACGCCGCCTTCCAGGGTTTGAAGAGAGATGGCCATCCAGGGCTCGCCCTCCTTTTGACCCCCCAAAGAGGCCCCCCACCCCCTCAACGCTCTCCTGGTTTCCCCCCACCCCTATTATGTTTTCACATCAACTCGAGTCGATCAGATCACTTGACAGTTCAGTTTCGTTGAACCTACTATGCTCTTGTGGCCTGAATGTAGTGTACTCCGCTGTTGGTGTTGACCACACACACCCACCACGGTCAATGTTGTCCACTCTATTCACCCACTCAGATTACCATGTTTGGATCTATTGTTACGGTTTGGTTCCTATACAGACGTCACTCCCGAGCACCCAGCTCTTCCCTGTGGCGTCCCTCACCTCATTTAATTCCTATTAGTTGCTTCAGTTTTACTTGTGCAATTTCCGAACGCCAAAGTCCGGACAGAGACACGAGCTGGGATGTACCGCTTTGTGTTGGGTGATGGTCGGTCAAGCTTCTATAGTGTTACATGCAGGGTTGCCACCTTCTGGTGGCCCCGCCCACCCTGACCCCGTACCGGACGCTTCGTGCACTGCCCGTCCCCGGCTTGAACCAGTCCCAGATCTTGAGGCATGCAACCCTTCATTTTAATTTCATCTTAACACTGACTGTTAATTTTGTGCCAAGAAACCTTCTTCACTCCTCAGTTGTATGCTGTTATACCTAATATTACTTGAGGAGAAGGAATAAGTAAAAGTACAAGCCCGATCACTAACTTGTTAGATAATGGATCAGGTAAAATACAACCGTTTTAATACATCGTCAGTATACACACTATTTTATCCTCTGAACACACTGAATAAACCTGCTACTCTCATTATGTTTCCTGTAAATGTAAGGGGACTCTTATATAAGATTCCAGTTACCTGTCCCTAAAAACAAAATGTTCTGCAAATAAATTCCCCAGGTTCACAACAAATACCACCCCATATGTAATGAAACAAACTACCCACTCATTTAACGCAAATGAACTAGCACCAGTAATGTTTCTTGCTCGCAGCCCCCCCGTTCCACTGTTTGCAAATCTGGCTTGGCAAGCGATCACGCGACTGAAAACCCGACTAACATAGAGTCAACAACTGAATAAAGTTAAGTCACGACTGATGAGCAAGACATACCATCAAAGAAGCACGATGTTGATCGCCTAGTGTGGCGGGGCACCACACACCCGCAGTTATCTTCCACTCACACTCGATGCTGACGACAACAAAGTAGGCAACCACAATGTTCAACCTGTTTTGAGAGCCAAACCGTCACACCACGCAGAACATTCCGCTATGGTTTGTAAAGATGTGGTGAATATTGCTAGTGTGTGGTTGGTATCGCTGTGGTATTGAATGTTTATATTTTTAGACTCTTCCAAAAGTTCCCTATGCTCCAGTTGGACACAGAGTACAGAAAAGAAAGTGGGACGCGCTGGGTGGTTATCAAACTGGAAGTGGTGGACAGGGACGTCAAAACGGGCACCGAGGTCGTTCATTTGGGCCACACCATTTTCCAGTAAGCTGCTGAATCAAGTTCTCCACTGCCTGCTGTCATAACATGAAAACAATCCGTGTGATTTTTGCATTGGGCAGTTAAAGGGCCAAGTCGAATTAACAGAAAGTGTAATCTAGTCCTAGTTGACTGAAGATTTAAAAGCTTTTAAGCTTAATCTTCTTTCTGTCATCAGTCCCCACCATGCTGGATTCCATTTGCATTGTTAAAGAATTGCTTTATTAAGACGTTACCAAACTTCGAACATTCCTAATAGGTTGACATTAAGCATGCAAAAACGTATTGGCTTAAAAAATCCAAGTAAAAAGAGTATATGTTGATTCTTAACAGATTACTGTATTATATTCCCCATTAATATTATAATTTGTTGGCCTTTCCTGTGCAGTATCACATGTACTCCAGAGACTAGGCTATGTGCGCCGATATCACGTTGATGTGGAAGAACAAACTTAATGATCTTAAGTCTCCAGGTAACTGTTGTTGCCATTTCATAGGAATTATTTAGTGACATTTTAATTAGTGTGTCCTTTATGTTAAGTGTGCTTGTGTTCTCTGTTCAGAGCCATCAAACAACCTAGTGTCCCAGAGAGCCAGGAGTTCGTCGAGTTCAACTCCTTACCAGTCCAAGATGGTCATCCGCCCACACCGGTCATTTGACGAGGTGAGAAAAGGAATCTCCTGTGGTCAGTATCTGTCTGCGAGATGGTCTTAGTTTGCAGTCCTAAGCTAGTTATCTTGTCTCCAACAGAATGGCTTTGATTACCTGCTGACTTACAAGCGATGATCCCAGACGGTCTTCCCTCGATATTGCGTCAGCTCGGGATGGTGTTAGTGAGTGAGCAATCTGTTATGTGCAGTCATACTTTTATTTTTAATATGCGCGGCATTTTGGACATTAAATCCAGTATCTTTTTTTTCACACCTGGCAGTGCTGGGGGAATTGAGAGAGATTTACAGGACATAAATATAAAGGGCCACATAAAATGATTAAAGAATTCTGGAAAAATGTATCGTCAGGGTTCCCACGTGTCCTGGAAAACCTGGAAAATTGATGACTGATATTCCAGTCCTGGAAAACATGGAAATTAAGAGAAAATGTCAAAATGTCCTGGAAAATTTATTTTTATTTTATGAATTTTCCTTTAGCCAAGAAGAAACAGTTACCACTGGCCCGATAAAAAATTATGTTAGAAAAACGTTCAAATGGCCATAAATCAGAACCGGCCTGTTTCTGCTCTAAAAAAACGCCGCCAAACGGCAACAAAGCTCTTTGTTTTATTTCAGGCTGATCTCTTTTCCGGATATTGTACACAAATGTATGGTAACATTTTTTCCAAAAATGTAATTTGTGTGGACAATACGAGGTCTGTAAATGGGATGTTAACACAAAGGCCAGAGACGATGAGGGACAAATGCAAAGAGGGGAAATACTGTAGTTGGCAGAGCAAACTCCATGATTCATGATGCGCAAAATATTGGAAGAAAATCCTAAATATTGAAGTAGGGATGGGGGGTCTATAAAAATTTTTTCAGAAAAGTTTACATCGGTGTTTCCTTTTCATCTCTCCTCTCTATAATTGCATTACTAGAGTGGTGTGTGAATAAAAGACATCCTGCAGCGAATCGATGCGTTTTTGTAAGAAAAATATGCCCATTATTTAAAATTTTATAAACTGTCATCTCGCTAACTGTCGTTACTTGCGTTCATTCGGGGTGGATGGCGTAGGACCTAGGCATATCGCATGCGAACACAGAAGCAGAGAGGAGAGAACAAAACAAAAGCACCTTCCTGCAGCGGCTGTTTCTGGGACCACATGTTTGCAAAGATTTCACTTCCTCTCTCTCTCACAGGCATGCCAGACTTCCTGGGAGAAGCTTCACACCGCCTGCTATCTAGAGCTTAAAAAACTATGGACGTCGGAATCCACGACTACGTCAATGTCATAAAAACCTACCAACCCACCCAAGAACGACTAGCTGATAAATGCTCACACTGGTGGCCCCGAGTCAGATCTATGCACTGAGGCGATGAACACAGCGATTGATAGGTACTCCTCGAAAAAATGACCTGGAAACAGAACATTTTTTCACTTATGGGGTCATAATTGAAACAACCACAAAGACATTCAAACCAACTTATTCCCTAAAATTGCATTCTATGCCAGTCCTGGCAGTAGCGTGTCATACTGATCGCTCACACCCCCATTCAGGTGGGTAGTTTGGCTTCCTCTTTCTGTAGGGTTGCATCTAAAACCAAAACCGCTGAGATGTGAGCCAAAAATAAAACGGCTCGTTTATCTAATTGTAGATTCTTCCTGCCAAATTCACTCCGCATTTCAATCATCAGATTCAATCATTGCTGGTTGCAGATGCGTGAAAAAACAAACAGAAGCATGCACCACGCCCCTACCAGCTTCAAACTTCAGGAAGTCGCTTGTGCACCAAACCACCTTTTTTTTTTTCCCACTGTGGTTCTTTTTTCCAGTTTATACTGTCGATGAGCTTACTCTCAGCTGAACCAAGATCGAGTCACCATCGTCCTCATTTACCGTGTGGAATGTTCACTGCCAGTAAAAAACCCAAACAGCCTTCACAGGATCCACCAAAACTCTGGAAAACGAGGAGAGGGGTGTCTTATGGCCAACGTACAACATCCTCATTGATCGGCTCAGCTTTCTCCTTGCACTCTAGAGGGCTATTTGAATGTATAACAATCTTCTTTTCTACTCTGAATCCAGGCAAATGAGGGACACTGTGATCGATGTTGTACTGAAGGTGGAAGGACAGTGTGCAAGTCTGCATACAAACTCACTGGCAGGATGTATTTTGTGCAAGTGCAAAGGAATTATGGGTTGTTTTTTTGTGATCGGGAATCCACTCTAATGGGATGTGTCTGTGGATATACATGTTTACTTAAAAAAAAAAAAAAAAAAAAAAACAAAAAATTGGTGCAGGTCAAACTTAGCTTGTTGATGCAGATTTACACTGATTTTGATCAACCTGCAGACATTACAATCTAGATTATTGTTCCTGTTTTGGTTTCCGTCCAATCGTTTGCCCTTTTATTTCATACTGACTTATGTAGTGGACACCGGTGCAGTTATCTACATACAGTAGCACTACAGTTTACTGTGTGGAGAATACCTATGAAAAATCCATCTGAGGGAACCACAAAGGTCTACGCATCTTGTGGGTTCCGTTTTATCTTTTAGGCCTTTGTCAGAGGAACATTGATTTTAAAATGAAAGCAGATTATTACGAATTCCTATGGTCAGATTTTATTTGGTGGATGTGCAAATATATACTCTGTGTAGGACATCCAGATGTCCTCTGGTTTGAAATGAGGTGTGCACTTGATAATGGTATGACATTTTTTGTTACATGAGTGGTAACTAAATAGCATATTTTCAAGGATAATTATGTTGCATTTGCAAATGTGCATGGTCCCAAAGACGCACTGTTGAGTTAGTGATATATGCAACAATTCATATAACTCAAGCATGGACTTTCAGTTTTGAATATACCTATGCTCTTTCTGAAGGTGCAATAAACCTACAGCGTCATTGATTGCTTCACTGTTGTTCCATATGAAATTCAATTCCCTCTTTTTTTTATGTCCCTTGTTTCTTTAATTTAGTCAGAGAATACCCATGTCGCACCGTTCTGCTAGGGATCATCATAGAAAAAGACATGGGCCTAAATATATTTGTGTAAGTTTAAACATTTAGATAGAAACTGCCCTATGTTACATACTTTACTTTTTACATCGGAAAAAAGACAGATAAAATAGTTCATTATTTATTATATTTTTTTAGGGAGGAAAAAAAAAAATGTAAAGGTGGTGATGATCATTTTCTATGATTTTGCTTCATGTTTAAATAAAACTGTTGTTCACAGTGGTCAGTCAAAAGTTTTCAGAAGGCCTTGTCTTTTTATGAAATATTCCAAATTTATAGATGATACACTCTATTGATCATCATTAACCACAGCAAATATTTTTGATGTACATTAGATTGGAAAAAATGAGGTTATTTTTTTGTAAGTTTTTTTTTTTTACTGAGGTACAATTTGAATTATGATACTGCGCCTAATATTGCATAACGACAAATTTTTTTTTTTTTTAGTCATTAATACAAATATCCTAGTAGTCATTGTCTAATTCCGTTTCCCAAAAATAATAATTTATTTCCACGGAAATGTACATTAGTCCACTCATCCTGAATATGGTTGTTGAGCACACAATGCCTATTCTGCCATTTCATCTAAACATACATTCTGAATAAATCAGAAATTCACTAGTATTCAAATTCAAAAGGCATTTTCTTGGTCCGCTTATGGTTGAGCTTGAGTTTGTTTTTTGCCTCTAATGTGCAAAATTATCCACCTTATTCATGTAATGACAATTAAAATAATTTGGAATCATCTTCTGAGTCTTGTTTTCATTTTATTATGTTCGGTATAGTATTGAAGACTGTGACCTTCAAAAACAGGGCCAGTGTAAATCTGATGTTTTAATAGCCTTTTTAATCATCATATGCAGCCACTTCTGGGAACAACAGAATAAAGTCCAATAACATTCTTCATAGATAGACTTGCATTTATTAATAGTCTTGATATGTATTGATGTTTTGCTATTATCAGTATTATCATTGCTCATATTTGAAGGTAGTGATCTAATAATACCTCTAACCTAAAAGGCCTCGGTTACACCCTAGCATTGTGGCGGTGACGCTTCTGCACAAGCAAACACCCATTGACGTTCTCGTTTAAAAGTAAATTTAAAAGCGTCATGCATGTTGATGTTGTTCTGGTCAATATGCCACATCACACCAGACTACTGGCTGCAGCTATCTCTGTATATGACAAAATTACATAATGGTGGTCATGATTGTACTTCAATTATAGTGCATTTTTTTTTATCTGGCTGGACTGTGGCATAGTATTTGATTAATTACATTTATAGTTAGACATTCATGGCCATTTTAGGTTTGATATGCATCTTTTTTTAAACCCCTCAGTGATCGCATCAGTTAAAGTGTTCAAAATCTCAGTATGTATGTGCTATGAATAATTTCTAAAATGTGAGCATGAGGACTCCGTGCAAACGAGAGTCGAATCGGCAAAGATTCAATAAATAAAAACACTTGTGCACTTGCAAACAGATGACACAATATCCGAAAGCGGAGTCCTTTTACTTGAAAATGACTGGAGCGGAGCAGAGCAACCCTAACATGACCTCAGACGGTAAAACCAGAGTGGTTTCATTCATCTACGAGACTGACTGAAGTGCTGCTCTGCAGTGAGCTCCACCCCTCTTCAATGCCACCTCCTGACTGCATCTAAGATTGCATTTACTCGAGCAAGGCTTGCATTACTAAAGTCTTTTTGTCTCAGCTAGTAGTGCAAAACAATGGCTGATGTGCCAAAAAAACAAAGTTTGGTTCATTACATTTTCTCATAACGACATTTTTTTTGAGCTTTGCAACTGCACTCACGTTGCTTAATAGTGTAAAGCAAAAGGAAAATCTAGTTGAGATTAAGAAGATCCCCATTGTAGATTGAGACCTACTCTGAATATTGCGGGGGTTGGGGTATATATCTTCCCTTCTGTTGTATGGTGGTTACGGCTTCGGAGGTATAAGCAAATGAAAGGCACCATAAAGAAATAAATATCAAGCCATGGCATCAGCTTTGCTGAGGAAGTGCATGTTGGCAACAGAACTAACACTATTTTTGACCACAGTGTCACTATTTCCACATATTGTTTGCTACTCATTTTTCTACTGTGTAATGCCATCATGTCACAATCATACAAACCAAAATCATTATGCAATTTTATTCTCTTGTCAAATATCTCTGATTCTGGGACAATAAAAAGATCACCACTTTAAACCCAGACTGTTTGCCACAAGGTTTGATTCTTTAAGCTTGTGGATATAAGCCAAGGGAACCGCGCAGTTTACAACACAAGAAAAACATGCGAAATGAATCCGAGAACTCTAGAAAGTGAACAACAAGTACTCCAAAGTGCCTTGGCACACAACCATGGACAGAAAGGGAACTGCATGGTTTTAGATCACGCACAATGGATGTCCTGCGGCAAAGTCGTTAAAGTCAGATCGGAAACTAGTTTAGAATGTGGATCTGTCACAAAAGACGAGATGCAATGGTCCATGTACATCAAAATGCTGTTTAAAATCATGCGGAATACACTGAAGGTTGTCTGGGAACAGGGTCAATGGCTCCAAGTCCTGCGTAAGGTGGAACCACAAATCATAGATCACTAGGTGAATCCGGTAATTCAAAAAGCACCATCAAAATATCAAGAAGTTGCTCTTCTTCAGCATATCCATCCTTTCGATGTTGTATCTGTTCTCTAAAAAGACTGTATTCAGGTTTCCTAGAAACTGGAAGTTAGAAGAGAAATCGAGTAAAAGTACGCAATAACCCGTTATAGAGGTTGTTGCAAGGTGTTCATTACTGATTGTGAGTGACACAATGTGAAGATGGGTGGATAGAATGCGTTTTTTTTTTTTTTTTTTTTTAAATGTAAGATTTTTTTTTTTTTTTTTTTTTAAATGTAAGAAGGATGTCTGCAACATTAAAAAAAAAAATCCAAAAAAGAATTAGTCATAGGTCACGTTCTCACTGCACGAGATTCGCAGGCACCGCCCATTGCCTGCGCGCAAAAACTGCGACAAACCCCACCCTCGTCCGGCAACATCACTATACCTCCCTACTACCTATGTCTGCTGCCCAGTCTTGACAAAACTGTCAATTTTCTACAAATTTCAGTAGAATCCATGAAATGGAACTCACGAGACACTCCAGAATGGAGGTAACAAATGAGAGTGGTTTGGTAATCTACATGAGATTGCTGTTCATTCAATTGTTCAGCGGGTTTTCAATAAAATCTATAAAAATAGAGTTTGTTGAAGTGATGCTTGTCTTGTTAAGGGACATCAATCGCTCCCCAGCCTTTTTAACTTGCTCAAATAGACTGCTTTTCTGGGCAAATAAGAATAAACCACCAATGTACTTTTTCTTTCGCCGTCCGGACAATGTCGTTCTATCCCAGAACATCTGGACATCAGTAGGCTGAGCCTGCTCTGAATTCTTAACTTGTTACGTGCAAAATCTCTTGTGGCAACACTTTCCTAGATATCGCCAGAGTATCTCTTCCAAAACCCACCTAGATTGTCTGCCCATCCATGGTAATCATATTAATCCCTACTTGCCATGCCCCATGGGACATTTTAGTGGGATATTGGGAAGAAATATCGGGCACTAATCAACTCTAAAGGTCGGTAAACATAACTGACCACTTAGCATGATGAAATGCCGCGCGGAGGAAACAAACATTATTAAGTAATGATGGTGGAGAATGAAGGTTGAGGACCAGAAAGAACAGGTGATAAAATATGAATCTTATGGATCGATGGAACTGTTCTACGCCTATATTCTTCAAACCAGTTTCATGGTACAGTTGGTTTCTTACTTACCCTCGTTGTCATCTGTTCTTTGAAGTCGTGCTCTGAAAAAAAAAAAAAAAAAAAAAAATGTTACAATCGTGAAAGCTAAATATTACATCTTACCCAGTTTGTTCAGTACGTGGAGCTCATTTTCGTCCCCCTCTTGCACAATACTTCTTGAAAATCTTCACCGCTGAGAGAAGACTTGTCCAGACCAGGGCAAAAGAAACTCCGCGAGTGCTACCTGAAAACTGTTCTAAAGGAATTGTCAGCGGTCGCGAGCTCTGCCGAAGAAGGGAAAAGTGAAGAACAGTTAAGACATTCACACCAACTTATGCATTTAAGACTCTCGCCTCAATCTTAAGAGGACCATCATCTACAAGAGGTTCTTGGTAGAGGACCTATGCCAACAGGTTTCAACAACAGGGATAGCTGCCCTAAAAGAAGATCTTCATGCTGAGACTCACTGCCTCTTGTGTCTTTGCCTCATCGAGTCGGACTAAGCCATCATCTGAGGAGCTTCTGTTCTGAGCTGGGCGTTGTCTGGACTGGACCTGTTAGCGCGAACTGAAGGCAAACTTGTCAAGGATGTCTCTCCTCCAACACCCAATACTCGGGAAAAAAAGAAAAGAAACGCCCCTTACCCTCTGACCCTACCACAGGGGGGTTTCACACAATACCACCCAGGATAGGCTAGGCTGTTGCGCTGAAAGGGATGTTCGGGTGTGGTTGGGCGCCAGGGGTAGACAGGAGCTACGTGTCAGTTGGACGGGCGTGTAGATGTAGAGCAACCGGCAGTTCCGACCAATTCATAAATATTAATAACAGAAGTCGCTCCCTCTTGGAGGTGAGGGGGGCAAATTCTTTATTTTTGTTAGATGGCGGGAAGCACGCTTTAATTCTACTTAGTGGATGTTTATAGTAGTGGCCTCCGTGACTTCAACTCTTATCATTAGCGTAAAGTTAGTGCACTATAATTTACCAGGCGAAAGGACCCCACGGATCCCCCACCACCCACCCGAGGAAAGTGTCGCCAGCTATGGGAGATGGACGGGGTTACGAGGGCTGTCTGGCAGCTTTATGGGTTAGGCACTGGCTCCTCGTGTCCATAGGATACTGACTTTCCCTAGATGTGGTACTAGCCTCTTAAAAATAGACTCAGATCATGCCCTCGACATCTGCTGCCATTTCATCCCAGTCGAACGCCAAATAACCCCCACCAGAAGAAACAGACGTTACACTTTGCCTGATGCGTCGGCACTTAACAATTCCATTGATACTTACTGGACTAGCACCCACTTGTGGCATTAATGCTTTTCTTTGTTGAGAAAATGATTTGCGTTGTATTTCCACATTAGCGTATTATTTTGTGCCAACAAGCGTGCAGGTGTAGAGGCTTTTTACTTAAAAGTCTTTTGAATAACCACCAGACCAGTATTAATTTTTTCAACACAACTAGAACACCCAAGAAATGCCCTGTGCATCACGCCTTTCTAGATTTTGAAAGGTACGTCATTTTGCTGTATAATTTGGATTATTTGAGAACCGTGTGACACTGCCGCAACTGCTTAAATAGACGGGCCCTAATAACTAAAAGGAAATGTGAAATAGATGTAAATATTCGGCTAAAAGAGTCATTCACAAATGAAGGTAGTTTCAACAGTTTTTGACAAATTACTTTCCATGTTGTGATTACGGCCAGTAAGAATAAAAAAAAAATCGTTTATATAGAGATTATAACAAAGCTTACTCACAAAGTTAATTACTTGCAAAGGAATGTAGCTTAACACAACTTGAAATAGGCATAATTCACGTACCTATTTTATATCAGTTCTAAGAAAATTTTTTACTTTCATATTCAATATTCAAAATGTCTTGAGTTTTTCCATGACTGTAGGGAGAAATGCATTATCCCAATGGCACTGTAAAATACTACAAGTAATTGTTTTATTTTTTCCCTTGTAGTGTTCTTGACTGTCTTAAAATGGCACAGACTCAAATGCAAAAGGCAACAAAAAAGCTTTTTGGCATGATTAACCATTTGGGGGCCGCTTGCACCCATCGCACATCATAACTGTCAAATGTCTCTAGTGAGTGGGTCAGTTAAGCGGCACCCCCCCCAGTGCTTTCTTGACTGGGAGTCCGAGATTCATTCATTAGCTAAGTGGCCACTGGTTATCCTGAGTGATATTGATTAGTCACAGAAGGCCGGTGGAGGGTATAATATGTAGCCACTAGACTGTGAACTGGATTAAACTGGCATGTAAAGTGCTGGTTCACTGACTAGTTACCTCAGTTAATTTTGTTCATCTAAGGTAAACAATGCTAGCAATTGAAACTGAAAAAGACACTGATCAATGTCTTTGGTTTTGTGCTGCGAGCAGAATCAGCGTAACATTCAGGACATCTTCATGGAATTGTTATATTTGGGTTTTATATGAAGTTCACTTTGTTTTTATATATATATATAACTATAACTGCCATTCAAGGAGTTTGTGATCCTGGATTCTAAGAATGACGTAGACATTGTAATATGTCTGAATGTATTTGTGTGATTTACAACGGCCGATCATCTGTCGGACTTTGAGTCCAAAAATAAAAACGAGAAACAACAAATGTTGCCATGGGAACCTTCAGGGCAGTTTAGAATGTCTTATCGCTTTCTTATTTGAGTGTGTACTGATTCTATCCAAGTGCCTCATAGTTTCTTTTAATTTCTTGAACCAGTTCTGGATTACCTTCTGCGTCGAATGCTTCTAGCACATGGTCTTTGCCGACGTTCTGTGGGGGGGGGGGGGGGGGGCGGGTTTCTGCTGTCACTGACACGGACCCCCTACACCAATGCACGGCAAAGAGAAGAAGAGTGACACACTGATGCTAGTGCCACGGTTCAAAAAAAAAAAAACTCAAAAAAAAACTCTTATTTACTACATGGTTTAAACATCTTCCTGTATGTGAATGTAAACAAAAGGCTAAAGGCAGAAAGGTCACCGTTACAGTTGTTAGTCTCGCACTAATATAAGATTCGGTGACTCTTGAACACCTTAGAACGAGATCCCCAATCATCCTGTGTCCGAATGCAAGTTCGCATGATAGGCTAAACGACTACGGGAGTGGTCAACATGTAATGCGCACGTGCAAGCATTGATATTCTTCATACGTTCTGCGTTGCGCGCAAACTAACTTGACCCTCAAATACACTAACGCTATGTTCGTGTGGTATCGCTGTGCAAGTAAATTAATTTTATTTCCACTTCCGACAGAATCGAGGCGGCAAGGCTGTGATCACCCGTAGACCATATCACGAGACAGACTGGTCCACCTGAGCAATCAGAACAGAGAGGCGCTCAGTGAATGAGGGGTTTAAAAGAGAATGTAATCGTAGATACTTGGGCTTCGAATGAACTGTTTGAGAATATTGAAACACTATGAGGTGATTCTACATGTCATATTTTAAGAAATAAAAATATATCAACACGTTATATTAAAATACCATTTAATAAAGCGGACTAACGGTCAGACACACATCGATCAAAAGACAAGGTCATCAATATCACCTGGTATTAATGTAAGAAAGATGACAATCGGTCAATGCTATGTTTTAAACAAAATTAAGGGCTCTCACATGAGGCTTGAATCTAGGAACAAGGTACGTCGTCAAGAGAAAGGGTATCACACACGACTGTACACTGTACCTTGAAGTGAGTTTAAGAGTCTAGTGGAGGTTTTACTGATCTGCTCATGTGGGAAGTAAGATACCTAGTGCTGCAATTGCATCAGAGCCTACTTCACTATCAAGAATGTAATCAGACACATCTTATTCTCTGGCACGCTCAGAACAATAAAGAACACTGACGTACAGCAGAAATGAATACATCATCAACTTTACGTGTCTTAACAGACTTTATTATGGCCACTACATGCGCCATGACTAAGTGAAACAAATACAGTCGACGAGTCTCCTATCATATTTTTAAGTTACTTACTACTTTTAGATTCTTTGATGAGGTTTTTGTGACTCTTTTATCAGAAATCCTAAAAGGAGGTCTCGTTCCATCTGGGAAGTACGTACAGGTGATGTGTAATCCGGGAAGTTGTCGTTGGGCTTTGTGTAAGCTGTGAAATGATCAGTTCGGGTGTATTCTATCATTCTATGCTGCGGCTTTATGATACATAGTGGCATACTATAAAACTATACAAGTCTGGCAGTGAGGACACTAGACGGCGTGACACTGATGATTCATTAGGGCACATTTTGTTTCGTGTAAACGCTTCACACAGGTAGTGCATGTCCACTGAAAGGGACAGTTAAGCAGTATTAAGACATTTTGGTACATCAGCAAATTCACTCTTGTGTAACTACATTCCGAAGCATGCCAGTAAGCGTATGTCAGAAAGTATGCAGCGTAATTGATGCTGCCGCGGACTAAGCGGTAAGTGGTTTTGCGGGCCAAATTCTAAGCAGGCGACATCCCATAAATGAGCGCAGAGAGAAGCACGTTACTCACCATGCCGAAGCGACTAGAGGCAGGTAGTTCCCAGATCTTTTCCAACAGGGGAGTCTTCAAAGTTCCAGCCGGTGGTGACGTCGGAGTGATTGGCCACAGTGCAAAGGGATTGTGTAAGATAATCTCAGATCTCCGTAACAGAGGAGATGCGGGGGCGATTTTGTTGTGAGCACGGAGATGCAGGGGATGGAAACACTGAGAGGAAAATAAACAATCCCAGAGTGTGAAAATCTCGCCTCTAAAAAAAAGCGAGATGACGGAGGATGGAGGACGGACAACAGGGTCGCGGACCCGGGGGTTCGCCCGTCACACCACGTTCAATGAGGTCGTCCAGCGGTGGGCGTCAGGCTCCCTAGCTGTTAGTATCAGCGTTGTGGATCTTGTAACTCGGGGGGGGGTGGGTCGCAGGCGACAACTCGGAAAGGCATTTTCCCACAGGCTCTGCGTCTTATGAACAGGAGCTGCTCCACTTTGATGCACACTAAGACATAGCAAAAGCGTGATGGACAACTGTGTAAACATTGACTGATCTGATTGATGACAATTAGAAAAGAAAATTAACACCTACTGCTCCAAAGCCCTAAGATCGTAACTAAAATGCCGTTACCGCCCATGAATGAAACGAGAACATCACTTTATAATAACATACAAAGAGAAAAGCATTTTCCCTGGTCTGCTGGGTCCCTGTGATCCAGGCTCTTTTGTGTGGACATCATCAAAAAAAACTAAACATGACAATACAACGCAGAAATAAGGTGTATAAATAAACAACAATACTACATAAAAAAAGATTCTTGGAATTATTAATTTTGAAGTATCGTAAGTAGGCATCTACCATTATTATTGATTGAGATAGGCACAAAGTCTATTAGATTCTGCTCAATTCATTAAGGTTACAGTTGTCAGCACTAATGTTTACTATAATTACCTGATTTGTAAGAGACAATGTGTAAGCACGTAAGCTCACTTTCACAAACTATTCCAATAAGTTAAAACCAATCTTTGACTCAGTGGTCTAGTGCTATGTTGCCGCATCACCGGCGTCGAGCCGAATACTACTCGTAACATGGTGGTTTTATTTGTTAATTGGGAGTTGAGAGTCAAGGAAGTCGGGACGTCAAATCTGAATCTTTGACCCCCCCCCTCTTTTAAGTATGCAATAGAAGGCATGAATAGCACCCTGAAGTGCATACAGTGTGCTGTGTCGAAGGTTGAGCCCGCCTTTGTCTTTTATCGTGCTGGAAGCCAACTAGTTGGTGGGTGGCGGGGGGGATTTCGGATGGCCCAAAACTTGCCAACGCGGGTTCAATGAGGAGTTTGGTGTCGGAGGAGACTGCAGAACGTACACGGCACAAATCCGCGGGATGGCGCTTTGCGCCGTTGCAGAAGCGAACTGTTGGAGAAGAGGCATAGATCATGGAGAGGCGTGAATGTGACTGGTAATAAAGCACACCTAAAAAATAAAGAGTGACCCCCCCGAGGCCACACCATTGTCGCTTTAACATAAGATGCGATGGTTCAAGGAAATAGTTTTCCTAAAAATAAAAACTCTCCTTTAGGCAATACCAATATTTTTTTCATTTCAGGACAGATTTGGAGAACAAAGTATTTAGGCCAAAAGTCAAGGGTTTTGCAAGTTTAAACACGTGTTGACTAGATTTGTTTATATTACAAACACGGCAAGCTTTTCACTAACGCTTCACACACACTAATAGACTGGAGTGGTGTTGATTATTGTGATGTTTTTTTGATCAGTTGTTGTGGGACTCTATTCCATTCTGATGCAAAAGCAAATATAACCCATTCACATCACAAGTGCAGAGGGAATACACTGGCTGAGCGACCAGTATTCAGAGAGCGTGTCTACGTGGTGGCACCTCCCTGAATATGGCTCTGGCCACTCCCAGGGTGGGCGGATCCTGGCATGTGTAGCTGCCTAGGGCCGCTTTCTGATCACTCTTTATACTTAACTTTCGGCTGTTTCTATAGCGTGATATTTGACAGCAATAGCGATGGAGCGCATAATGTTACGTGATCCATGGTATATGCGTGAGCACGAATTTCCACTCGCAAGTGATTTCCTTCACTCACACGCCCGCCATAACAAACTCGCAGATGGGGGTGTGCTTTTAAATATACATTGTTCTTATTATGACCCCAGGGCGCTGCTTTTTGCTCAGAGATTACGTGTATGCTCAAACGTTCTTGAATTCAACTGAAGACTAGAAGCGCATTTTTTCTAATTCAGATGAGGAGTAGGCCTCATCTCATTAAATGGAAGCTATAGCTAATTATAGTCAGCCTTCTCTAGTTATTTATTTTATTAATAGCCTACCTATTTTAGTTAAGTGCGTAACACTTATAAATATGCATTTATTCAATTGTTTTATTAAGTGCATTGTGTATTTTTGTTGTTTTTGTACATAGTTTATGCAATAAAAGGAATTATTGAACCAGGTTCCAGAAATTATCACTGAGGGGGGCGTCTCTAAAACTATCTGTGAGGGTGCTCTAGTCTTAATGCCCATATTTCACATATTTTCTCGCGCCGTCTATTGCTTGGTCAATCATTGTGTCATTCACTGCTACTTTCGAGAGTGTGAATCCCACATAAATATAGCAGAATGCTCTTTCCCGAAACTTTGCAACGTGTGTGGCCTGAAAAACAAAGTTTCTACAGTTTTAAATGTGATCATAGACTTAGAAAAGCTTGCAAAGATGTGTGTCCTTTACCACTAAAAAAAAAAAAACACGCTGTCACTCTTTTGTTTAGTGTGAGTTATAACACGATAAGTAGTTTTAAACATTACATCGTGCCGGGCAAACCTAACCCCAGCACCCCCGGCCCACCCTCCCTTTGAGCCAAGGTGCCCCAGTTACTGGCCACCAACCCAAAAATTTAAAACTGCTCTAGTGACACGCCCCTGGCAGGTAGTCGCCCAATGAAAATCAGTTTTATTTTTGCTCAAATTCCATTTTAATTTTTCTGGACTTCTTGTTTAATGATAAATTTTATTATCAAAAGCATTGTTTAATTAATTAAAATAATGAACAACGTATACACTTTAACATCAATTTATTAAAAGTTTACGAAACAATGACATGTTTAGGGTCCCATTAAAAGTTGTTTTTTTATGTTGACTATATTTTAGTGTTTTAGCATGTCTAATTATTTGAATACATTAAATAAAAAAACTTAATTTAATCAACATTTTTACAATACCCTAATGATTTGTTTTTTATTCTGTCTTTTTGTGTGTATTTTAATACTTTTCTGGTTATCAAATGAAGGCAAAACACATTCATTTATCTTTTAATTAATGAAAACTAAACAAACTTTATTGTTGGCCAACAAAGGGGATTTACTATTAAAATTCTAAAACATGGAAGAATTATTGCGTGATTTATTCCTTTTGAAGTTTTTAATTGTATGAAAAGTAGTAGTTTTATGTACATTCTACACACAGTAATACTCTTTTTTCAGTTCATCATATACCTTAGTTTTGATGTGGTTGCTGTGCAATACCCTTTAACTTTCTCTGTGTATATGTATGATGAACCAGTTTTTATATTCAAATGAACTTTTCTGGATAATTTTTTTCTAGCAGTGTACGTTGCTCCGAGGAGCGCAGCTGCTCTGGAGAGAGTGGTTCATGTATTTAGTGTCCTCAAGGTATTGATGGACGGCAGATGATGAAAACCCCTGCAAAGCTGTCACGCACGCTTCAGTATGTTGGTAGTACATCTGCCGCCATTCATTCACACAGAGACACACAAAAACATGCAGGATGCATATTTAAATAGTCTTTTTTTGCGCTTACTCATTTACAGATACTAGTCCCCATATCATGATTTAATTTACAGTGTGCAATGCACTAATTAATTCACTGTTACTCTGCTTTTTTTATATACAGGTGAATTCCGTTTAAATGACTATATTCTGCGTTTCCCGAATCGCTGGAAATCATAGTGCCCTAAGCAACTGATGCCAATGCTGAATTCTCCAAATCTTTTTTTTTCCTCAGAGAAGAACACAAACTCATCAATTTCTTGGATGGCCTAAAGGAGACTAAATTGTTCAGCGAGTTGTAGATTTTTTGATTTTTTTTCAATGGGCTTGTTCCCCAGCGAATGACGTTTCGTCCTCCGTTCTCCCCTTGGCCATCTTTGGTGCCCCCTCAATGATACCTGGGGAGAACATCCAGAAGCCTAATAAAAAAAAGTAAAAATAAGAATCATTTAATCAAAAATGGTCAAACCCTACTTGACTCATTTCTTTTACTCATTCACCAAAACTGTAAAGTGTTGCAAACTCGCAGTCTCAGATGTTTAAGGCCAAGGAAAGGCCCTCAATTCAACCCATTTAGACAGACACAACAACGCATTCAATGCCAAACTACTATTGCCTGGTATCGTGATGAACTATTGTAAAAGAGTTTCACCTGAATCTTGGGCTCCTTTATAGGCGGATCACACGTCCTGGGACAGTTGTCAGTGTGTGGTGAAGCTCATCACGCATTCACGACCCTCAGAGTACACACCAAGCGGATAGGTTACTCAGAAGAGTGGATTGCCCACAGAAGGGAAGACCCACTAGAACCTATTCGGGCATCACCTAGATCGGATTTTTTGCCAACAGAGATATTCGAACCCGGCAGGGAAAACAGGTTGGTTGAAAAAACATACGCGAAAAGCAACACGAGCCACAATTGTAATTTTCATCACGTGAGGACCCCATTATGATGTTGGCCGTATTCGCAACCCTCTCCCATGGCCTCCTCCGCTTTTTGTTTGCCTTTCCTTTAAGGAGTGATGAGCTCTCTCTCTCAAGTTTGGCTAATCATAGCCGTCAGCAAATCCCCAGATGATGAGCTGTGGCCTTGATTCTTTCTGAGTGAGCGACAATCTGTACAGGACACAGGACGCATTCATAAAATAATCCTCATTTATTGTCATGACTATGGTCAACAGCTCTCCATCATGTATATATGAACTGAACTGATGAGTTCTTCCTGAACTCAGATTAATTTCTGAGAACTCCCGCTGGGGGGAAAAAAGAAAAAACACAATAAATGCATTCACATGTTGAATGGCTTTGACGCTAAAGTGCTAACGGCTAGTTTATCAAGTAAGTTGACTGTTTCAGGTCTAACCCATCCTCGTTCTCGATTTCGGGGCTATTTGTGCGAGTAACTTCATGTGTTGGCGTTGGTCCCGTCAAAATCGTCCCTGGGTGAAAACTAAAAGTTGTTGTTACTTTACATCACTTATCCAGCCTTGTTTTAGCTCCGCAGCCACACCGTTGTCCATGCCTTTGGCCATTGAGTTCACACAGCCCACAACTCGAATTCTCTGTCGCTGTTTTGGGTCTCTTCCCGTGCCGCCTGATTCAAAATGGCTCCGCCTACCGTTAAGGAGTGAATAACTTCTTCCATAATATTTAGTGTACAGTTCGTTCCCTTTTCCGTCTTTCGTGAGGAGGCTGTAGTCGATATCGTTTGGGATATCAAGGTTTAAATGTCAACTACCGACGAGAATGAAAATGTGGTGTTCCGAGTATAAAAAAAATAAACAAATATTTGTCACCATAACCTCTGTTTGCTGCCTTTCGGGTGCACTGTGGGGACTAAACATACATGCTGAATTCCAAATTAAGTAAAATTAGTAATTGTCTAATCTTTTATGTATATCGTGGTTATTCTAACCGGTGATTTGTTGCTTGTCGTTGGTTGTTGTTTGTTTACATACAAACAAGCCGTGTAAACCAGAATGGATTTAAACAAAGAGTCCTTTTAGGGTCGGTGTGCGGGATTAAACAGCAAACCGGCAACATTTGATCTGCAAAATGGACTGTACTGTGTTAGCCTAATCGCGTCAGAACTTGGAGGCGGACTCTCAACCAAATAGCGTGACGCTTGGGCGCGATGATCTTACTTTGTATAGCGCCACGGGCTGCGTGCTGGAGTATAACCGTTATTCAAGGGTCCTCTGTTTTTTCCCCGGCGAATTGGGTCTACTTTACATCACACAGGTTGAGGCGTTTGAATTGTCCCCAATTAATATGATTTTAGAATGCGAACAGTTTACTTACCATGGTAACCCGCCACAAAAATGTGTATTTTTACGATTTTTACCCAACCGGAGCGGCTTTTGTACCAGTGAAACCCCCCCGAATCTGGATTGGACTAATTTTGAGGTACAAGTATGCGGGTTTGTTTGTGGAGAACTGGCAACCTTGAGGAGAGACTCGAGCTGAGCTGTGATTGCAACCTGAAAGTGCTGCTTAAATAAGCCCCTTTTTATGGCGTCAATTAAAATTTTAAAGTAACAAAAAAAAAGCGCCCGTAGACACTTAAAAACATGCTTTTTTCCGAAAATTCATCGATCAGCGTTTTATGATTACTTTTCTCTATCTAGAAATGCTTATTTAGATCATCTGATGGTGATGCTCAAAAAAACCTTTCGTGAGATTGTTAAAGAGAGACAGGACGTGACATTATCTAAGGTTTTATTTCTCTAGGTCGTAGACAAAGACCATCAAAATATATTAGAACTATCCAAAGTCCTCTTTAACGAGAATAGTCTTTGTGTTATACTTTATCGTTTCATGGGCACACATGTAGAATGATAAACATACACACTAGCCAGTGTAAATAACATATTATATATATAATATTTATATATATTATATAGAAGAAATATATATATATATAGATATTAATCTGTTTTCCGCCTATTCTGCGGTTATATCGATACCTCAGCGCTAACCCAACACAGGCTGACTACTGCATACCATATACACATCAGTGCTCAACAACCAGTTTTTCTGTTAAAGTATTATTTTAGTGTTTAATTCATTCTGCATACAGTATTTAATCACTAATAGTTTCCTATGTTTGGTTGAAATTGCTGGGATCCCCCATTGTTATCAATTAGGGCTGTAACCCTTTCTGCCCTACATTACACCCTGGGATGTTTTGTTGCTGGGCCAGTTAATGATGCAACCCAAACTTCCAAATTTAACCCGTCATTCTCAGAATCTAAAGAGACAGATCCATCATTACATTCTATCAGTAATGTAGCAGAGTACGGTGAACCGGTTCAAAGTCGCTCCTTGTGGTTATCAATTCTTTGCCATCAGACAGACATTGGTGTTGACTTCTGATGGCATGAGACGACTGATATGAAATAAGCCGAAACTCCTTTATTTTGATTTGTGCGGTGGATTATTGTTTTGACCTTTACACCAGAAAAACAGGGCTGAATTCAGGCCATCCCAAAAATCCTTACAGTACACGGACAGTTCAGCTCACTGGGACATCTTAAGATCCTCCAGATAACCAGCTGTTTCTTTCTTTCTACCATTTTGAAAGCGTGGTTCTACTTGCCACTTCCACACTCGAGTACTGTTCTTACCACACCGCCCTTTTGAAAAGACATCCATCTTGAGGTGTGCTGTCCTTGTTGATATACAAAATAGGCATTTCCAAACTATACAAGATGTGTTGCTGCTCTTAAACAACAGATCTACGTCTATAAATAGCATCCGGTAGAGATCTTGTTTTGTTTTGAAGACCGTTAGGTTGTAAAGCACACAGTTGAGCCGGAGAGAGTTTCGTCTCAGCTACGCCATAAAGAATCCGTCACTCGCCATTGGAAACTAATGAGACGCTGGTGCAATAACAGCAGCCACCCCCCTTCTAAACATCTACTTTGTAAGCCTAGTCCTGTTCAGTGGATGTCTGCATTTGCTGCACCTGCTGTAGCCTACACACATTCGTAGCGTTGTAACATTCTGGCCATAGCCTATGACTCAAAGGTGTCTTTTTATTTGGAATGAGGCACATAAATGATATTTATAGTACAGTAAGCATTGAGTGCATTGATAAAAAAGTGCAAAGGACAGATTTCAGCAGGCATTCCTATTCGAGAGGAGTAACTGGTTTTGCAACATGGCCCCCGGACATGAGGTCCCTTTTAGAGGGCTTACCAGAGAAGAACCTACAGCTGATAGCTGTTTCTAACTAAAAAGAGATATGCTTTCCTTTCAAAGTGTATATCTAGGGTTTCGCTATTTGGACAGGAAGGGAGGCCCCCCACCAAAAAAAAAAAAAAATTCTCATCTGCCCCTGTCTTGGTTTCAGACATTCTGATGGTGTCCTCAATAAGAGTTATTACTGCCTGTTGATTCAAAGAACAGGTCAGATCTCATTCACATACGCAGAGACAGACAATTCAGTAGGATCGCACTAGTCTTGGCACTATTCGGTGCCGTTTGAAGGTCGTCACATTGCTTTCCTGAATGAAGACCCCAGAATGACTTGCTCACCTAATAGCTTATCCATCATTAGTTCTCAGATATCTTTTCAGTCATTAGTTACTGACGAAAAGTCTCTCCGGTGATTCCTGTCAACAGAGAAACAGCATCATGTATAGAGTTAAGACAAAGAAAAAAATTAACAAGATATGTGTGGAAGTTTCCATTTCAACCGGCTTATCTCCGGTAACCTCTGATGGTGTCATCATAATTTGGATACTAACTGTATTGAAAACATAAGGCTTTACAGTTACATGCAACTTGGCCATATGATGGCGAAAGTCTTTTATCTTTTTTTTTTTTTTTTTTTTTTTCTTTCCCCCCTCCCTTTTCCACTTTTTTTTTTTCCCCTAGGAGACGCCGGCCTGGGCTGTCCAGCCCTAGCTGCTCTCGGGAGGACGATGGGCGGCGCGGTGGGAAGGGGACGATCTGCGCCGGGAGACGGACTGCGAGCGCTCGTGGCTGTGTTTGTTGTACGGCTGGAGTTTGCACCTCCAGGAAGTCCGGTTATGGCTGGCTGATCACCTCACTGGATGCATGCCCAAATTGAGCGCCTGTATTTTGCTGAGCAATCGTCTCCAGTTTTGGTCTCCAGCAGTGAATTCCTCTTCTCCATGTCCTCGCACACGCCGTTCAGGTCCGAGACCAGGTCGTACATGATGTTTTTGAGTTGAGATGAAGCGAGGGAGTGGTTATAATCCAAAGAGATTCATAAATGAATTGTTTGAACAGCCTGGTGTTGTTAACCTGGTGCTGCGTGATCAGGTTTTTAAACATCTTTTATCGGTTAACAGTCATGTCAGAAAAGGACAAGGACAAGTCGCTATCTGCTCTGACAGGTGCTCTTAAAAAAAGCACTTGGGTGATGGATTGGCCCTGATGAGAAATGAAGTGTATCGTCCCTATTTGATACACATCTCAATTCCCAGTACTAGATGACATAAAGGTCCTTTTCATGACATTGCCATCATGCGCACAAACTTCAAACTCAGACATATAGTTACAAGGCAACTCAATGTAACCTAACAAAACATTAAAAGACACCAGAAACATTTATTTTAGCATGTCCTATCAATTAAAAAACTCACTGTCAGCTGTGAGGCAAGCTTGCTATTTGCTCACAGAGTGTAGACGACAGATCAGGTTTGACCTATATATACTTTTACCGATATTCACACTTTTGTCTATAATTTTTTTTGTTTGTACAGATTTTTCTATATATATATATACATAAACCAATTATTAGACACTTTATCTATCGGTTAGATTTTATTTATTTTTCTTTAATGACAGAAGAGTCCCCCCCGGCAATAATCAGCCTTTTTTTTTAATACAATATTTTACAAAAGTCTGAATATCGGTAAATAAAAATGCAAATATAGGTTAAAAAAAAAAAATCACAAAAGTGTGTATATCTCTTAAAAAATATTAAACCACTTTTTGGGCCTCTGCACCTTAACAATGCATAATACTTTAACTGCTAATAGCTAGATAGAGTTCACAAATAAAGTAACTTATTGGTTTATCTGTAATAATAATTATTAAATCCTTAAAATAAGACAGCATATCGCTTTCAGTCATAAAAAAACAATGTCACGCAAATCTCTACTAAGGTGAAGCTCCCTACTTTCAACTAACATACCTAACAGTTACTAGTCTGTAACTGTTAAGGTATTGCAATGTAGTTTAATACTTTGGCTTAGACGAGGTTTGTTTCAAATCCCTCAGCTTAAGTATGAGTAACAGTGACACTTGCCTTAGCAAAGCCACTACTAAATATGAAGAAAATGCCTTCCATTACTTTCTGAAGAAAAGCTAAAATGAACAAAAGAACTTAATAAATAAATGGCTTCCACAGGTTTTGTGGGAACAGAAGTTGCAGACCCATGGGATGTTGAAGGTTGCAGAATCACTGGCTCCAGCTGCCAGCAGATTAAGTTATTTTAAGCTGCATTATAGGATCCATTGACACTGGGAGCAGCTGAGGCCATGAGTTATTGTTATACCGCCCTCTGATGGGGAGAGGCAATTACAGCAATGATAAAAGGAGTCTTATCACAATCACACTAGCCTCAATGTCACCCCTCTCCGGTTTCTTTCGGGACCGGTGGGGGGTGCGGGACAGGATGGTAATTGGGTAACACTAACTAGGTGACTCTCACGGCAAAGCCCCGACAGAGGTTGCTGAGATATGACCACTGCGGATGTTTGAATGTCACAGCTCAGACATGTGAGCGAGGTGTGCAATCGTGCGGGAGGCTTGTTTCAGCTGACCTCATCAGATCTCGAGTGTATCCTTTACCAGGTTGCTGTGGGTTTTGCAGAGTCAAGCTGGCAGCGTGGCTCGGTGTTCCCCAAGGCTCGCTCTTTAGTCCGTCTAAAAAATGGTCACCGTTGAGGGAAGTGCAAATGCAGGCGTTTCAAATTTATCAGGCATCTTTTAACATGTCCGGTATCCCCATGAGTTATTCTTTTTTCGAAGGAGATGAAAGCTTTTCCAGACCATTAAGCAGCATGATGGACTTGTGCATAGCAAAGAGAGGAATAAATAGCAAAGTGAACGTGAGGACATTCCGTAAAGGAAATAATAAATTAACTGGCATCAACCATAATGCTTAGTTGCTCTTTGTAAGGAACAAACAAATCATCAAACAAGTCACCAAATATGGAAACCATATTGTAGACCCCCCCCAAACAAAAAAATAAAATCAATGATAACCAATTCTTGTCTGTTCATTTGACACCTCGTAGACTTAAAAATCTTTAAACATGGCATACTAACCACCAACGTGACCTCCAATGTTCCGTCATGCATTAGGTCAAACATTTCACTCAAAGGAATCTTACCTTTGCAAGATCACGGACTAGAGAGTTTTCTTGCCTTGGTCATGTCAGCTACGCGGTTGCTCCATTTTTACACTTCTTAATCTGAACACAAGGACCATTCAGAGCCCTCTACATGTGGCAACGCCCGCAGGTGTCAGCTACAGAAATCTTTTGACAGGTTTCTCCATTCACAAGCCACACAAATTTCGGAAAGTCACTCCTCGGGCAGGCACCAAGACATGAGGAGAGAATGCAGAGGACTGAAATAAGGACTGAGTCGCCATTGCAAGTCAACCACATTCAGAAGAGTTCTGGATTTTTTTTATTCCACACCTAAGTACAGGAACTAAATTATGGAATTATGAAAAATATTATGGAACTTATTGATCCATCACAACTAAGTACACCTGAGGCTCTGATGAGAGATTTTCTCAGTTCTTAGTGAGGACCATGGAGGGATGTATATTAGCAAACATTTCCAAAAATAGCCACAGAGTGTACGTCATATTTATAGAACTTCTGCGCTTCTAAGAGGATATTTGACAGAGGTTTATTTGGAAAATTGTGTGTGTGCTGGGGGGTGGGGGGTTGGGGGTTTAATACAGTCATATAACTTTTGGTTAGAAGTCTTTATAGAGTGATAAAAAATTTCTTTACCAACCCCTTGGTCTGTATGCAGTTATATCCAATTATTTCAGTGACTATGTTACCAATCACTGACACCCGGTAACGTTCAAATGTAATGGCTGATGACTACATGGGGCAACTTTTTGACCAATGTTGCCGTCATCGGGCAACCAGCGTGAGACACCACAGAGGCTCACGGCCCTTTCCCTTTTGCTCCTGATCTAAATTATCAACGATAGAAATATACTTACCCATTCTCAATAGGAAAGTTCCCAGGCAAAAATTGCCCCCATCCAACAAGTTGCGCTGTGTTATCATCAGATTTAAGGGATATAGAAATATGACATTTAAACATAATTGACAGTTTATTTACAATGTGACTTACAAATAAGGAAACATTATCTTTTGTTAAATACCTACACAGAATAAAAACGTTTACATAAAATCCACAGGAATTTCGCCAAGACATAATTAAAAGATTTATCAACTTTAAAGTTCAAATCAGTTTGCCTATCAGTTATATAGTCTCAATGACATAGGATTTATAATATTTGGAATGCGTTTTTGTTTTTATATTTTCTGTTTTCATTAATTTGTCTTAAAGTTGATATAAATGTGTTTTTGTATTTTTCTTATGTGTCTAAATAGTTTTCATTATATATTATTAGCTATTTTTTTTCATTTTAATGATTATTTTAGCTAACTTGTCCTAAAAACTGAGAAACAGGCTTGCTTCTGGGCAACTTAACGAAATCTGATTTTCTTATTTGAGTGTTATTACACTTTTGTTAAAGTTGATTTGATTTTTAAGTAAACAATGTGTTTTTAAATCGAAAACTGTTTGAAGTAAATTGTTTGGTTTGGTAGTTTACAGTATTATTAATCCTTGTTCAATATAGTTTTTACAGATAGAATTTGTACCAGTGCTTTCACAAAAAATATGACCTCTCATACAATTTTGTTTTTAAAACCCTTCTCCGAATTGCCCCATAGAACTCTATTGTATACGGTTGTCCTAACCCTGCCTGTTGTAATGTCGAATTTTTTTTTTTCAAACTGAAGGACAGTCTAATTTTTTTATTTTTTTTGGTGATAGTTCACAGATACTCCCATAAGAGTCTAATTTGTTTTGAACTAGGAACATTCCTTTAAAACAGTGACTATGAATCCTTGTTTCATATTGGATTTCCTTTATTTTTTAACCAGATCACTGTTTACTGTAAGGAAGCTGAGATAAATTGTCTCTAAGAACTGAATACTACATCACGAGCTTTGATAAACAACCCTCTCAATCAAATCCCATATGCTAGCATTAATTATTAATTCCTCCATTTAATGGAGGTTTCTTAGGTACTACCTTAAAAAAAACCTTCTCATAACATTAAGTGCTTTCTTTCTCTCGTCCTCAAGGGCATTGCATACCGCACTCCTGCGAGACGCGTGCGGTAACATAAATTGCGGTTTGCATTTTCAAATGTTTCCTGCTCACAAGGGAGAAACACAAGAAAGCTGTACTCTGTTCTGGGGAAAAAAGGCTGAATCCCAGATGGAGATATTTGTAATAATTGCTGAAAGTCATTGTTCATTGTGTGGAGACTGGACCCGCATTAAGTCGTCGAGTAAACTCTCTAATTGATTTGTGAGTGTTGATGGACACAGATAAGAGAGCAGACAAAATGTGCGGCCTCTGGGAAACTGGATGGTGATTGGCCCAAAGTATCAATTTCCAGTTGGGACGCTGATGGAGTGTAGTATACGGCTACAAAGGCTGGCAATTCTGCTGCCCACACGGAGGGACCAAAAAAGCCCAAACACAGGCCGTATAGAACAAGAAAGCGTCTGTCAAAGACTACTGGATGACTGAATCACACACACAACATGTCCCGTCCAGATTTTACAAACTAACGCCAAAAGGAAACCTAAGTAAATTATAGTTTGTATACAGCAAATTAACTGTTTTTTAGAACCATAACATTGCTTGGATTGACATTTCCACCACATACCCCTTATTCGCAACTATAACCTGTTTTTTAAAGCCGTTGTAAATATGATGTTATTATATGAAATATACCTTTATTTTTAAAAATGTATATTCCTTAGATTTTCTATAATATAATAAAATTTTTTATTTTTTTTTATAATAAAATAACTTGTGTAAATAAAATAAAAGTTACAGCAATAGAAGTAAATCCTGTTAAAATAATCTTAATGAATTGCCTTTATGCTTTATGTTTTAATTTATATGGCATTAAACTAATTTTTCAAATATAGAAAATAATTTTTGGGTTTAAGGAAAATTACTGTAATACATTCCATTGTCCACTTTTTTTTATAGTATTATTTAACAATATTTTCAGATATAAATAGCTTTAAATATAAAGTGTTGATTATATGAGTATTTAAAGACATACAAGATATTTAAATAAAACAATTAGAGTGAAGTGAATAATACTATAGTGTATAAATCCCATGTTTTGTTTTTTCAGTAATTCTATTATGTCAATAATATTTTATATTATATATATATATATAGATATATATATAGTATATAGATAATATTGTAGATATATATATATATATATATCAAATTGTCCAAGCAGGATGGTCCTAAAACACATTGTTTCTTTAGTACAACAATTAATATTTCCCTTGATTTAGATTCTTTTGTCTTTTTTTTTTTTTTTTTTTTTGATGAAATATGACAGGAAATCCCCACAGCAAAGGCCAGGCACTTCATGTAACACAATCATAATTGCCTTTCTTATTCCTAGTTGACATATTTTTTTCCCCACTAAGTATGTCTAACGGAGAATGGCTCATTAAATTCTATTTATTTAAACCGTTGGATGACCGATAGGTTTAGAGCGAGAGAATTACCTCTGAGCCATTTAAGACCATGAAAGCTTTTCAAAACATATATAACTAAATCAGATTTATCTGGGGGCATCACATTTCTATATCCACTGTGCCAATGCTAAAGCAGAGCCGTGCATTTGGCAAGCGGTCCGATTTTCACATCACGAGTATATTAGAGAAAAGTGGTGGCTAGCCCACATGCTGTGCATTAACTGAGCTTCATTCATGAGGCTCCTTCTGTTCCCTGAGAGACGTGTGTGTGGTGAACATTAGTTCCCTGCCAGGGGCAAGGGGCGGCAGTTGTTCTTGACTTTCTGTGGATAAATAAGGTCGCCCAGTCAGTGTCTCACCGCCGTGGCACCTGTCTTGAGTCCTTCGCTGGCTCATGATGCATTCTTTCTGCCTCGCTTGTACCCACACTTCTATCAATCGCACGTGATCTATCTGTTCACGCGCGTATCGCGTTGCTGCCCTGGTGTGCATTTTCTCTGCAAGTTCATCCTGATTCATCTCACAGGCTTGAGCTCTCGGGTTGCAGGGTAAAAAATGTAATTTGTTCATTGTAGTCTCGCTGAAGGCAACTGTACTTCCCATCTGCCTCACTGCTACTTCTTCTAGGAAATCATGTGAGTTCGTCATCAGCGAGTATGCCAATCAGCTGAAGATGGAGGAAACGTTCATACGACTGGCAAAATTCAGAGGCCAGGCGATTACATTTAAAAACTAAGGGCTTCATTGCACCGTTACCGGTCATCCAAATGGGAAATGAAAGGTGGAGGTGGGGGAGGTGGAATGCGGAGACAAATGTTGGTTCGGGAGCAATTCGATTCCATGAGCCCAAAGAGCAAAGGTGAAACAGAGCTGAGAAACAGGACGTAAATGAAAGAGTTCGGGAACAGTCATCGTTTGACTCATGGAAGCAAAGTTTTAATCAGTGGCTGTCTGATTAAACGTCCCAAATAATCACATACATGCAACAATGGAAAAGAAAACACCCTCTATCATTGATAACTGAAATTCATTGGGAAAAAATGGTCATGTATAGTTAGTTCAGTTTGTTTGTGTCAGCGCTGGTTTATGACAGTGCAGCTGAGAAAGGCAAAATCAAACTGAGTGCATTTCACCAAAATCTCCAGATCACATTCAGTTCAAAATCAAAAGAAAGAAATATCCCTAAATTAAATTAAATAAAAATACAAATCTAGATATGCATTTGACATTTTTTTCATGATAAATCGTACTTATTTTTTTTTTAATTCTAACATTCAAATCAAAAGTTACTATTTTTTTTTATTTTTTCATATTAAATAAAATGAATACAACAATACTATGTATATTATTATAAATACTGTACAATTAAATATAGAATTTTATAACATATACTTGGAAAATATTTTATATGCACATGCACTCATATATATATATATAGAAGTAAAACAGAAAGATTTGTTTGGCCATAATAGTATGAAGTAGGCTTAATTTCACAAAAAAAGTCCGAAAATAGGCTATTTAAACAGAATAATTCTGCTTTACTTTCTGTTGATTTGGGGTGAAAACGCTTGACCTGTGCTTACAAGTTATTGCGATTCATCTATTATCAATCGGTTAATAGGTTACATTTAAGGTCCTTGGTTTTCTCTAATACTCCACTTGGTACAAGAAACCACAAAACAAACAGCCTGAAAGTTAGTGTAATAAAAATAATCTATGTTGTGCAAACGTTAAATAATGCCTTGGATATAGGATTTTATTTTTTCAAGAATGAAATTTCACTTTTTCAAACCAGGGCGTGTACATTTTTTTTCTCTCATATCTGTAGATAATATACAAGCTCTATTTGCATGCACACCCAGATCTGTTCTAAAGGTGAGGCTAAGACTTACTTTCGAGCTCTTATTGCCTTGTGGTTGACACAAACAGGAAAAAAAGGAACATAACCTATCAATGATTATCACAAACAGTTAAAAGGTGGCATGAGTATTTCTGTTCAGATCTCCCTGCAAACGCTCCCTATGACACCGCTACGTCCGCATAGGTGAAGATTCGGAATGCGAAAACATTCACTACGCCCCGTCCCTGACCACCATTGTTATCGCTTACCAAAACTACATGCTATCATTACAAGTTCACCAGCTAACCCCACATTACTTAAAAGAAGTAGTTAGTACTACTAAAATACTCCCCCCCCCCACCAACCAAGATGACCCCCCACTACAGGACTACTTTCACAATCAACCCCTGTAACAATATTTGCCCCTCATAGATTTTACCTATAAGTTCATCCACAACGCACCCATTCAGCCGAGCAGTTTTGCCTATTTTAATATATTCCATACTGTTACTCCCCATTTTGTCCCCCCTGTTTATAAATTACAACTCAGATGTCATTAACTTTGACATAATAAATTTACACTATTCTTAAAAAAACTAATGAAATTTACATAATGTTGGTTTGTAACAAAGCACCGCAGCAACTAAACTAATTTTCATTTGAAAAAACAGAAAAACGTTGTGTTAAAATGACCATTGCGACAAAAATCAGCCAAAAACCTAGCGTTTGGGTTGCATTCTTTGGCATTTATGACGTTTTTAAATTGAGGGTTGTTACTTCGGAAAAAAGTGAAGCTTTTTTTTCTACAAACCACAACGTTTTTTTAGGCTGCGCTAATCTTGTGCATCAGACAGATTTCTACCCGAACTGTGAAGTCCAAGTCTAAAGGTATGTCGTCAACTGTTTAAAAATGTGGTCTCTAGCCCTTGTGTTCTTCTTTCTATTTTCACTGCCGCAAAAACAAATGTTTGTCCTGTATGTGATTATTGATCCCTTAAGGTCTGTTTCACACCAACTAGACAATAACAAGCACTTATGATAATTGATAAAGTTTTAAACATTTGGTTATTACCATGGGCGAAATGATTTTAAAGCCTCATGCTACAATCATGCCAACGAATAAGCACGACCATAAGACCAATATTGTTGGAATCGCTTTCATAAACATTTTTTTTCCAACCTTATCTGATGATATGATTTTTAAAAAACATTGACAGCCCATCAGAATCCAGCATCTGCGTTAAAGCGCTTGAGAATTTTAAAGTGCAGCAGTATGACAACAAAACTGCACAAACAGCGTTTTGCTAATAGTATACAGAACGTTTTTGTGCGTTGATGTGGATTGCTAATATTAAGTTTGCGTTACTTTAATATACTCGAGTAGACTTTACGGGGGTGTGATTGCTCCATTGGCATGTGGGTTGGTTAGGAGGATGTTGCTAGATGCGTTGCTTAGTCCGATGCTCTTGATTGGTTGTTAGGGGTGTATTCTGTGTGATTGTTAGCTGTTTGCTAGGGGCTTTGGTGTTTTTTTTTTTTTTTCAAAGGCGAATTAGGGTCGGCTAGATAGGTGCTAATATCTGGGTTAGGTTAAGGTATTTGCTATGACATTCTGGGGGTTACTAGGATATTCCTAGGTGGCTGATGACTGACCTCTATGGTTTGCTTCATGGAGAGTCTAGATGGGTACTACCTACTTACTGGGTGCGTTTCTGTTACTGATTTCTAAGGTCTGTCACACTTGTTTGGTTGCTAGGAGTTCTAGGGTTTGCTAAAGAGGTTCTGAGTGTGTGGCCTGCTGTGTGTCGTGGTTGCTTATGGGTGGTATATGTGGTTGCTAATAGTAAGTGATTTTGAGAGGTTTCTAGGTGGTTGGTGGTTTGTTCTGTGTGGGCTGGTAGGGTCTAAATGGTGGGTTTCTAGGGGTTTGATCTATGGGGTGCTATTTTGATCAACCTGATGGTTGCTGGGGTTCTGAGGGTTTGAGGGTTACAAACTATGGCAAGTCACATTGCTTTACAGTAAAAAGAATGTTAATCAAATGCATTGATATCTGATGCACTAATTAGGGTTGCCTGAAGATGGAGGAAAATTTTCAGTACATTTTTTGGAAACTTTCCAAAAGTGTCCTGAACATTTCCGAAATTTTCCGCAACGTAGTTCCAAAATTATACGTAAAAAATATTCTGAAGAGTTTTCCACTGTGTCCTTTGTCAACCCTACATGATACCAGTTTATCGTTAAAAGTTAGTTAAGACATGTTGACGGGCGGTTTCTATTGGCATTATTGGTGTGAGTTAGAAGGATTGTTGCCTAAATGTTTCTAGGACGTTCTGAAGTGGGTTGCTAGGAATATTTGTTGTTTTTGTAATTTTTAGTGGTTTTGTCTATAGTTTTGTCGTTAATGGTTTTTTTGGAGTCTAGGTTTGCGTGTCACAAGACATTCTATTGGTTGATTGTAGTTATACTTCATAGTTTTGTTTGTCCTTGTTGTGAACAGGCCTTTACCGAAAACATTGTAGCTCCGCCCCAAACTCACACTTAAGTTGAGGGCAGAAGATAATGCATACTGGAACCAGTTTCATAATAATCCCAACCCAGATTTTTGTATTTCGATTGCTTTGTTTTGAGTCTGCACCAACAAAAGATATAATATTATCCGCAATTTGGTTTTGCACTCTTTAGATACTCAACCTTTTAGATCTTTTAAAACAATTTATTTTTAAAGAGACGCTTTTATAAAGAGCACATCTATTGAAGTAGTGTCTCGTTGACTGGACCTTTATATTAAAGATCATCTCTGCCTGATTGAGTATTTGAATTTGTGTACAAGTCTTGCGTCCCGTCTCAGTTTAGCTCAATGACAGCTCTGGGCGCATCGATAGTTGCTGGTAACTACCGCACCCCACTGATGATTTTAAAATTAGGGGTATGGTGGGGAAACTAGAGGGTTGTGCATGCGGATTGGCTGTGACAAACTATTAGCATAGATGGTAACAGCAGGCAATGCCCACACCATCAGCTCACCACTCCCTGACTATTCCCTGTTTCTTTCATGTGAATGTCGCACAGACGTTCTCGGCACACTGTCCCAAAGCCACCATTTGAATCCTTCATAGTGGATGTGGCAATCTTATCATAATAGCTCATTGTCTAAACAGTCAAGTGTCTTCTCGCAGCCCTGGCACGCTGCCTCCACCTTTTTTTATGAAGTGGGTTCAGAGGATCAAACAGACCTCCAAAAACTCTTTATCTTAACGACGTTGTTTATATTTCCTTGTGTAGGCTCGCCAGGCGGCGTGAGGTACAGTACTACAATCGTACCTTGGCCTGAAGATGGCCTGTAGGGGAATTTGCAAGGCGCGGATCGCTATTCTAGGAACTTTATAAATGCATGAGAACAAAAACCGGATACGTGCGACCTCAGATCATAGTTGGTGGACCAAGCGATAGTGCCGTAGTTTGTCCCTCCTATGCACCACGGCATGCTAGCTGAGCATTCAGTTTTTTTGTGTGTTGGTTTTTAAAGGAATTATGGACACACTTGCTCAGAGCTTCTTAGTGGAAGGCTTCTTGAGCCCAATTCTGTGAAGTTTCAGATTTGGTTTCATGGGGATGCGCACGGTTTTCCTGTCTTTATGGCGTTTTGGTTAACAGGAGTTGGCCAGAGTGCCGTTTAAACATAAAGGAAGACTTGAACATACCTCAGGAGGGAGTGAATTTAAAGTAGAAGGATAGAAACCCACAGGCACTGTTAGCATGGCGAGAGCACACACGTTCTTTCTACCTGAACTGGGCGTACATTGATCGCTGATTCAGTATGTTTTTCACTTTTTGCTATTAGTCGTAAATGAAGGCATTATGTGAAACACATCTACAACCATAGAATATAAACACACCAGAAAGAACACACTAATGGTTATTAAACCACGAGCTAGGAAGTGAAAGATGTACTGCGAATTGAACATGGATACTTTCAGGAATCTGCGTGTACATCAAATGTGTTGCGCTATTCAAGAGACTGCCTAGGTGGTTTATGCGATCTAATTCCTGTGATGAACATATAACCCCATTGCCTGTTTGTGCTCCAACATTGCTGCTGCAAGCTAATCTAGGAATTGTTTTCTTTCAGCTTATGGTGTCGATAAAATAGTGCCAGGATCATTGTGTGATGTTTACCCCTAGGTCATTATTAGATGTAGCTATTCTGTTAAACGTTTTTTTAGTTAGCCCGGGCGGGATCTGATGCCATTTGTGTGTCAAGAGTGATGAAACAGAGAGAGATATCAGAAGTTTTATCAGAAAGTCCATGTGAAAGCTATTTATTGTCTTCGATCATTATCCAACTCGTACATAATGAATCAGAGGGCTGGATGTTTGAGTGTGGGTCGGGGTAGGAAAACAATACAGAGCGAAAAAAAGAAAAACAAATTTGGAGTTCTCCTGAATGAGGAGTTTTTCTAACACTCGTGATTGGAAGGAAGTTGTGTATTCTTTTAATGTAATTCGAAGTGGGTTGATAGGGTTGCAGTGTGAGTGCCACAGCAGTGCTTTATGTGTGGTTTTCCTAGGGTTCTACATGGGTCGGTTTGCTAGGAAATCTAAATGGACAATTTACTGATTGGTCATTTGGGTTTCTGGACGATGACTCAATTACTGGATGTGTATGGGTTGTTAGGAATTCTGGAAAAAGTTATGTTATAGGTGTGTTAGGAATTCAGGTTTTCTGAATGTAATTTAGCAGTTGGTTTGTTGAGTGGTGCTGTTCCGAATGAGTGGGTTGCCTAGGGTCTACGTGGTGGTTGCATTGTGGTTATTGAGTGATTGATAGGGTCTAATTTGATATGTTGCATTCTGGGGGTGGTTAGGATGTTCTATGTTAGCATCATACTTGGTGTTTTGCTGTGTGGTTTCTTCTAGTGTCTTGTGGTGGTGGTTGCTAGTATTGGGTGTATGGTTATGGTTGCTAGAGGGTAGTACATGGCAGATCGCTGGTGGTTCATTCTAGTTGCGTATATAGTGGGTTGTGTACTCTTGTTTGTTGTGAAGGTATCTTTTAATGATGGTTTTGCAAATGGTGTTGAATGTGGTAATTCTGGTGGTGTTGCTAGGAGTAATTTACGGTTCTAACTGTGTATTTTCTGTGATGGTTTTAACAGGTTCTATCTGATGGTTGTGGTTTTTTTGCAATGAAAGTTCTATGGGGTTGATTGGTGGCGAAAGGCAAGGTTGCCGGTGTATGTGGCCAGTGTTGCTGGGGTTGTTGTATGGGTTGGTATAGTGGGTTCTGAGCGTGGTTACTAAGGTGGTTGGGGCTCTGTTCTGCTGTCGGTGTGTATGGTCTAAATAGTGTTTTCTATGGGTGTTTGCTAGAGCCATTCTAGGTTGTTAGGTGGGTTTGTTGGTTCTGTGTTGGGTTGCTAAAGATTATAGAGTTTGTTAGGGACCTTTTGAAAAGTCCAATCTGGGGGAGGGTTGTAGTAACCTTGTAAAGGATTATTGCTGATGACATTCTGGGTGGTTAGGTACTTTGTTTATTGGGTTTTAGGGTGGTGTGTTGCTAGGGTGGGCTTAGGTTTAGGACCTTCTGAGTGGTTGACTAGGGTTTTTGGTATGATTGCTAGGTGGTTCCTGGGTGGGCTCGGGCTCATTTCAGTAGGGCTACACTTGGTGGGTGGCTTGTTAGGTGTATTTCTGGTGTTTTGGCATAATAACATTCTAGGTGGACTGAGGGGGGTTCTCTCTTGGTTGGCTGTCTAGAAATTTCTTGGTGGTTTCGCTTAGGTGTGCTTAGCGGGTTGCTTAGGTTGTTGTATGTAGAAGGTAGGATGTGGTTGTAATGGGTTGTGCTTGATTGCTGCCTACAAACATATAAGGTAGTTGCTGAGTGGTTTGCTCTTAGCATAACAACACGTGGGCAATGAAATATATATGCAAGAAACAAACTGAAGGGTAATTACAAATAAGATAAATGTTTTCTGCCCAAATAAGGGTGGCAGAATTGTTTATCATAGTTTATCGAAACATTTTCTAAATTAATGGAATTATTTGTCTTTTATGTAAGGTTTATGGTTGTAGTTAGTCTACTTCTCATATAAGAACAGATCGGAGGGACCAAAATAAACCGAAGGCTATTAATAGAGACCAATGTTATATTCTCACACTAAAATGTGTGAAAAAGTACGGGTCCTCCAGCCAAAATCTCACAGACCAGCTACATTTCAAAAGCTTTTAATAGGACAAATAAAATCCTTATTGGCTGAAATAAATTATTTAAGGATTGCTTTATAGCTAGCATGTAAAACTGGACACAAACATACAGTCCATAGAGCGTCAGATGTAAAGTGGGGACAGAGTGTAATGAATATTCTTTAAATGAATGAGAGAAAAGAGGAGATACGGAAGTAGTGAATAGAAGAGGGAGAGTCTGACACGAATCCTACGAAAATGAAAGGCGGTTGTGATGAAACCTCGCCTCCTTAAACCTTCATGAATGAGTTGAAACCAGGAGTGGAGTAAAAGGTTACGATAGGGATGATGCGCTCCACACATCTGTCATAGCTTTTCTGTTCGCTTAGAGATGAGCCCTTATTCAATATTAGCTTACCGGTACACACAATTACAGTTGTTAGCCATAGGACTCTCACAAGACATTTCACTGCTTGTGATACTGGTCGCTTTGCTCTACTCATCACGACTAACCTTCACTCAGTTCCAGTTGAATTAGGTAACTGGGTACTATGTTCCCCACCTTTGCAATAAAACTGTTGCAATCTCCTTATATTTCTTCTGTTACCACCGTCTCCAATACTAGACGCATCCCGCAATCTCTCTTAGTGTCTATTACATTATCATCTAGAGCACAATGTTCATACAAAAAAGTTTTTATTTATTTTTCGAACTATTTTGCAATATCGGTCTTTTTTTTTTGTTTGTCTGGGGTTGGGTGTTGTTGTCTCTCGGTGTACTCTGTGTGAAGAATTCAGCCTTTGCACACAATAAATCACCATTTTTTGTTAAAAGTCCTATCCAATCGATTTAATTTTTAGCCATTTATTTTTTTTTTTAGAATAGTAAAATAATTTGGTATTATAATATTTTGTCAAATACCTAATATTTACCAACATAAAGTTTTGTTTTTACTGTTATTTTTGATCAAATAATAAATGCATGGCAACATTAAAAATATGAATGTAAAAATGTTTTCTTACCAACTCCAAATATGCTTACGAACTGTAACCGTTAATATGATTCCCTGATAGTAGTGCTTCACTTTGATAACTGGTAATGTGCTTTATATAACATACATAATACAGTTTTTATATGATTTAGAAGTTAAACACACAACTTATTTCTCATATAAAATACAAAGAAGTAGTAAAATAAAATCCTGTTTAGTTGTAAAACAAAAAAAAAACACAACAAAAAAATTGTAAACTAATTACTTAGTGGGACTGATTAGAATTCAATAGAGTTCCGAGTTATTATTTTTTTTCTTAACCAATTGAATGGGCCACTCAACCATTTATGTGGCAGTCTTATTAAATACAAGCGTTGAAATCTTTCGTTTAATGTTTTTCATTGTATTTCTGAGAAAAAAAGAGTGTTTTCGTCTGATGGTAAAGTTTTATGGAATGACGTGCTTTATAACCCAACAACCAAAATAGCCTCAATTTCGAGTGTCAGTATCTCTGAGAGTGGCTGAACAATAAGCATGGTGAAGAAGAAACTACAAACCCAGAGTGTTTTCCAGCTGAAATGAGGGTGGGTTTATAACCATATTTGCCTTTTTGGGTTTCCAAATAATCAGTCATGGAAGAGGAGTGACATTTACAGGGCCACTTATGCTCTCTTTTAGTATGGCCTTAAGTACCAAGAGTGAGAGATGATGGGGAAACAAAGCAACGTGTCCTCACTAGTGCCTTACTGAGGGGCTGGCTGTTGAACTTCACAATGGGAAGAACACGAGCGTTCAATACAATGAGCCGATAACAAATATTTTAGATCATCAAAACAAATGTGGTACACAAAGGATTTACATGGTCAAAACCAACAAAATGAATCTGTCATCAAGCGGGCTCATACCCTGGGCTAGCAGGTGTCAAAACAATGCAGGAGTACAAAGTTGTTTTAACTCTTCCACTGAAATAGATCAGACACCACATCATGGCCTATGTCCTGACGTGGCGACTTCCATAGGTCTGACTTACTGGTTGATGGCCTTGCAGTAACTTGCGTTGATGTTTCCTGACTTTGGGTGGTCCCATTCTTCCTCACGCAGTTTGGTCTTTGTATCAGAATGTAGCCACGTGCCCCTGCGAACATTCAGCAGCTGTGTTTTTCACCTGTGGGAGAGTTTATAATTGTAGCATTCCAGTGCTCGGTTCTGTCACTGAGGCATCATGGGGCCTCGATTGGTTGAACATGGCTTTACCTTGGTTTTGCATTCTACGGTTTAGAATATGACATAAACTTGGGCTATTCTACTGGTAATAATTAGCTTGCTCTACATCAGGAGGTCTACGACTATGTTGTTCTCTTAAATAACAAATGTGATTAAGCTAACTAGCGAACGCTCTTCAGTGCGATAAACGGACAATCGGCATGGTACACTAGGCTTTTTCTGTGCAGCCAACGGGGGAACCAACTTTTTTTTTGTTGGAATACTGAGACGTTCGAAAAAGTGAATGAGTTAAACATTACATTAATGTTTTTGCAAGAAAACTGCCACCACTCTAGACAAGTCATGACACCATGAACTTCTTATCTATCCTATATAAATTAATGACAATGACCACAAAAGGTAGATTATTAATTCGGGTCGCATTCAGACTTCGAACCACCTGTATCTTCTATTCGTATCCTTATATTAATGTGACCAAGTTTAATTTGCTGTAGGTGTCGCACGCAGCACTTTCATGAGATGGGGTAGTTGCACTGTAGTACTTTGCCCTCATCATAAAAGCAAGTACTGGGGATGGTGTTGCATTCACACTCCAGAGAGACGGTGTGAAAATGTAATAAAAATAAGCATGGTGCGAGGTGTGAGCATCACACAGAGGGGGGGTATGCTTTTGAAAATTTTTATGAACATGTGTTTCATACGTACCGGAAATTGTATTTCGTGGGATCTCAGTTTAAATACAGAAAACATTGTAAGCATATGTTTAGGCTATTATTATGTAATGATTAATGTCCACTCGTTATGCAACAAACAAATTACCTCGAGGAGGTGAAAGCGAGCAAAGAACACCCCGTAGCCTTTTTGAAACTCCGACTCAGTTGTTAAACCATTGCGTCGCAAATGATTGATTCACTGTTTTTCGAATGGCGCTTCCAATCGTTGATTGTGCTTATCGTTCTAATCATTTGTCTTCATGACGGGGGAACTCAGAGCGTGTTGGCATGATGGTTTCTTCCCCACCGGGATATAAAACTGGTATTTCAGGCATAGGCAGGGAGTGCATAGATCCAGAGGGGGGGAGAATCTCCCCCCGGCAATCGCACCCTGATAACATATGAGTCGATTTAAGTCGGTGTTGATGTTACATAATTCGCGGTGAGGAATTCATATGACACTATCTCTGAGGAGAAAATTGAGAAAAGTTAGATTGCGTATTTTTCTCTTTCATCTTGCCTCTGTAGACTGCCTATATACTTTATAAGTTTAAAACAGCACTTCTTTGTTTACATGCGGTAACCAGTTCGAGTTAATACGCTTGTATCTGCTGATCCTCCTATGAGCGCCACGCTGGCTGTCAGAGAGGAGGTGGAAACTGCCTCATCATTCAGCCCCTCTGCTGTTTGTTTTCATGCAGATCTGGTCTATGTTAGTAGTTTTCACAAAGCTTAAAGTCCATTCTGTTTTTTGTCTTCAAACCAAATCTTGAAATTATATCCAATTACATAATATATAAACACTGCTCGTCGCATGCATTTATGCAGCTATCTTTATTTGGATAGTGATGACAATTGCTGTGGTTGTGCTCTATTTTGGAAATGGAAAGAGCACAAGACAAGCCTTTGTTTTATAGCGGCCTATGCTTTTCCAGTACGCAGAAAGAGCAAAACTACGGACGGACTACCCACGGAAAAATCCAGGCATATCTAAACCGGGGACGTGTCACAGTTTTAACGCGGAAGTCACGGTGAATTCCTGACTCATATTTTTGATGAATCTAATCAAAAGTCCCACCGCGTCCCTCATTCACACGTCCTTTGTAGCTTGTCTTAATCACTGATGAAGACTAGTAGTATCTGTAATAATATGGAGCCGCACACAGTTTGATTTTAAATAGTATGAATCTCCTCGTGCGGTTCTGCTGGGGCGTCGTCCTCTGTTAATTGAATGACGCAGATGTTGACGCACGGGTTTAATTTAGTACATACATAACTTGAAACGCGTGTGATGCTCGCTGTGATTTTCAGCATTTGCCGTCATCTCTAAATTGAAGGACTACTAAACACACGCAACAACATCTCGCAGAATGTGTCTGAGAGTCCACTTCATGAGGCATGTGATTTGAGTAAAGCTAGTGTCATTATCACAGACACAGAACGAAATTGTAAAGGTATTCATGGGCAAACCCGTCAAAATAAAAGTCTGTATTGATTGAAGACATTGTGCCTATTTCCTATTTTTCAGTTAGAATGTTACATAGCCTACTGCTTAAAATAATAGATTTTTTTAAAAGGAATTAATCACACAACAGTTTCTTCCATTTGTTTTAATTTTAATAGTACAATCCCCTTTTGTTTGCCAAAAAGATAAAGTTTGCCTACTTTTTCAGCGTATTTAAAAGATAAATGAAATCAAATGTTTTTATGAGCTTCATGTGAATAACACATGAAAAATTTTTAATACAACCAACACAGAACTTTTTGAGGGAAATATCAAAAATTCATAAGGCTACATTAAGATTTTTTTTTTATAAATTATAGCTTGTTTAATGCATTTCAAATAATAATAGGACACATTGGCTAAAACACAGATTTGGTAAACAATTAACAAATATTTGGTGAGAAAACAACTACAAACATTTCATAGGGCCCTAAAAACATGTAAATTTTTGTAACACTTTTTTAATAAATTGTATGTGTGGGAAAATGTTTAAGTTTCATGATTTTAATACGATTAGACTTGCATTGATCTAATAAATTTAATTTAACTATTAAAAAGGGAGCTGAGGGGAGAAACTGACCACAGAGAACAAAAAACAGAATCCAGAAAAATTAAAACGGACTAAAAAATAATGGTTAATTGGGGAAGAAAAATTAAAACGTGAATTTAGGAAAAAATAATAAATGCGATTTCATAGGGGCCACTATTTATATATGAAAATATCTCTTTTAATTTATATCATTTGTTTATTAGATGATTTGGGGAATTATTAAATTTAGTTTTGTTATTTGACATATAGTCAAGTTTCACAAAGAATATGTGCATCATTTTGTCTGAGGAAATTAATAAAGGGGGCACCTTTTCATTTTATAATTTAATCCCATTTTGTTAAAAAAGAAATTGTGAGAAAATCATAATCGTGAAATCAGTTAATCACGGGATGTATATCGCATTTGAGTTGAGGTGGATCGTTACATCTTCTCAGCAGTCTGACGTACACAGTCTTTGTAACCTTTGTCTTTTTTTTGCTTCCAAGTGAACAAAGTTTATGTAATGTTATGGTTCACCTCGTAACTAGTTTGGTTCAGTTCATTGCCTACAATATTTATCTTGATTATAACATCCCGTATGTTGAAAAAAAGGAGATGGCTAATATACTTACTGGAACCAAGGCTGCTGAAAATGGAGAAAGGAAGACCTGTTGCACTGTCTAGCGTTTTGCTGTTAGCCATGTTGCAGAGCATTAACATAAGGCCTCTGTTGGCGGTAATTGGCTAATCTTAACAGAATATTACTTCATGTTATGTGACAAAGTATTATCTGGGCTAAACCAAGTTAAAGCCATGGCTTGAAGAAAGAAAAACCAGACACATCTAGCCTATTTTTTTTTTTTTGACCATTTACGACTCTATTTCCTCAGAACATTTCTGTTGAGGCCAGTTGTCGTAACTGCTTTTAAACTTATTATTAGTAATCTTCCTCTCCAAAAGCTTAATTTTTTGGTTTAATTTTGAAATTTCGGGATTAAAAAAGAATGTCTTTTGTAAGCAGGGTGTCACGTTAATAAATTCACAACATGTTGTTTATATTTAATAGATGTCACTTTATTTCCCACTTTGCATAAGCTGGGTATTATTTTTCATCAAGGTTTGCAGGGATTTAAATACAACTGTGACATATACATGCCACAAGGCAGCTTTCAAAGATTTAGGAGTTAGGACAACTTACCCTTTTTGTCCAGCTGGGTGTCACATCATAAAGTTATGTACATGTTTTTTTTTCTTCGGCTTTGGTTAATTCCAGGTTTTTTTTGCTGACCCCCGGTCGACCACCAATAGCGGTGCAAATCCGGCTACCCTGACAAAAACAAACAGCCTCCTTAAGCCCATTCGTACACTTAAAAAACAAAGTCAGAGTAGCTTCCGATTAAGAGCGCTGAGGAACTTGACGACTTACGCATAAATGGCCTCTGGGGTGATGAGGAGCAGACTCCTTTCCCCACAGTTGTAATGGGGACCATATTCCCCATATCCATAGTTGCGTCTAGAAAAAGTTCACCTTGTAGATCAACCACGATGGCTCCAAGGAAATTGCTGGTTACATCCATGGGTTGTATGGTATCTAGTAACAGGGCGACAATTACAATCAGGAAATAACACACATTAAGTTGGACTTTAAAACTCATCTATGGTCTTTCACTTTTTTTTGTTTAAAGGTCCAATCAATCAGCCCATGACAATTGTACTAATTTGTCCCCGAACATTATCACCTCCACTGCAGTAGCTGGACATGCTGTTGTCACTGTAGCTAATACTACTTAATTGGCTAATTGAGGGATCTCGCCGAGTTGGGACAGGACAATTGACCTCGGTTTCCAACCTTTTAACTGCTGTTTAAAGGTTACGACGCAGCTCTCAGAGGAACTCCAGGTCTGCAACATGAAGATTTGATACTCTAGAGGGTTCACCACTTAAGAGAAAGGCACAGTATCTTTTTTTCTCTGAAAGAACTTTTTTGATACGTGGAGCTCAGTTTCTAGAAAATTGTATCTATATATATAACTGGTATATAGATATATATTATATATTCTCTATATTTATATCACTATTAATATATATATTAATATAATGTATTAATATGTATATATATATATATATGTATATATATATATCATATATATATATATATATATATATATATATATATATATAATACTGTATGTATATAAGGTATGTATGTATATAAATAATATCTAATATTGTGTGCATGTGTGTGTTCTACTTCTAAAAACAAATCACCTAGTAAAGCTGTGAATACCACCACAAAATGAATTCATGCAATTACAAAAATAAAATAGGCATAATTAAAAAATAATATGAAAATAATAATATCATATAACTAACATTAATGAACAATAGTGTCCTGCTTCCACACCTAAAAACTTCAAAAATTATATCTGTGTCTAATACTTTTTGGTTTGTTTATATCTATTCTAAAATTTATACATATATTTGTCTAAAACTCACAGTAAATGTAAATTCCCAACTGAATCCTACAACTGTATAATTTAACAAATATATATCTAGTAATAGACTAATTTTCTAAAATATAAAAAAAACATATCTAAAAAATATTTACGTAAAAAAAGTGTAATTACCAACGCAAGCATTCATAAATTGTATGTATGATATATTGTAAATTTGTATTTCTATCTACATTTTCTAACAAATCTCCAGTTACTTTACTCTAGTACTGGAGAATATGTCAAAAATTAATATTACTATTTCTGTATATACTGTGGAGGTATATACAAATGGTGTGATTATATTCATATCGTTTACGGTGTCCTTTTCCTCCCTAAATCTCCCCCATCAAAGAACTGGACTTCCATAATCTACTGTCAGGCAAACAAAGCAGGCCCACCTTTTCGCAAAGCGCCCTCACAGTCCAGGCTGCGATGATCCCACAGAGAGCATGGTGAACACCAGCAGCACTGTCCGCGGGACAGATAGTCATGAGGGTCTTCATGACAAAGCGTGTGTTGAGAAGTTTCTCTTGTTGAGGCACCGATACTGCGTGACGACGCATCGGTGAAAGTTTGCTATGTGCAGCAGCATGACGCGCGTAATGATGAGTAACAGACAGGAGAAACATGGGAATGGACAGGATGATATCCCACCATCAGGCGTCCGTCTTGGATGGCGCATAGGAAAAGGCGAGCCGTGCTGTCCACGTGCAAGGTGTGGTTGCCAGGGATGGGGTTGTATATGGCGCACACCAAGATCTCCGACAGATGTAGCAAGAGCGCTCGTATGTCATGGCTATCCTCCAGTCGTCTGGCAGCTTTGTCCCACCATGAACAGCTATCCGAGAAAAAAACAGACAAATTAAATTAAATAAATCATGAGTTAATAATTTTACTATATATTTGTGCAAGTGAGAATTTTATTCTGTTCCTAGCTGTAATTTCAGCTTCCGCCAGGTCACTGCTCAAAGTCTTCTCTCTACGCCGTGGTCAGAATACCAGCCAGGTTTCCTCTCCAACTGACCTTCGACTCTTGGCGCCACATAGAAATCTCCCTCGTTTCTTCCCCCGCTGCGCCCAATCCCATCCATATTTCTGGCGCAGTATTGATCTGATTTGATTCACACACGCACAACCATTACTGTTCACAATTTTTTTCAAGCGCCTTTGTTCCAGAAATGTATTGCGCCGTGTCAGTTTTCAGGACTAACACTCTAGACTGAAAACGTAAGAAAAATGAATGTTTACAAAGGGTTTATAGATTTAAGAGCAGAAGTGTAGACAGGCGAGACGGCAGAGAACGTGTGATAAACAAGACTCGTGAGCCCACACACCTGTGAGAAAGTCTCTCAACTAAGGGAACAAAATATACATGTAAGCAAACTCTCTCACTTCTCTCACACAAACTAATTAAAGAATTAACACAACGAGAAGATATAAAGTTCGAAATTGAAGACGAAGCCAGAGTCCCAAAACACGATCGGGAAGCACTCCAAAGAATGCAATTTCTATTTAGGGGCAAGATATGAGAATAACCCACAACAAATAAAAGTATCTAAATAGTAACAACATTTAATGTATAGAAAAAAGCTATAAAAACATTTTTAAAAACAATTTTACAGTTTTTATTATAACTTTCTAAAAAATAATAGTAAAAATGGAGGGGTCAAAAAAAATAAAAAAGGGAAATACACAAAGGTGATTAGTCTTTTACAGGAAAATCCTAATTCATTCTTTCTACATTAAATGTATTTTGATTCAAATGAGTTTTCTTGTTATTTTTTGTAATTAAATTGTGAAATTGTTTCCTAGGAATGAAAAAATCAGTGACTATATTTCGGCTCACAATTCATTGTTTGAATAATCAAATAAAAAGAAGAAAATCTTTAAAAAAATGTTTATTCAATTTGATTTATTCAAACATACTTGACAATAAATTAAATTGAAGAAATTGAAAGCAGAGATTTTTGTTTCTTATTAGTTAGGAAAATGCTTATAAAATGATATGGGAGCATGCTACAAATAATGTTTACTGAAGTTTTTGTTTGCATCAACAGAAAATAAACATGGGCTAAAAGATCGATCTTGGGATTTTAGCAATCAATATCATTCATCAAAATGAGGATTGATTAAAATAAAGTTTCAACCCAGCACTTGAATGACCTACTCATCCCATAGCTCACTCCCTGAAAAATCATGTCAATTATTCAAAAACAATAGTAAATATCAATAGTAACTTAATTGATTTTTTTCTATAAAAACAATGCATTTTAAGTGTACTGAGGAATAATTATAGTATAGATATACTAAAAAAATGTAAGTGGTTTGAGAGTGCAGGGGATCGCTTTCATTTGCAATGCTGCCAATCGCTTTTAATGTGCTGCCTGTTTCCACAACAACAGCGATCTTCTCTGCTTGGTCAAGGTCTTTTTCAGCATTATAGGGGTAATGTAGTTCTTCTTTAGGAATTCTTAAAAAAGAATTGAAGAATCACCTGATTTTGATACAGTAGGGCTTGTCTTGGAGGCGTGATAAGGTTTATAAATGTTGCTGTTAAAAATCTACTTCTCTGTGGGATGTGTATTTAGAAAGAGATTCACGCTTCCGGAAGCCATCTGTTTTTGGCTCAAGCGTTAGATCTCTGCCCTCCTAAACGCTCTGTGCCGATCACTGTTTGGTTTCTTCCTTTGCATTCATCACTTCAAGGTACCGTCACCGAGTGATATATTTCACCAGAGCGGTGCAGTCAGCACAATTCAAAGGCTTCTGCTGACAGACTTTATCCCACAAGACTGTGGCTATCTGATATGAGCAGAAGAGTGTGTAAATGATAAACCCCACTGGATCCAATATGTGCAAACGGCTTTCCTGCCTTCTTACAGCACAGGGCTATCTCAAGTAACGAGATACTGCTTCAGTGCTGTCCTGTGGTGTTCTCCTCACACACGTATAAAACCTTAACGTTTGGACAGTTCAGTCACATTTATGGTTAGTTATCTACTTAGTATCTGGATCATATGGGTGACAAAGGGGCAGATCTTTGAATAAATCAAATGACATGAAACCTGGCAGAGGATAAATGGAAATGTTATATAAACCGTCACGCTGCCAAATAACCTTGATTTAGATTTGGAGTTCCTAATCTCTAAATTCATCATTAAGAAAAAGAGCTCCACTTCTGGAGGGAAAATGAGATTAATAACCCAGATCATATATTCATTGACAATGCATTAAAACTTAAGTAAATCTGAGTGCTGCTTTGACCCGTACCGAAGATATGGTTGAAGGGGGACTTCCAGTGCATTGCTATGCTGTTTGCTAATGGCTTCTGAATAGTGTATTAGCACATTGCTGTGGCTGTTGCTTACCATAGATATGTATTTGTAGATTCCACACGTCGACACGTCCGACATCTTGGAACGGTCACCGTGTCGTCACTCACAATATAAATCAATTTTTCCAAGATGCCCACAACATTGCATAGTCTCTGATGTTAAAACTCTCCAAGATTTCAATTCCTGAAAGAAACAGACTAACCGTTGAATAAATGTAATAATTGCTTGCTTGCATAATTGCTATTTTTTATTTAGGCTCATTATGCACTAATATAACATATACAGTTTTAAATAAACCGCAATATTTACCTAAATTACTAGTCACTAAATATTTTAATATAAGATTTTTTTTTTTTTAAATGTTGCTGTTTATTTTTATGTAGTCTATCATATTAGTGCAGAAAGGGCCTAAATTAGCCATGATTAATAATTCTCTTATCTTTCTGTGATTTTTTTTTTTTATTTAGTGAAAAGAATTTACTTTATTGAATTAGAATAGCATTTTTTTAACAGAAATTTACTTCTTTTACATTGTTGGACTTTGCCTAGATGAAATGCATGGGGGGGAAATGAAAATACATAAATATTGATATATATCATAAAAAGGCAGAACACTATTGGGACTGAAAAATATTGAGCTATTTTGCAAAGTCTTGCTTATTTTGTTATAATGCTTTAGAATTTAAAAATTTCTATTTCATTTGGTTTTTATAGCAAAACACGCATTAGAGTCATTATGTTAGATTAATTTACAAGTACATCAACTCAGTTCCAAGCCGTCCATTTCAAATCAATGTATCAATTCAGAGAACTCGATAAATTCAATACATTGCTATAGTATATTTGAAATGTTCATTGTCATTTTTTATATATAAAATGATTTATATTTGTCATATTGGTTCATAAAGTACCTACCTTTAAATTAATGATTAATAATCATTCTTTATTAGTGAAACACTTTAAACTTTTACAGTTTACAGTTTTTACTTTTTACACTAAATATACTAAATGCACTTGGCTACAAGTTGTTGATTATGGTTTAACTGACTGAATTATTTTAAAGTCATTTTATAGCAAAAACATAAATATTGAGATATTAATCATATATTGAACTATTTTTGCAAAGCCTTAGTATGAGCAACAATTATTAATGGTAATATTAATGCTTGCTTTGCAATCATCGCTACAAATGAATTACAAAGAACTTTAGTCAGATGGATTGGTATTTTCAAAGGGTTTTAAAAATTTTCTGAGCACTAAATTTCTTCAGTGACAATTATTTTAAGGTATCACAATTGTTATATAATATAAGATTATCTATATAAAAAACATTTATGTAATTGTTTTTTAAATAAATACAAATATTTTGTTTTATAGCAAAAAGAGCATTAGATTCATAAGAGCCTGAATGAAAAATGATTAAATCATCAATCTTCATTAACTACTTTTTTACATTAAATATATTAAATGAACTTAAAAGTTGAAATAATGGTTTTACCTGACGAAAAAAACAAATTTTGAGCTATTTTGCCCAAACTATTTGAGAAATAATAATTAATGGTGAGAGTAATGATTTCTTAAGCAACCATCACTATAAATCTTGTATCATTTGGACAGAAAATAAATCTTGCAAATGCCTCAAAGATTTTAGAAGGGGTTTTTTTATGCCAAAAAGACTGTAATGACAAAATAAACATTTCATTTTAGACCCTTTTAATACCACCTACACATGTTAGTCACATGAATCCACCACGGCCTCAAAATATGACACTAATCCGTCATATTCATCACGGCCTTTACATGCAAGCACAAAACACATACTCCTACAACATATCCTAATTCAAACATAGCAACAAAAAAAAAAACATCAAAAACATGGGATTTTATCAAAAAAATAAAAATCAGGTCTCACGGGTAAAAAAAGATCAAAACTACAATCATTCCGTCTTCACCAACTCATGACAAATGCGTTAAGACCAGAAAGAAAGGGAGATTTTAGACCAGACAAGACACATCATGTGTCCTAAAAGGCCTGACAATTGCCAGAGATGCTGTAACATTAACCAGGCCTGTCTGTTAGTTTAGGCTGTTGTTCGACTTTCCGTGTGAGTGTAGCTTAGACAGCAGAAACAACAAGCTGGCTTCCCGAGCGGTGACAGACGCTATCTTACTTACAAAGCTTAGCAACAACAACAACCACCAACAAACCACATAGCCTGCATATAGGATGATAAGCGTGAAGCTTTAATTTTTGTGTATATGAGACAAAAAACATGTCACGGAGAGGCACCGCTTTCAAGCTTACTAACTAGCTTCAAAACGGAGCAATTAAACATTTTAAAATGGGTTATAATAAGGAAACCTAGTTGGTAGAGTAAAACCAATTATGGTAATGGACGACCTGCAATACAATACTCAAGGGTGCTTCACCTTCAAGCATCCAATATTCCCTAACGAAGTGCTTGGAGCGGGTAGTTATGGGAAAAATGCTGAGATTTGACAACAGAGGGAAGGTGCACGTGTAATGGCGGGTTTTACAACATCTAAGGGTCGTACCTGATAACCTCAACAAGTCTGAGAGAAGCGTGACTGCGGCCGACTCATTCAACCACGACAAAGCAGAAGTGCAAAATATAGATACAAAAATCATTCTAAAAATAATAACTGAGCAAATAAAATTTCTTGCCTTCGGTTAAAGAAGCATTACAAAAGAATTTTAGTAAAATGGAAAATGGAATTATTTTTTAAATTCCAAACACTAAATTTCTTCAATACCAATTATTTTTAAGGTATGAAAACTGGTAGAAAATAATCGTTTATAATGTTTTGTAATACCTTAGAAAATTTATACTTGAGCAATAGCATGAGCAATAATAATTAATGCTTGCGTTAGCATTAAATCGAAAAAAAGTCAGATGGATGGTTAATTTTTTTAGGGATTTTCATTTTGCGCAATACAGTAGATCTATATATATAGTATATATCTCTAATATATATATATAAATATATATATCTATATATATATATATAGTAATATATTATATATATATAGCAAAACAGCATTAGAGGCATTTAAGTTAAGTTTTTGGATCATGTCCATTTCAAATCAATAATCATTCAAACTCCAATTCAGTGTTTATAGTTTTCTATAATACCTACATTATTTTATAATACCTTAAAAATTTATATTTAAACAATTAAATTTTAAGCTTTTGAGGGAAATTAGGTTGCATTCGACTTGTGAGGTGATGATTCATTGCCCACGCCACATTTGACTGATTTCAATTACAACTCAACGACTCGCTGCCATATTTAATCAAGAAATATTCATGTGAAGGGTATTTTTTCATTTACTACTATTAAAGTGTTACATTAACAATATAATCCAGGTTATTCTGGTAGAGTGCATATAGAAAATCAATGTAAATTAATAAATATCCTTTCTTGCTGGTTGTTTCGATTAAAACAGACAGCATGCCATGACTTATGTTTTAAAACAAACAATTTTTTAAATGATATTTATTTGTGAAATTGGGTTTTTGAATTACACCCTTTTAAGTAACGATATTGTTTATAACAAAATTAATGTTCGTCTTTTTATTCAGTGAAAAAGAAATTATTGAAAATTATTTTTGTTTATAATGTTGTGTTTTAAAATGATTCATTTCGGATTATGTAATGCATTTTCTGATGAATACAATTACAGTACAGAACTTATGAAATTGTCTGGCTGTACCTGAACAATTTATTCTTTCTAAAATGATATTAATTTTGAATTTCTGGAATTGTTTTCGTCAAGTCTTATTAAGTTACAGCTACATTTGGTGTAGGTCATAAATGGCTACTACAAACGAGTTGCAGGTAGATTTTGCAGTAGTAGCGTCCATACACCACCGGCCTCCTCTAATACAGGTTGTGGGTAAGTCCTATGAGATAACCAGCGCTCAGCCCGATGAAATGATGGATGGAAAATCGGCTCTTGGCAGCCAGACGCATAGTGCATTAATGCGAAACCGCAATAAATAAAAAAGGCGGCCTAAACTGATCAGCGCACGACGAGAAGCTGGGTCGGACTCGCGCTCTCTGAAACGCAGCCACACTCACTGTTGCTTTACCAGACCCTCGCAAGTTCTATTTAAAAACCCCAGCTGCGACACATACCGCAATCTATCAAACGAGTGTGTCTGTACAGGGGGCTCGGTTTTTTGCACTCCGTCCCCCCGCGCCCGGTTTTACGCATGCGTCGTTGCCCCCCCCCCCACTAAGGATCGAAGCTGAGCAAGGGAGCCATGGAGCAAAAGGTTTGTCTGCCTGTTGTGCTCTGTCTCGTTAGTATGGGAGCAGGGATTAGTTACTGGTTTTCAGAAGCAGCTCTAATATAAACAAGCGAGCGGTGAGGAGCCACGTGGGCTCAACTATTTAATCACTGAATGTAATGTAGAGGAATGGGGGAGACATGTATCTATGTCGACGAAGAAAATAAATTGCTCTATACTCATTACGAAAAATTACGGTCGAGAGGCTTCAGGGCCGCCACGCAATTACAAATTTACGCACCCCAGGTATAATTTTATGATTATCAGAAAGTGGGGTCTCCTAAGAGGGCCACTTTGCTAAGTAAAATCCTCTAGTTGTAGGTTTTGCTGTTCAGCTTGTTCAGAGGTGTTCACTTTGAAGGAGGACCAGCATGCTTTCAGAGCTTTGCATTTGTGTAATTGGAAACGCGTCCGAAAAAGCAGACAGCTGTTGGCGGTTTAAGTTCACGCGTACCTTAATTAAACACGTCTTTCTCTAGCAATTTCAGATTCAACACATAGATTAAAATAAAATAATAAAAACATAAAGCCAAATGGTTGCCACATATGAAATTAATTCACGTGCGTAAAACGACTTCGTGTAATTTTAATTTCTATCATGTAAAATATCTCAGAGTGAAAAACAAAACTGAACATTATCTCTCTTTCTAGTGATTCAAATGCAAAATAAATACAGTTTTAATAATATTACATTTTTTTTTATTTAAATTAAATATTAAGGGTGTATATTCTATTCCTTCTACAAAATGATAGTAGTAAAATGTTTTGGTAAACCAGGGAAGAGTAAAAACTGAAACTGAAGAGAATTAAGTGAACTGAAAATTATTTCTATAATATTCTGTCTGAGATGATGATATTTAAATAATTTTTATATGGCTACTAGAATGCCAGTGTAGATACTCTAGAAACTGATATGCCATGCTTATTTTAAAAGCAACTATTTTTTGAATAGTATTATTTTTCGTATTGTATTGGGTTTTGAATCCCCTACCTTTTAAGTAATATATAACTTGTGATTTTCCAAGAAAGAAATTTGAATATTTGATAAATTTATTTTTTGTTCATAATGTTATATAATTTCTGATATAATACATTTTCTATGACTAAAACAGAAATAGAAATGTTAAATATTTAAGGAATTGTATATTCTATTCCTTCTACAAAAACATTACAAAGCATAGAAGAGTAAACTGTTTGGTTTAAACCAGAGAAGAGTGAAAAGTGAAATTGAAAAAAGTCGTAACAGAAAATTATTCTAGTATAATATTCTTCTAAATTATGATAACTTTTTATTCTAATTTTCTATGGAGGCTAAATTATAGATGCTCTAGAAATAAAATGAAATGACAGTTACTGTTGATCCCATTCCTTATACTAAAAACATTACAGAGAATAGTAGTAATATATATATATATATATATATATATATATATATATATATATATATTTGGCACACACTAAATTTTACTTAAAAATTAAAATTTTTTTTAAAGATATTTTAATATGTGAAATTATGGACAAAATTATTTGTATAATATTCTGTCTGGAATTATATCTTTCTATTCTAATTTTCTATGGACTAAACTACAGTGTAGATGCTCTAGAAATGAAATGAAATTACTGTTGATCCTATTCCTTATAAAACATTACAGATAATAGTAGTAAAATGTTGTTGTTGTTTTTTGCACACTAAATTTCTTCAAATGGCAATTATTTAAATATATTTTAATATGTAAAATTATGAAAATTTATTTTTATAATGTTTTTTCTAAAATTAATAAACAATCTTTTTAGACTTTTCTAAGAGCTAATCTCACAGTATAGATGCTGTAGCAATTTAACAAGTTAAAATAAAATTATCAAGGAATTGTAGATTCTATTCCTTCTACCTAAAACATTATAGAATAGTAGTAACATGTTTTTGTTAAATCAGGGAAAGAGTGGAAGAATTTTAATTAATTGCCTTTTGTGGCACTAAAATTTCTTTAGCTGACAATTATTTTAAGATATTTTAAAAATAATTTGAAATGATTGATATTGTTATCATGTTCTGTCTAAAAATTACAACACCTTAGAATTTTCTCTGAGCTATATTACAATATAGATGGTCCAGTAATTTTAATGAGTACGACGCTGTATAATTCAACATTAGAATTAAAGTAAATACAATGCCAGCAGCATTTATTTTAAATAGCACTAGAGCAGCGGCCGAAACGCAGCTCAGTAATAGCTTTCGGGGCTGTTGGGAGGGATGGATACTTGCCACTTTCGATATTACAAAACAGGTAAGGATGCATTGTTCATGCTACATTCAGTACAAACACACCCATGATAGTGTTTCCATGCACTTTCTGCCCACAATTGATGATTGCTAATCTAAATGATTCCAAAACATGCATCTGAAAACAATGCACCCTTATTAGTTCTACGCAGAGCAGACAGGCATTATTGTGGTTAAGCTATAGAGTCACCAAAATTGACACTCTTTTTGTCAGAAGAATTGATGCCTTTCAAAGCCAACACTTATGCATATGGCTGAAATGCCATTTATCTAGTAATATGTGATTTCTGCGGGAAATGAGACTCGGATGGGCACTTGTGCTTTTGCGGCCACTGTTTATATGTATTGATGTCCCTGAGGAGACTTTTGGTGGGTTTGGCACAAGGGCTGTAATCGCAATTATGCTAATGAATTCATTGTATGGAAAAGTAGCAGCCTTGTTCGAACATTCAATAAAAACATTCAGGCTTTTATGTGTTTTACAGCAAAAAATGTAGTAATTAATAATGAGAGACATAACATAATCCACATGCATATTATAAAGCTGCGTAAAGGTGATTCATGTACATGTTTTCATGTCCCAACTTATATAAGTGGGCCCTCTAATCTACAATACTGTACTCTCTTTTTAAATGTTGCAATTTAACCCAATGCACCTATTGCTTGTACATAACATACATGTGTTGAATGGATACTTGTTATTTTTAAATACCGCGAATGTAGTTGCCTATCAGTAAGTATTAAAGTGAAATTATACCCATAAATGCCAGATTGGAATCCATCCATTCCAACCTAACCCATAAAGCCCCAAACTGTCCCAACATTACAGCGTCGATGGGTCACCACGAATGTTTTATATCTGCAGGTATTATTGCTCACAGGCTTTGTTGCAAGGGAGAGATTTTTGCACAGTTTCTCATCCTCAGCTATGCTTAAAGCAACATCTAATTGCACTTCACATAAAAGCGAGCCACACTGGGAGAAAATTTCAAACATGGCCTCTTGACATCTACAGGCTGCGAGACTGTTACTGGCTTGTTCATCACTCTATTATTTTCACAGGCCTGCAAATCACAGTTTTAAAACTTAAATACCTATGACCATTGGAGTCCTGAAAGAATAAATATATGAAAGAAAGATTTTTAATTTCTGCTGACTATTTCTTTTTTTAACACAGAGAAACACATGAGAAATATCTAATGAGTTGAAAAGGTCCACTTTCTACACCCTCCATCTTTTTCATCAAGTGCAACAGGAGTCATGCGGCCAGCAGAATGTTTTTTTATCCTAAGGCACATTGTCTGGTTTTATTTGTCATCCAGATTGCACGGTTTCTCTTTACTCTGCTATGACCAACAACACCTACAATAATAATTCACCTCAATGGCCACACTGATAAAATCTCTCGGCTTATCTCTGCTGGATGGCTGTTCATCACCTGCAGCTCTTGAGCCAAGGCTGCACCACTTGAATTCATTTGTGACTTATGTCAACGCTCTTATGATGTCAATTTTTTCGCCTTCTTGTTTTGTCTGCCATTGCATCAAAATCCCTGGAGTCAAATCTTATGATGTCAAACCTGATTTGTTTTTATGCACAATTTTCCAGTACACACACACAACTATGCTTTGATAGTAGCTGTATAAATGTTTTGTTCATAAAAATCAAGCGTCCTGGGGAAACTATTTACTTGCTGCAATCTAAAACCCCCTTGGTGTTACGCACTTGCACAGGTGACTCAAGAAAAAAAAAAAAAAAACACTAATCTTATTCCCTTCATTCTGACCACACACACATATTAACTAACAATGCTCTAATGTTCTGACCAAAAGCAGTACGATCTTGTGGGCACTGTGTACTTACCTGCCAGAAAACAAGCTTGCTGGTGCACTCCGTCGGCCTTATTAGTGCTTGGCATTTATAATATTTGCCTATTAAAGCAAGTATTCGTCAAACCCAGAATCATACACTTTGGTAGGATCGCTTCAGCAAGAAAACAAATATCTCATTAGTGGTCCTTTGATTTTGCCTTACAGCTGTCCAAAGAAAATGCCTCTTTAACATAATGACAAGGTGCAAAAATCAGCTTTTCATTTGCGCAAATGTGAAATAAAAATGGCCACTTCCAAAGACCCCTTGCGGACAATATCTTTTACAGATTCAACAGCTACACGATCTTTATTTTTTTTTTTATTGACCAAGAAAATGTGTTTTAGTCCAAATTTCAGCCTCTGGTTGTAAAAAAATAAGCAAACCGAAAAAAAAGTATTTTATTAAAGTAAAAAAAAAAAAAAAAAAAAAAGTTAAATAATTAAGCTGAAATTAGGCTTTTACAGCCATGAAATTCAAAACCCAGGCAGTAAACTTGACTGCTGAAATGTATGTAAATCAATGTGAAATTGACCCATCATTAAATCCATCCCAAAAGAAATCAACAGTGATATTCTCTACTGGACAAGCCACATGGTTTCACTTCATAATAAGCCTGTCTGATTCAACTTAAATAAGATATTTGTCTCTATTTGCAAGTTAAATTAAATAATAATAAATAAGTAAATGAATTTTTTTTTTACAGGATTCCTGTACACTTTTTGACAACTAGGTTAGACTTTAATGAACATAAAAAAGTGATTTCTGTTATATAAGATACTATTTAGTTTATTTAAGATTTTATTACTTAATTTTATATTAACTAAGTTGCTTATTAATTTAATAAGGCTTGCAAATAACAGTTCACTGAAATTTTCTGGTTTTCTATGACCATGGGAACCCTGAAAGAAGTATATGAAAGAGGGAAAAAGAAAGAAGTGGAATAAATCAAATAAATATTGATGTTGCATTTAAGAAACATCACGAAAGACTGGCCTTTAACATAAGAATTTCAGGATCTTCATCCTCAGCCAACACAAACTAAAGTTCTTAAACTTGTTTTTTTAATGCATACTTAATGCAAGAAATGCATACAATGGAGATATGGATGCTCTAAATAGGATTAAAATTCACAGTAATACAGTAATACAACAATCCAATGCATGCAAGGTCACCTAGGACTGAGTGCTTTCCAATACATCTATATCCATACAAGTCAACTTCTTTTTCTTCTCTACAAATAATAGGGCAAAAACGGCCTTAAGTGCAGAATTTAGACACTTATTTCAACACCAGTACGTGGAGAAAATTGCCTACAGAAAGCACTCCATTATTAATCTCATAAACTACATTTCTGTTGAGAAATCCACAAACCACGTACCTATAGCAATACAGGTAATAGTCCTATGCAATCTCACGTTATGCTCTAGTAGATTTCTGTAATGATTTTATGAACGATTAATAAGTCCTTATATTAGGAAAAATGCTCCATTCAACATGGCCTTGTCTATAAACTGATGAACGGCCTACTGCTTAAACCTGACAGAATTTCATGGCCTGATTCGATTAAGCCGGTGGAAATAGAGGGATGCCACAGTGACTATTGAAGATAATCCTGATTGATAATTCCATGCCACGTAAGGGCTATCAATTTGAAGCACAATGTGTAAGCATTAGTCTGGAGGATAGAGAATTGTGTTAAAAACTGCAGAACCGAAAAAGCACCAAAATAACATGACAGTAACAGCCTCTTACTTATTTTATCGAGTTACCTGATTGTGATTCCCTGGCATGATATATGATAATCAACCAAGAAGAATCGATTGTAGAAAAGGACTTATCAGGCATTTCAGGCGCTACTAAAGAATCCAGTGACTCCTGTAAAAAAGGTGAAGCAAAAGGGACAAATTCAACTCATTTGGATTAGTCGGTTTAAAAATGCTACAATTGCAAATGCGATTAAACATGCAAAAATATTAATGCAACACATTACTGTTTTGTGTTTAATGATTCTGAGACTTTTGTGAGTGTTTTGGATGCAAGGATTACACCTTCCTAAAAACATCATAACACAAGCACCAATGCAAGCACATCTGAGACCATCCCACATAATTTAAGTGAAATTATTTCATTTCAACATACTGTATATTGACAAAACAATATGATGTCATTTATAAAGACACATTATGATTGATTTTTCCTGTGATCACTCTTGCAGGGAGGCCGCGATGACAGAGATGTACCACTCAGATTGCACTAACAAGAGTCATTCTGATGCAGATAAACAGCTGCTTTTTTGTTCCTGGAATCAACCACCTAACAGTTTTACAATGAATAAAAAAAATATAGATACTGTCAGTTGAAGAAGCTCTGTTTGCAAAATGAATTGCAGTATGCATATCACTCTTTGAGACTTTTATAGATAGAGAGGCATCAGTTATATTACTATGATTATTTAATTATTTTTTAAAAAGCACTTTTAGGAAATAATAATACTTTTATACACAAATACACAATTATGTTCGTTTTTTTCACCTCCGCTCGTTTACAGGAATCCAAGAAAACGACGGCACAATTGACTCTAAAAAGTGAGACAGGCGAGAATTGATTACAGCAAAAGATACATAATAATTACTAACCTCAGTTTTGAGTTTCCTAAAGTTGCAACTTGATGCATGAATACAGTTATTTCTGGTATTGGATATCTGGGTCAGCTTCCCAATGTGCGGCCATTGATGGTAACACTTAAGGAGTCTCACTGTTTGGCCTGCGCTGTAAAAAATCCCGTTTGTGATTTTAACAGTAAAGATGTAAAAATGCTACAGTAAACCTGTTAAATTGCTAACACAGTAAGTTCCCCCCATAATAGAAACGGTGAATAACTTTGATTACATTTGAATGTAATTTGCAAAATAGCCTGTTACACCTTACAGTTTTTGGAAAGTGAAAAAGCAACGTCATTGTATATTTTACAGTAAAAAAAAACTAAATTGACGCGCACAACTCCAGCGAATTCCCTAAGATGACATCCACTTTGATATTTTTTCGTTGAATAATGTTTTCTTCGCAGTTTTTTTCTGCAATCAGTTGTGTACATATAGGGTTTCTATATTGAATCTTATAGCGTAAATTAATGTGTATTGCTTATTTCAGCATAATGTGTAACCACGTGATGCTCTCTCTTCTCTCTCTCTTCTCCCTCTCCTCTCGCTATATATATTATTATAGATTATATATATATATTATAGCGATATATATATATTATGCTCATCAAGGCTTGATTTACAAAAATCAAAATCCCGAAAAAACAGAAAGTTATTCAATATAAATAGTAGTTGGCTCCATTTTTATTATCCATGAAAATATGATATAGTATCCTAATATAGAGATATAATTATATATATGAGTATATATATATGCTATATAAATCTATATAGTATTTCCCTTGTGGAAAGGCTGTTTGAGCTTTCATCATGTGACTTGTCTCATCATCACCTGTGTTTGAGAGGTTGCTCAGTGACATTTTCAGTGCACAAAACAGATATTAGTACCTTCACGATGGGTTCGGTATAGATTTACATTATATATCATTCGTTTACAGTAAAGTTCTGGCAACCACTGCTGCCCGGTATTTATCGCGTAAATGTGTTACTTGTTTTTATTTATTTTTTTTACAATGTGTATTTGCGTCATTCCAGGGTTTTCCCTCCTGAACAGAGTCGGTATGCGTGTAAATTTTTTGCATTCTTATTAATCATTCATTGAATAATATGTGTTATTGAGCTGTTTAAATGTAATTTCACCCGCGTTCAAATCACAGCAATGATGATATACAAAAGGACAGCACTCCCTTGCTCGTTGTGATAGTGCTGAATATGTCCTTCATAAAAGAACATACATTTTCAATCATTTTAAGATTTTTGTTGTTGTTGTTGTTGGTGTTGTTATAATTGGAACAATTTTACGTAGCTAAACAATTCCACAGAGTAAAACTGACGAAGCAAAGCGTCTTTCCAGTAAACGTGACCTTGCCACAGTTTTTAATTCATCCATCCGCACCGCGCACTTTCCAAACCTTGTAGTTTTCCCCTCTCCCCTGTCCCTCTCTCTCTCTCTTATCTCTTCTCGCCAGCAGGCAGATCGGACTTAATGAATTCTGACCTACATGTGGGGACCTGCAGGATTTGTGGACTATTAGGTTACCCACCTTTCCGTAAGCTCCCCACGAGAGTTCAGTATTTCAATGACCATCACCACGATCCCAAACATCCCAAAGATGAGCGCGTAGTCGCTCAGACGCTTTCTTTCAAAAAAAAAAAAAAAAAAAAACAGGGCCCCTCCCTGTGCCCGAGCTTCTGTCCAAGGTTCTGGTTTTCTTTTTTTTGCCCGATTTGTCTGCCGGTTTTCCCGTTGGCTACATCCACCTCCTCCTCCCCCGTCCCCCCCCCCCGCCGAGTAAGGCATGAGGGTGAGGTGGTGGAGTTGTTCTCCGCTTGGGGGCGAGCGTGTCGGACGGGCGTCCGCCGCAGACACGGGTTGCAGTGGCTGGGACTTCTCCGAATCAAACTCGTTGCAGGTTTCTGCGGGACGAGCTCAAGTTACTGATTTGCGGCCGCATCACGCCGCCGTTGTATCTGCAGCTGCTCATGGCTATTTGGGTGTAAGAGTTACTCTCTCTGTGGCTGCTGGCCGGACTGCCCCGAATCTGCTGCCGGTTGTGATCGCGATGAGGATGATGATGGTGTCTGGATGAACTACCATGACTAGAGGGCGTGAACTCGCTGTACTGAGCGCCTTGCCTGGTTGAAGATGAGACGGACGGTGTCCTTAAAGTTCCCAGCGGCGTCCCGTGCAGAGGCTGGCTTTTTCTGGCATCATCCTCGCAGGTGGAGAGTTGTTGCAGGTGCAGTGCCTGATGGCGGCGCTCTTCCTCCCGTCCGCAGTAGTGCTGCTGGTACTTATAGTGGCTGCTGCTGCTGTGGATAGAAATCGTTCTGCAACTGCAATGGGGTTTCCATCTCAGAGCTGCCAGTTTAAAGCAGAGCCCCGTGCATGCAACCCTACCGAGGGGGCGTTGTGATGATTAACGGAGTATAAAAGCTGGCGCGAGGTTGGACCCACCTCGGCTTCTGTAGAAGTGCGAGCGCGCTCCCGATTGGCCGAGCGACCCAAAACAACTGGCTGACGTCACGCGTGGAAGGTGGCAACATGCGTTCAAATGTGCAGGTATTCACAACTCACTGTTTACTCAAGATCTTATAGGTGCTCTGACTTGTGCGGTAGTCATATTTATGGTGGTTGCTTATATGAATGCGTGTTTCATATATGAATTTAATTGGATTTCTTTTTAAATGTAAATTAATGCATATGCAAATAGTAAAGATTTTTTTTAGAGGGGTTTGTTAAAAATTATGTTACACCATCAAAATCTGTCAACAATTACGCAATCATTTAAAAAAAAAAAAAAATCACCGAGCTGATCTGACATATGCATACCTTATTTTTAAATAGTCAAATAGGTGCATTTAGCTTCTTTAAATTTCAATACTATGAACTACATAGATATATATATATATATATATATATCTATATATATATATATATATATATTATATATAATAATTTAACAGTCAACGAGTCAAGTCTTGTTTGCAAGAAGAGTCCACAAGACAAATGTCAACACACAATTCAATTTACGCAAATTACGTTTATTGTACTCAATTCTTTTCATTTTGGCAACGCAAATCATTTAAAAAAAAAAAATCACCGAGCTGATCTGACATAATGCATACCTTATTTTAAATAGTCCAAATAGGTGCATTAGCTTCTTTAATTCAATACTAATGAACTACATTAATCAAAGTGATTAATTCAATAACTCACTCATTATACACAAAAGGCTTTCACTTGTAGATGTTTACATGCAGAAAGTACCCGAACGCATTTAATGTATTGGTTTAGTGAACCGATTCAAAAGATCCGATTCAGTGAGATGAATCAAAATCGCCACTGGTCACCTATGCTGGTCACAGTACACGGGCACCTGACTAGGTTTACTCGCGAGGGACTGCCTGACTTTAAACATCGCATGCCACAAAATTAGTGAAAAACAAACAAGTTAATTTCTACCCTTTCCAGACACGAAACTGCTGCTAATTCTCATTTATAAAACAGCGCGTTCCTTTTCAACGAATAGCCTACCATTTACATTGCTGCATGATAAATGCAATATTATTAATTATTCGTCTGGTGATGCACTGAGGAATCAGTCCGTTTCTACCCTAATCTTTATGCAAAGGCATATTATGATGAGAACAGCACGTGTGGACGAGAGTCGCTGCAGTATTACTGCAGTCGCAGCACGCCACCGCGCAGCGTCAGCAGCATCTCAAAAACCTTTTTGTTGTCTCGGCCTCTTGCCAGCTTTAGCATCCTTATAACAAAGATTCAAGCGCTCCGAGTGGGCACAGGGAATGTCAATCAGATAACCACGCGCATCACAGTCCGAAACCATCCTCATTACACTCTCGGAGCCAGAGTTTTGTAATGAAAGGAATTGATTTTATGCGTTGCGATTCGGAAACTAGACAGATTTACTTAAACAGGGCAGGTTGGCATTCAAATACGTGATGGGTTTTTATACTGCTGCATTTTTCAAGTGGGAAAGTAGACGCTACTTGTCTTACATATTTGTTCAGTTTTGATTGTGTTCACTTGCAGTTCTTATGTTTTATTATGTAAATGTTAAAAAAAAAAAATGTAGCTTTGGTTAACTATTCAATCTTATCTCATTCGTGTTACACAGTTGAAAATTAAGATATGTGTATTATTACTAGTATCTATGTGAAATATACATTAACATTTTATTCATATTAGAACAGTAACATTATTAACTAGACTATTATTAAAAATCAAAATATATATATATTTTGAATATATTTTACGATGTTTATTCCGAAAAAAATGGGGATCTTGATCGCAGAATTTTCAAGCATCATTTGTCACATGCAATATAGTTTTCAAAAGAAAAGCATTTAGTTGAAGTTGGAATCTTTTGTAAACATTATGCATGTGTATGTGTAAAATTGTGTTTATTATTTAATGCATCAATTTGTTGTTGAACAAAAACGATGGATTTCTATTACAAAACAAGCAAACATATACACGCATTCCCCCAAACATTTAAAACGTAAGTAGGTTTATAGCATAGTTTTCCGCCTAAATATTAAGCAGCACACGGTGTTTTCAACATTGATAATAATGGTTTCTTGATCAGTGAAATCAGCATATTAGAATGATTTTTGAAGGCTCGTGGTGACCACTGAAGACTCGGAGTAATGATGGCTGAAAAATTCAGCCTTTGATCACAGGAAATAAATTGCAAAAATAATAATTGAGGAGTAAATAATAATAATCGTAATGTAGCGATAGGCTATTAAAGTTCATGCTCTGGCCGGGTCCCTGTGACTAACACGTGCCGTACCTTCAACGGCCACCGTACCGCATGTTACAGATGTTACAACCGGTAAATAGCGTGGATTCATTACAACGCACTGTTCTTCATTATTAAATACATTAGTGTTACAATTACAACCGGTGAAATCATCACAAAGACTCATACAGTGCAGGGATAACGGGTCTGAGCTAAACAAGGTCATCTTGATCACAACCGATTGCCGAAGACGACGCGACGCTGTTGGATTGACAAAGCAATCATTTATTAGGGTCGCCGCCTGAGCGAAGCTCTTTGTTGTAAGAGAAAATGCTATTATTGTCCAAACAACAGCTCATTGCAGTCGTAGATAGTAGAAATCGGTGGGAAGCACGAGTCAGATGTCGATGACTGTATCGATTTGAAGCGCGGGGACATGAGGCAATGAAGCTGGACTAGAGTGAACAATGAGCGAGAAGGACAGCGGCAAGCGTCCTCACATCACGCGCTTCTCCTCGGGTAGGCTGGGGGGTGACTGAATTTTTGACAGTATGAACTTGAGACAAGACCCCCTGTTTCTTCAAACTTGATTTAATAATGTTTTACTTGAGGTTTTAAGTGGCTATCCCACCAATGGTTTTAATAATAAAATAGCATTAATTAGAGTGTTAGCTCCATTGGTACACAACCTATGACAAACAGATGCAAATTGAGGTATGCAGTATATTACAATAAAAACCTCATTGCTGTTGATCATATTGATTTTTATATTAATGCTAACAATGGTCAGTTTTGAGATTAAAAAAAAAAAAGAAAAGAAGTTTGTTCCCCTTTCGTCTTTAGTTACAGTTTTTTGTAGAAACATCAGTAAAGTGCTGCCCACATGCAACAGATGTAATAAGCCTCTCCCAGGATTGTGAGAGTTTTTGCCTGACAGGACCTCCTGTGCTTTATTGATTTCTTCCAGCAGAGTCAGACACTATCATTCCAGAGAACTCTGAAACCAAACGTCCATCAGGATCATCTCTCGCCGTTGCCCTTTTCTGACTCTGATATTGAGATCTCAGGCAGTTCCAGATGCCAGTCAGGTCCAGTGAACAATTCAGTACTTCATTTTTTTTTGTGCTTGAGGAGCCGAATATAAAGCGCTCCCACACTGTAAAGCATTTTTTTTGTAATTTTTTACAGAAAACATACCTCTTTATTTGTTAACTGTTTTCTGGTTTAACAATGATAATATTTACGTAAAATTTTGTGGTTTTTGAAAGGACAATTCCATAGTTTTAATCCCGCGAAAAACAGTTATAAAGGACATTCCCAGAAAATCCGTGTTACATTTCACCTCATACAAATTTTATTGTAAACATTTGGTCATCTCATTTTTGTTATCATTACTGTACATTTAGGGTGTTTTGTGTTACATTTTCTGTTATTGTAGCTATGTTTTTCCATTTATTTTACTGGTCATGGTGTTTTGTGGTCTACAGTACAAGTTTTGTCCATATTTTTTAGTAACAGTGCTCATTTATGATGTACTTACAAATGATCGTAAGTCGTGTGGACTTTCATATGAACGGGCCTGAACATGCTTTAAAGTGGTATACAGTACATTTTAAGGTAAAATGCAGATTTTGTTTTATAAACATATATTACACGTTAAGTTGTAAAAGTATACAGGCACCAATATGCCTGTCCTCGCAATATACACGAAACACTGGTCACTGTATTTTTTACAGTGAATTGTGCTGCCACTCACAGAAGATGTAACAGGCTATTTTAATATTTTGTTGTTTTGGATTTTTTGATATTTTGTAAAATTTACACAGTATATTGAACGGGAGACCAAACCTGCATCCAACAACTTGTTTGGGGATTTTTATTAGTGCTTCTATACTGACCTCGGTCTGGCTGACTAATCACTAATGTGTGTTGACAGTATTACCAGTAGTTATTATTGATTTGATCAAATGTTTGCAGCCCAAAAAAAATCATATAATGCAAAAAAGTCTGGCAAGTTCTGTATGCACCTTACTTTGAAGTGCGCACCATCCAAGAACAAAAATGCATGTACTGATATATATATAGAGAGAGAAGAGATATAACGAGACTGCCTTATAATTTGACATAATGAAAACATTGATTTTATCAACTAGTTGCCAGCCCTACCAAAATTGTACATGGTATGGTATGGGTTGATACTTTGATATCAAGGCAAGAAGAGCCCAAGAAGAAAAAAGTGCTATTGTCTGAGGATGAGGTATCACTGTCTGATGAGACCTCGACGTCATTGTGGTGAAGAGGAGGCTGAAGCACAGCAGAAACAACAAGAATCTACCCCTCACAAGCTAAGCGCTACAACACAGGCAAAATGGATCACATATGGTAAAAACAAGCAATTTCTACACACACTGTGACAATTTTTGGAGGCATTCCGCCATACGTTGTGCCCTGCATTGTCAAATATGTCATCTCATTTCTCAATGACATAATTTTTAGGTGACCAGTAGCACATTCCCCTCGCCCCTGAACTATGCTGGGACTTGCAGGTACAGATAATCATAGTCACTCCATCAATCTGAACAGCTCCTCATGATAAAAGCTCATTTTGTTCATCCTATTGAATTGGTTCAGTTTTGCTGAATCCAGCTGATTTTGAGGTGAAATGAAATTTGCTGCACTTGATTCTTTGTGCTGCTTGTCCCTGTTGACATACTCCTCCTTTTTCAGCGTCTGATTCGTGGGTCCCACGTGGATGGAGACAGCAGCAGATGTGTGGCACGTCCAAGGAGAGTGAAAGCTCCCATCGCTCAGCATGAAAGAAGCTGGGCTTCTGCGCGTGAGCTCAGAGCCAGTCATTTGGGATTAACATGGGACGCTCCGTCTCTGATCCTCTCAATACTGACAGCAAGGCATTTTTTAATGCTGCTCCAAATCCACCGAGGCTAATTGAAAAGAGTGTCCCTGAATCAAAGACACTAACAGTATGTCTTTTCTACCTGGGATATCAACTGCCAGGTTGGACAGATTAATCCCTATTCTAGAATGATTTATTGGGCTATTCATCACATTTGTCACTGGCGAGAGTGTGTGTGGTCTGCACTATAGTGCTGCAGTGTTTTGTGTAGGCAAACCCATAAGTTATCATTACACTTTGGTTCCCTCCATAAAAAAAGAAATTGTTTTTTTTTTTTTTTTTTCATTGGCTTTTTGATTCATTTTGCGAGAAATGAGCTCAAAACAAAGGATTCATGATCTTCACCATGTTTTAACTCATCATGATAACTTCACAAAATTGAACACAAGTGGATTTTGAAGCACTAAATACAATCGGCAGAAGTAAAAAGCTGAATGCAGCCTATAAAACCAGCTAAACCATCAGTCTTTCAGTTTATATATACAAAAAATTTGAATAGTTTGCAAGATTATGATTATAAACATAATGAGGCTTGTTGAAAATGACTGAGTAGATGAGTTTTCCCCTGTTCGTTATGATGATGATTGTTAATGTCCTGACACCTAAGTCACGACTTGTCAGCCAACTGCCTTTAAAAAAGTCGCCACAACGGAGATATTTCTGATGTATTGTATGTCGTAGAATAAAACGTGAAAACATCTTGAGCTTGTGTTAATCACAGACCTTATTTCAGGCATTTAACCAAAAACCCATAAAAAAAAAAAAACATTGACTTCCAGACGATTTAAACAGAATGCTAAAATGCAAACTTGTTCTTCCAGACGACGACCTATAAAAAAACTTCAGCCCTGCAGCAACTGGACAGGGGTCACAACAGCTTGGTTTTTGTGTCTCATTAGGATGGATGATTCAGAGGAGGTAGGGGGCCTGAGCCGAGATCTAAGATCAGGAACGTATGCTGAGAAAACTCCAGAGGAAATTTTCCCCATCTAAATAAGAACGTGAGTCAGTCACTGAATAAAGCCGTATGTGGTTGTATCGAATCCGTTTGTGTTTTGTTCAGTTACTGACATTCCTGCACCAACGTATTGGGGGGTGTTGGTGTGTGGGAGGTTGATGAATGAGGTGCTGCGGGTTGAAGTGTGTGACTTCCTGGCGAGGAACTCAGATGGCTGTGGTGTTCAGGGGTGAACATACCGCGGCTTAATGACGATGGCCTTGGAAAAACACTACGAATGTTTCTCTGACCATTGGTGAGATTTGAGGGAAGTTTATCTATTGATCCATCTATATCTGTATATATATATAAACATTGGTCGCTTAGGTTTTTTTTTTTAAACCATTTGGTTTGTGCCTCATGTATATACTGTGAATGTTGTGTGTATATATATTATATATATATATATATATATATATATATATTATATATATATATATATATATATAATATATATATGTGTGTATATATGGTAATAATGTATAGGTATCTATACGTATATGTATGTATGTATGTAGTGTATGTATGTATGTATGTTGTATTGTGTGTATGTATGTATATATAATTGTACATATATATATATATATATATATAATATATATATGTAGTATACATATTTGGCTGATCTTTCAAATGATAAATAACATCTAAAATAAAAGTTTTTGTGTTACAAAATACTGTGGTGTGTGTAACTGTTGTAATTGATACTGTTATCTATAATAATACCTACACACACTATTAATATACTGAACTATTTGTGTGGGTGTTACATATATATATAATATCTATATATATATATAGATATATAATAATACATACTACATACATACATTACTGTACTGTTGTAATAAACTGTATATATTGCAAATTATGTACTTTATTGAATTGGTAACATTCTGAAATTTATTGTTTACTTTTATTAAATGTTTATTTATTTATTTTACAGTCTGTTTCTGGCTTATCTTCATTTCCGACACCGCACCTGCTGTGTGTGGAGCTAGATAAATTAAATTAATTATTCAAATTGTAAATTGATTTAATTAACGATGGCCTTTTTCCCATCCAGAAAAAGATTCTTGTGGAGTTACGTAAAATTTTTAAGTCTCAGCAGAATTTCAACCTGCCTAGTTGCCAGTCAAACCATCCAGAGAAACAGCGCCATAACTGATTTTAATTCAAATTTAGATAAAACCATGAGAACAAGAAAATGCAGTGTAAGCACATGTCCCAATAATTGTCCTAATCCGTTACGCCTTCTCTTTGGTGTTTGTTGGTTGTGGTGTTTTTTTGGTTTCTGTACGTTTTAGGATAGTTGAAGTCTGAGGATGACACCTCTCGAAAATTCCACTGCTGCCAAACATCACCAAGGACGGGTCACAAACACCCTGCCAACAAGCTCAGGTTATATCCACCTTCCCAGCCCATCCCAACCAAAACCACTGGGCAGACCTCTGACTAGGACCAAAACATCTCAGAGGAAGAGTAAAGTCAGTTGGTAGTGCCTAAAAACGTGTACGTGAGCTCAGAGGAAGGAATGCAGTGTGACTCTCGAGGCCATCTTTGGTGTGAATGTATTTACGTGGACTCGTGTTTGATCTCTGACCAAAAAGGTGGTCAGATGAGACTCTATCCGGTAAACTATCGTAATCTGAGATCCTCAGCTTCTTTGCTTCAAGACCGCTTCTGTGGATGAGCTCACACGTGGTGGTGGGGTTCATTGCAGGATGCTCTGTGTTTGAAGAAGGCCTCAGAAAATCACCGAGCTGGAGACCACTTTAAAACGTGGAAAAACCCCTGGTCGATAAGAACGGCACATTTTGCTTTCTGTTGATAACTGCCAGAACATTCAGGTCATGATCAAAGAGCAACACGTTTTCTCATTCTTTGTCAGGATGACGCCATGCACAGAGGAAATGGTCTTTCCACTGAGCTGCTGACAGGATGTAGGGAGGTTCTGAAGGAAAGGGAAGTTGTTTAAAGGTCTCATGAGCAAATGTGACGAGATATCGGTTGTAAACACTGAGTCAAAGACCGTGACCCAAGTGATGAACAAGGGCCCGGGCTCATAGAGCCAACCCCCAGATCCTCACTTAGCACGTAAGATGTAACGTCACTAGTTAGCATCGAAAAAAAAAATGGCATTTTCCATTGCAGAGAGATCAATTAGTTTCACATATCCTTTGGGTGTCCTATCGATTCCAGTTGAAACCGTACATCTGAGATGGACCTAAAAACTGGCTGGCTTTACTACACATCAGAACAAAACTTAGTGGGATCCTGTGCCGGATGAGATGGTCCTGGTTTTAATAATGCATGTCTCTGCAATGTTACATGGCAAGCACTCGCAATTTAATCCGCTAGGATGTGGTTTTCTTCTTTTAAGGGTTGGGGGAAGAACATTCAGACCATCCTCGCCTCTGGCCTACCTTTATCAGGAAGGAAACCATGGGCCTCATCTTCATCACTGTCCCTGCTTCTACACTTGGGTGACAGAGCAGTCAGGCACTCTAACTAACCAACACCATACAACCACCAAAACAGTCTGAGTGCATTCGTAAAACCATCTCTTTTTTTTTTTTTTGTGACAAGATAATTGGTGCTGGAAAACTGAAAACTTTTGGTGCCCCAGTTTCAAAAGTGGTATGTATTTATGGTAAACCAAGCATCCTATTTTTTCAAATCTTTTCCATGTGATTGCGTGTGATTTATATTTCGTTAATTCATTAATTTATTTTTTAATGCCTCTCGAGGAACCAAAAATAATGCAATTATAATTTATAAACAACGGTGCTTACAAATTTTATAGGACCACCCACCAGCTTCTCCTAAACTATTGAGGATACAAATATTTTTTTATATGTTTCTATAATGGATTAATCCAACAGTATGTGGAAGCTCTTTAAGTCACAGTTGTATATTCTAATGCTAAAATATAATTGTTCTTATCCATGGATTTTTCAAATTTACTGTTTTTCACAAGAATAGGCGGAAAAAATAATTTTTATTCAGGTTATTAGAACAAACTATTTGTCCATTTCAGTTTGTTATTTGCTTATACAATGTTCAATACAATTTTTAATTTTAAGTTTTTGACAGATGGCCTAAATATTTGTGCTTTCTCTTTACGGACAATAAAATGATAAGTTATTAAATCTAAATGTAATTAATTTATTAATTTTATACAAATTTAAAATGATTAAAAACATAATACATTTAAGCACTGTGTGTGTGGAGAGGTGTGTTTGTAGTGTGTAGATATATATATGCGATATGGAAGCAGTACAATTTTACATTTTTTTACTTAATGAAGTCTTATGTTTCACGTTGCTGGCATTTTATATGCTTCAAAAAATTGAATGGCTGCTGAAAATTCAGATTTTGCATCACAGTAATAAATTTCTCTTTTAAACATATATTACAACAATAGAACAATAGTATTATTTCAACTTATAGTAATATTTCAAACGTTTTAAACAAGTACTGAAAGTAAAATAATAATTATTGGTGATTATTTTATAATAGTTCATTATTTTAATTGGAACTATACACAAATGTTGATGTTCAGTCTAATTGAGTTTATGTCGGTAGGGTCCATGCCGAGGAATCTGCAGGTTTAATGCGCTATGAGATTCTGGATCAATTAAGTGATTACACATCATTGTCTCCACGTGACGTATTGAAGTTCAAGCTCTCAAAATACACCTAGGGGTTCTTGCCCTGAACCCCCCGAAGTTAAGAGACGAGTGTCATAGCCCTTCCAGACCACACTCCTGCATGTTAAATCTTGAGAAGTGCGCCTGGGGAAATATGTATCCTTTTAACTATTCCACACACACGAGCCCACAAGCCGTGAAGTTAGCATAGAAAAAAGCACCCTTGTTAAAGACATAATAAATGATGAAATACTCAGGCGTTTGATGAACGTGAAAAGTTCCAAGTAATGACCCTGTCCCATTTCATTATTTATGGTAATGAAACATGGCCATGCCTCATGTCCTGCCCCTTAATACCTCAGCTCATTAAAGATGGTCTCTTGTGCACAGTTACAACCTGGCTATTGGAAATAACAGTGACCGCAGCCTGTTCTGCAAGCTCAAGCTGGAGTATGCTGTGTTCGATGAGGCCACGTGCTGAAGAACATGAACTCGCTGCCGCTACCTAGCCACCGACACCTTCATGGCCCATCAACGGAAGCTCACCATAAGCTGCAATGTATAGCTGTCATCCATAGGCAAACGCGTGCAGTGGTCATTATAGAATAAATGCCTTGAGCTCTATTACAGCCACAGCCCCATGGTCTGTTTGTGTAAAAGCAGGACTGTGTGCTGCCCCTGATGGGGTTAAACCGCCTGAGGTTTAACCTACTTTTGCCCCTTCAGGAACTCAGGTGTTCTCCTCTATATTTGTGTCCCGCCATGGCGGGGGGGGGGGGTGGGGGGAAAGCTGAAATATCGGTCTGCTGCTCGACTGGAAATCCCCACTGGGGGCAAAACAACCTACTGGAGACTCATGTCTCCTTGCTCAATTCATCATGCCCAATATGTTCTCCCAGCTCGCACCTTCACAGATCTCCATAGATGTTCTCCATCGCGTAGAACCATCACAACACGCTTCAATGTCCATCTCTAATTAGGTTGAGCACAATTAGCAGATAAATTATTGATAATTATGAGTTTGTAACTGTAACATAAATCTGTAACTAAATGGTCTGAGATTATAGTTCAATAGAAGTCTTTAACATAGAATATCGAAAATAAAAACAAACATAGAAAAACTAAAACTAGTAATTTTAAATGCTGCATGTGCATTTGCTAAATAGTACACTAAAATGATGTAATGGTTACAAACGGGCATGCAAATTAAAGATACAAGTATCTTGGCAATTTATATGCAATATATCGACTAGTACAGATTATTTCAAATGCATTAAAATTATGTCTGATAACTAATATTGTGCATCTTCGTGCACTCATTGCTCAGGGCAGTAAGCAGCTGATTAGCAGCACTGTAATATTTGTGCCAACAGTTTTGACATAGTATTTTGTTGTAATAAAAGATTACCGTGTTCATTGGAGCATATAATGTTAATTCATATGTTTTTCTTTTCCTTTGTCTGTTCTTTGCTTTCGTTCTTCCGTATCTTTGCTTTCTTTCTTCCATCTCTTCTTTCTCCCAAACATTAGCTAAAGGGCTTGCTTAAGGTGCTTGGTAATCACATTAAATCAAGTAACACACTAGTAATTTCCATTAGGCAAACCACCCTAGCAACCACCTAGAGGCCATGTCCTGGAAAAAACACCAGGAACACATAAGAAACCACGATGGTAAAATGCACACACAAAATCACCTTAGCAGGGCCCTTGGGTTTCAGGACTGTAAGTCCAAATCGGCGATTATTTGTTTATTCTGTAACTATGCCTAGGAAGGCATCCAAACAAACCTTAGGCAGCACACCCTAGTAAGCCACCTGGCCAGGACTAATGCCCGATACAGGCACCCAGAGTAGGTCCATAGCTAACAGCCTAGTCATCCATTTGGCCAGTTCTAATACCTAGAAACCACTGCCTAGAACTCCTTAGGCAAACAACCCTAGACAATCCACACATAGTCATGCCGAGAAGGAAAGGAGCAGAAAAGCACCAGAGTAGCTTAGCAAACACCCTAACAAGCCATACCAGCTAGTCCATGCCACTGGAAAGCACCCAGAGTGACACCACCTGGCCAGCCTAATGCCTAAATGCATAGAATTCAGAATGCTTTTATTATCATTGCACAGTCCCTAAAGGCCAAACTAAAGCACCCAGAACACCTTAGCAACACTTCTAAACAACCACACTACTAATGGCCATAGAGCCCTGTATATTCAACAAACTATAGCAAGCACCTAGAAACACCCTAGCATAAAGGCAAGCCGCACTCACCATTGTCTTCAGCAAAAGGTAAAATATAGTTGGGATACTTATATTCTTTTGGTCGGTTTCACCAGAAATCGTCAGAGGAGGCAGAGCAGCTTCGGAGAGGGACAGGATCACCCTACGCCAAGCTCATCATGAGACCCTTCATCCTCAGACGTGTGAAGAGTGAGGTGCATCTGCATGCAGAGTCCATAAGCATTGTGCATAATGCATGTGCTCTCTCAGTAATGCATGCCATGTGTGTAAATCTGTGGAGCATCACATCTCAAAGCATTATTCAATCTCACGAGCAGATGTAGGGCACTTTGCTTGTCCGTCGCTGACCCTCTGTGGCTCTAGGGCCACGTCGAGAGCGAGCTTACTGACAGATGATGTGCCCAGCAGGTCCTGAAGCAAGCTGCCTGCCAAAGAGGAGCAGGTTGAATTTTGTGCCATGTCTGAGAAGCCGCAGGAACTCTACAGCGCTCTTTTCCACAAACTGAAGCGCTCCAGTAATGGGTAAAGTATGTATTTGAAGGAGATGTTGTTTATATAAAGTACTGGCTTCAGTGTTTGTGAATCATAGTTTATTAACCATGTCTTTCTGCCAGAGCGCGAGCTGACCCAATGTGAATGATGCAGCTGAGGAAGTTATGTCCAACCCATCCGCTCCTTCACCGGCAGTATTATACCACAGAAAACTCAACGCTATGAGCAAAACTCATGCTTAAGGGTTTGAGATATTTTTGTATGAAGTGATACATTGTGATTAACGCCGCGCAGGAACTTTTAGACCTTAGGCAAGGCCCAGATCAAATCAGTGTTTGTTTTTTGTTTTTTTTGACCTCAGCTGCTCTGATTTTAAGTAGACCAACTGAGCTCAGGGGATTGCCAGACTTTTGACTATCAGCATTAAGGCTGGTACCATTTTTTGGCTTATTCTGTCCATTTATACATGAAGAGACCGTCTGACCGGTTTCTTTTAGTTGGTTTAGGGGAAGGTCTGTGTCTAAAATTGATTATACCACAAAAATAGGCTGCTGTGGAAAATACTAATTAATACATTCAGAACACTGTTGGTCCGAAAGTAATAGTTGTATAAAAATATTAATGATAATAATATTTTAGTTTGTTTTTATTTATGAATCTTTATGGACATTATATAACAATAAAAAACCCTGTTGAACAACAATAGTAAATGATATTTAATAAATATGTTATTATTATTATTTTATGTATATATAATAAATATAATAATAAAAATTATAGGCTGCTGTTGAAAATACTTATCAATTTCAGAGCAGTGTTGGTCCACCAAACAGCTGTACAGAAAAAATAAATAAATTTATGAATATTATGCAATGACAAAAAATATTTAACAAAAAAAATATATATCTTATATTTTATTATTGTGTTTTTATTTTTGAATTGATAACATTTATTATTATTGTTATTTATTATTATTATTCTTGGTCACTTGGTCTGTGAAACAGCTGTACGGAAAATAATAATAATTACATTTTTATAATTACAATATATTATTACTTAAATGAATCTTTATGAATTTATAATATACACTCAATAAAAACAAAATGGTTGAACAACAGTAAAAAATTATATTTTTTGTAATTTTAAAGAGATTTATTATCATGATTATTATTGTTATTATTATTAGGCTGCTGTGGAAAATACTCATATAATAAATTTCAGAGCAGTGTTGGTCCACAAACAGTTGTACAAAATAATAATAATAATAGTTTTTTTCTAAAATAAGATAATTTATGAAGATATATTTTTATTGTTATAATATATAACAGTATAATAACAGTATAATAATGATTTACTCATCATGTCAAAAATATGAAATAAAACAATAATTAAAAATCGGTTTTGCATTTCTGTCATACACATAAACATAATCTGTATTAGTATCAGGTTATAGCTGATTTCTTGGTAAGTCTTGGCTTAGTGTTTCATAAAGAAACAGCAGCAGGGAATGAGGCACAATTAGGACAGATATTTATTGCAGTTGATTGTAGTGTAGTTTTAAGTTGCCATCGCTTGTGTTTTGTTATGTTATGTGTGTATCTTATCTGAAGAGTCTGTGCGTGTTACCGTTAATTCCAGGATCCGAGTCACCGTCGACGCAGATCCCGCTCTCATCAAAGAGGACATGGAGGTGCTCTCAGACTTTGAGTTGCACCGCCTGTCAGCAGTATTCTGCACTGCACGGAATACCAGCTCGACACAGACATACTGCTGGACTCGGGGAAGCTCAGCCTCCTCTCACATCCTCACTGCTGAACTCCCTGAAGGAGAAGGTTGGGGAAAACTGATTCCTGTTATGTTCGGCAGAACAAATTACATTTTCAACAACCCCTGAGACTATAATAAAAGTTATTTAACAGTACAGAGAAATACACTGTGTTCCAAATTACACCATACTGCCTACTGTCACCTACAGCGCACAGTAGACGACAGTTATTCCAAATTGTATTACCTTCTTTCTTCTGTGGAACACAAAAGCAGACGTTTAGCAGAATGTTCAGCTGCTCTTTTCCATACAATGACCATGTGGTCCTCATTAACATTGCCATCAGTATGGTTAACATCTCTTTCTGTCCTCCTCGCAGGGTGATCGAGTGGTGCTGTTTAGTCAGTTCACAATGATGCTTGACATTTTGGAGGTGTTTCTGAGACACCATAAGCACAGATACAACCGACTGGATCGGTTCAACCCCCATGAGTGACAGGTTAACACACTTAGATGTCAAATGTTGCTGACGTACAGGAATTCAGGACAGTCTCAGATCATCATCGGCTCAAGTCCAGACTCATGACAGGGGGGCGAGTGAGAGCGGTAATGTTGGCAGCTCGTGTTGAGGTGGACATGATGGCTTATTGTGTCTCGTCACAGCTGTGGTAAATCACTGGATTTTGTCTCCTTCACTGACACAGTGTTCTCCATCCGTGTCCTTTGAAGACTTTTGTCTGTCTGAGTTTCACGGAAAAACAGACTATTGGCTTCATGTTCTGGCCAAGAACCACCAGTTTAGACAGGAAGAGACCATCTGTTTCGTCCTGCGAAAATGACTGTTCTTGTTTTGTGTTCCGTGCTGTTTTTGTTTTGGGTTTTGTTTGCTAATAGCTGTTTGGTTTGACAGTTTGTCCTTTGGACAACCTTATGTAATTGTATATTTTTTTAAAATATCAATTTACAAATCTATAAACATACATTATTAAAACTCTTTATTTCTTCTTTGTTAATTATTATAAGATTTTGATTTTTTTATGGGGTTTTTCTTTTGTGTTTTCTGACAAAAGCCACTTATGCTCATTGAGGCTGAAAATTATTTGATCAAAAATGCAGTAAAATCCGTATTATTGTGAAATATTCCTAGAATTTAAAATATATTTGCTGTTGTCGTTAATAATAATAATAATATCTCATCATAATATATATTAAAATGAAATTATTATTCCTGTGATGCAAAGCTGAATTTTCAGCATCATTACTCCAGTCTTCTGTGTCACATGATCCTTCAGAAATCACTTCTAATATGCTGATTTGCTGCTCAAGAAACATTTATTATTATCAATGTTATAATAAACAGTTGTGCTGTTTAATATTTTTGTAGAAACCATTATCAATTTTTTCCCCCAGGATTTTTTGATGAATAGAAAGTTCAGCATTTATTTGAAATAGAAGTTTTTTGTAAGTTTTATATATTTTTTGTCACTTTTAATCAATTTAGTGCACCCATTCTTGCTTAAGTATAAACTTTATTCTTTCAAAAACAAAACAGCAACACGTCGACAATATAGTGTACATGTGCTCTTCAAAATCTTCTGCTGGTCCATTTAGTTCAAGTTAGTAGATGATGATCGAATTCTCAAAAAATAGATGTAAATAATTAAATTCCTAATATTAATAATTAACTATAACTATTGTGATAATGAAGTGGAATTGTTACCAAATGTAAATGAACTAGCCACACTTCATTCTGTTTCATTCATGTAGGTCACCATCCTGTTCTCCCACCGTTGTTTTCTTGGCCGGAGCACTTAACCTCATGATCCACAGGGACTTTTGCTTCTGTTAGCTACTGTAAATCACTTCAGATGAAAAAAAAAAAGTGAATTCTTGATGCCAATTAAATAAATGTCCAGTAAGTGTAAATCTCATTGGGCTTTTACAGAATTGGGCTGATTGACCAGTTCAACACAGACCAGGATATATTTGTGTTCCTGCTGTCCACCAGAGCCGGAGGACTGGGCATTAACCTGACTTCAGCCAATGTGGTCATCATTCACGATATCGACTGCAACCCTTACAATGACAAACAGGTGGAGGGACGCTGCCACTGGGTGGGACAAACCAGGTAAGAGACACTGGACATGTGTGTCTCACAGTAGGCTTTCCTTTTGTTTCACTAGCGTCTGTCCCAATGCTTTTATATCTGAATGCATTTGTCCCATTTAAGGACTGTGAAGGGTGATCAAGCTGATAAGTAAGGACTCCATAGAGGACGCCATGCTCCGCATCGGAGAAAGAAAAACTCAAACTATAGCAGGACATGACCGCAACTCAGGAGGGTGAGAACACTTAATAAAGTTCACAGGGATTGCACCTTTTGTGTGTGTGTGTGTGTGTGTGTGTAAAATGAAATCAAATATGCTTGGTTCTTCCAGATGAAGAGGACACATTACCTGAAGATGTGACGTCGCTGCTCAAAGCTTCTCTAGGTCTCTGAAAGCTGGCTCAGGCACAAAGCATACTGTGATATTGTGACAATTGACTGAATCTAAAAGAAAACAAAGTACTGTAGCACACTTAAGTTTGATTTTTCAGTACTGCTCTCAAGAACACGAGGTTCAAAGGAGCAGAGATGTTTACATTTCTACTGTTCTTGGAAAAAAAAAAACTGTAGTGTTTGTGTGATTGTTTTTGTATTCGTGGAGGTTTGATTAAAAAAAGTGAACGTTTTTGGATTTTTGGATTGTTTTTACATTTCCGGAGTTGGTTTTGATTTAGTGGTTTTGATCTGGATCTGTCTCAGCTTAGAATCTCAGATAAGGCGATACAATTGTACAATGTGACCTAGTGCCTGAAATAAATGCTCCAATAAATTCAGCATTTTCTCTGTTTCAGTTTCTTGAAACAGACAGCATGGTTCTTGGTCTCGCATCCAAACACTGAACCTTGAAAAAGTTATTCATAGTTATTCACCAAAAGGTTCCTTTTTAGCATTTATGGCTCCATAAAGAACATTCAGTGAATCTTTATAGTTGAAAAAGTTTTTTTTTAGACTATTAAAACATTCTTCACAATAAGAAGAAATGATGCCTTTGAAACCTTGATTTTTAAGATATTTTATAATATGATAATGTTGTTATTGGTCTCAGTATGAGTCAATTATATAAAAACTCGAAGCAAATTATTTAAAAAGATATATGTGACATAGTTGACATCATGGTTATGACTCGGAAAAGCACGATTACTTAATTAAAAAAAAAAAAAGATAATTACTGACCGTAAACATACCAGCGCGTGTGAGACTTTATTGTATATTAGGCGAAATATGGTAAAACTTAGAAAAATAATATTTCATAAATACATATTAAAATAAAAATAGTCCCAGCGTTTGTAACAATACAATAAAATAATTCAAATAATATTTAGAATCGTCTAAACTGAAAGTAAGTAAATGCAGAAGAGGCTCTCTGTGACGAAAGTGCGTGGACGAATCACAAAGTGCGTTTGCGCTGCGTGTGTTTAAACATTGGCGCGATCTGACTTCACGTCCCTCTGTGAAATACTCTAATCAATCCCATAAATAAATAAAACAGGTGAGTATCATTACTTACATTTGTATGTCCTTTCTTCATTTATAATGTTGGCGATTTATTCACAACCGTGTCGTTAGTTTGAGACCAATACAAAATGTATTTTAAAACGCGACTACCAACAGTCGCTCTCCAGTAATGAAGAGTTTGTGGACCGTGTTGTATTCCTGTAACAGATCATTTAGACAGCAGGAGAACTGTTAAACGGTGTTTTCTGTGTGTAGTGTCAGCCACTAACTTACGTTAGATTTGTTGTTGTCGACGCGATATGTGTCACGTCATGTACGGGCTCAATATAAAGACTAACGGAAAGAAAACAGCACGGAGAAGATCTTAGAAAGCCAAATATGTGAAACATTTTCGACATATAGCTAATATAAAGTAAATATGATTTGAGTTGTGTCGGATAACTTACTTCTGTGGCCTACTTGCGTTCTGCGAGGTTGCTAGGGCGATGCTAAGCTGTTGCTAAGGTGCTCAGAGTGTGTGTGCGCTAACGTGCTGTGAGTGGCTGCGGAATCAACTGCTAAGGTGTTCCAGGTGGTTGCTAGGGCATTGCTAAGGATATTTGGGCTGTTCCTAGGGTGTTGCTAGGTAGAGACGCTAAGTAGGGGCCTGTGTTTGTCTTTGAATATGTGCTCTTGTTGAGCCCTAATCTGTGTATCTCTTTTTGAAAGAAATGAATCACTGTGAGCTTGAAGAAGTGACGCAACATATCAACAACAAAATATCCATGATTAAAAGACTCCTGGAGCTCCGAGCTGTCGGTATGCTGCATACTACACCGGTCATGTACCCAAAATAATTCGCTAGGAGGTGTTTTCATTTCCCCCCTAGCTGATGAATGATAAATAAATACAGTATTTATAGCATTAAACGTCACAAATAGCTGATGTTTACCAGTAAAAACACAGCACAGGAGAGAGTTCTGTTTAAACATCACTCATTTTTTGATTCTCCAAATAGCCAAATATTTTGGTTGTCAATTTGTTTCACATATATATTTATAGTTTTAAATTGTGTTCCTTGGTGGTGACATGATTTATTATGCTATGCCTCATGTGATTTTATTTTTTTTTTTTTTTTTTTTTTCTTTAGCAAAAGATCCGGACAAACGTGGGACTCTTCTCAAAATCGAGCAAGAAGTCTCTGCCATCAATGTGCTTCTGGATCGCTTTGAGAGATATGTGGGCGAGCAGAGAGGCTTGCTTAAGCATTTGAAGGTGTAATGTTTTCATTAATATTATTTTATAGATAATAACTGTAATTGTAACATTAAGTAATGCAGGCTTTTAAGTAATGCTAAATCAATTGAACCAATTGCTTCACAAAATGATTCACTCTTTCGAAGTTTGATATTATGCTCTGTGAGCCGTTGGTTTTGAAGCTACATGAAGCAGTGTTTCAATTAAAGCACCCTTTACTAGGAACACTTTATCAGATATGATCAAATGCTACATGTTTACTTTGGTTCTCTTATATAAATCTTTTATTGATCTTGTCGACAGGATCTAGAAGGGTTTTTCCAGGAGGATGAACAGGATGCCCTTCACCTTAAGAACAACATCCCTCCGCACATGCCCAAAAGAGGCCAACAAGCATCTCTGCAAGGGTATTTCCTGTTTTTGTGTTTCTTTCCTAACTATTGCACAGCGGGATGGTGCCTTATTCAGTGTACCTCATCATTAAGAAGCACAAAAAGCATGAACCACCTCAACCGGCTTCTGTTTGACTGAAACTGATGAGTTTGGCTTTTGTGTTGTCTTCAGAGGAGGACAGGTGGCAGTTCAGAGCAGGCAGGCAGATGCGGCTCCCGCCCCTCAGGAGCAGGGTCCACCCAGGAAATCTCAGCGTAACCAGATCAAAGAGATGGAGTTCGTTACCGTCCCAGAGTTTGACAGCATACCACCGTGAGTCCTTCCACAACTGTCTAAACTGAGTCTGAGAGCAAATATAGTACAGAACAGTAAACAGTGGCTCTTTTCCAAAACCCAGTGAGCTGCCTGACTAGACAGCATTGTAGGCACAGTGCTGTTGCGAAGGCTGTTTCAGAAGGTAGGCTAGCATCTGAGATACCGTCTTTTGGCAATCCCAGAATACACTGTGACATGATTTTTGTTCAGTAACAAAAACATATGGAAAAACTATTTATAAATAGTCTGTTTTACCTGATATTTATGGATAAAATCGTCTGCTAAATGACAAAATTTGAATATCATGTAAATAACAAAACTAAATTGAAATTTTAAAACAAGCCCCAAATCAAATAAATAAGTAACACAAATAAAATAAATCTCCTCATATAAACAAAATAAAGCTTTGTCTGTGGTCTTTCCATTTAAAATTAGAGGCAACCACTGCATTTTAATTATGATCCAAACAAAGATGCTGCATTCATGCAACATGAGCAGTTTTTAATCCAAATAAGATTATATAATTTAATATAAAGGCGATATAATAAAAAAAAAATTTTTTTTATTAATATTTAAGAAATTTTAAATCATTTGACAATGGATAAAAAAAGTGTAAAATAAACGTACTTTAGATGACAAAGTATTTTTCACAAATAAATAAATATTTAATAAAAATATAATTAAAAAGGAAGTAAACACTGTAACCAACAGGGCACTCAGTATTCTGGGAAGTTTGTGTGCATTGGGATTCATATTTTTCAAATAAAGCCAGGGTAACACTCATTTTACATACAGCACACAGAAAATGACATGCATATGGTAGTGGGCAAATCCATAAAGCGCAGCATAATTTGAAATCACGAGTTTAAAGTTTAAAGCATTCAATTCTAATGGACCGAACCATCATGCAGAGAACGTTGTGATCATGCAATGGAAAAATGCACACTTCACAAGATCTCACAGCTGGATTCGACTAAGTTTGCATGGTTTGTGATATTAAATGTTCATTAGTCATTCAAAGATTTGGTTTTAATGATATAAATGCGTATTTGCTTAATGCTGAGGGCAAACGAGAAAGTATTATAATGTTTGCCTATTACTAATAATATAAAAGCAATCGTTATAATACTTTTTGTATACATTAATTCCTTTGTTTAACCGTTCTATCTGATTATTAGACAGACTTCTATCCGTATTAGACAGAACTGTTAACAACGACAGCAAACAAGAGGGAGAGTGTGATCACTGTGTGCTCAGGCGCTGCCGCTCTCAGTGCCATTAAAATAAAAGTCCCCCTCGAACACATCGGCCAAGCAGAAGAACTTATCGCCGATGCAGATATTTGCAAAATGCCAAATATCGGCCTTGGCGATATATCGGTCGACCACTAGTTATCAATGTAGGCGGGAGGTTTTGAAAGCAAGAGAGCTCACTAGGTTTTGGAACAGGAATGCCATGATTAACCAATCAGAACCAAGTATCCCATGCAGAGAACTGTTGTAATGAGGTTCAGTTTTAATTCAGCATCTTTCAGATGTTTGATCAAATTCACATGCAGTTTATTCATTTTAGCCGTTTCTTCATCTTCTCTTGTGCTGTCACAGGTACATGAAAGGCCGTGTGATGTACGACCAGCTGAACGCAGCGGTGCAAAGCATAAACACAGCTGTGTCGTCAAAATATAAGATCCTCCATCAGCCAGTCAAAACCCTGAACAATGTGTCCCGCACGCTCCACCAGCGCTTTAAAGACTGACCAAGAAACAAAGGACACAAAGGGTATCACCGTTTTATCTGTCTGTCTCGTCCAGAGCTTGCTGGTCAAAGGCTTATTTGACCTCATTTAGCACTTCAGTCCATCATGTATTAAACAGTCTTGTCATATCAAGAATTGAGAGTCTACTATTTGCTCCAAAATACTATTAACTGGTATAAGTGCTCCGATAACTTAGGTCAGTTTTATCCTGGTTTGGTATTTAATAAGCTCTTATGGGCTGAAAGAGGTCCATCACATCAACTCCTTTTGTTTCCTGCAGGTCAGTTTTCATCGTGGAGCAAGATATCAGAGAGTTCGCGCCAGCTGAAAGTGGATAAAAACGGTTTGTGGGCATGTTAAACATGCTACGCCACTGCCAGCGCCTGAGGGAAGTCCGAGGCGGTGGACTCACACACGCTTCATCCTGCTCTAAGACTCATAGTAGACCACATCTCCATCACATCGCTTTGAATGGAGTTTTTGAAAGGGACTAGGCACTAAAAAGATACATGTGTGTTTGAGAGCTGTTTGCCGTGGAATGAACTTCAGTGTCCATTTGATTAAAAATAGAAATGATGTCAAATCATCTTGATTTGCATCTACTCAGTCTGAGGCCTGGAACCTGGCAGAAAACTGGATTTATGGGTAAACATAAATTACACAGTCAAACATCAAATGCTGAAAGTTTTGTGTGCTTGAAAGATGTTGCTAATAAATTATATAATGATTTCAGAACTGACATTTGGTGTCAACTTTGTGTAATTTATTGTAGAACAAAACTCATTATTTCTCTTAAATTAATGTCAACAACAGACTTAATTTGCTCATAAATCCAGAAGCGTTGTTCTAAAACCCATTAGAATTCCCACGGCACCCCATGGGGGATTAGCATTCCGGGACGGCCTACAAATTGACATTGTGAATTAACAGTCGGGTTGCTTTATCTGTGATGATGTAATTATAAGTTGATTGCTGTATTGTTTATTATTGGAGCTTAAATAAAATTGCAGTTTTTGTAACCTCATCTCAGATGTCAGTGTCATTTAAAAAGTTTTTGACATTTTAGTTTTATTAATTTGAGACAAAAGAAACGGCTTGAGTTCAAAGTACCCGAGGAGACGTGTGAAGATGAATCTGACTCGTAAACTTTACCCTGCATGTCTTCACCCAAAACTCAACCAAGCATGAAAAGTTACATTTCAAACTAAGTTAGGCATTTCTGTTCTTGCTTTGTCATCTCATTTGTTAGAAAGACATAAAGACTCCATGCAGAGGACACTGCTTTTACACATACAATGACGGGGGCTTTAAGAGAACTGGTAGGCCAGCTCTTACATTACATCGTAGTTTGGATTGTCCCAGTTTTCACAAAAACTGTTCGTTTTTGCGGCGAGAAGCCCTGTGCTTGTTGCAGGGCCATTTTCATATCAGGAATAGAGGAACCTTTCAATACTGCTTCCATATCTCTGTCCTGAACTCACCATCACTTGTAAGTACCTGGGTTGTTCGGTTTATGGAGTGTCTCTTAAGCAGATTTACTGTCTCTTTTGAGCTGCAAATAGAGAGGTTGGAGGTAATCAGTTATTAATCAAATGCATTTCTGCCATTGTTGTAAAATGAGACATCCCCAAAGAATCGATACATATCAGAGCTTACGAGTTGGTGCTAACCTGAGAAGTGCTGTGGTTCAATAAAATGAAATCAATCACATAATCAACTGAGACTTGTGCTTACATTGCAAGTTTATTAAAGAGCTGGTGAACAGCACCTGTCAGCAGCGTTACGGCCGCTCTCATTGAGTCCCTGGGAGCTGTCCTCATCTGGTCCTTCATTGTGTCCATGTACTGCGTGGGAGGACTTCTGGCTGGAACCCTGTATGCTGGGGCATTGGCAGGCGCTATGACGGTACTGGAAGTGCATCTATACAGCAGACATCCTAGTCAGGTCATAGGCTGATGCTGAAGAATGTTACAGGGATAGTCACTCCCAAAATGAAATATAATATCCAAAAAAAAGGTACCTGTATGAATATTTTTGATTGAATTTTATGTATCTTTATAAACGGATTAATTTCTGCTTAAAAAAATGGTAGTGTAAACTAGGTTGATTTTCAGGGTGCTTAGTGGATCCTTCCATTATTTCTGCATTTCAGAAGCATCTGTGGTATTGAGTGTCTTAGAGTTGTGAATCATAACCAAATGGCAGTCAATAAGTCAATGGTAACAATGGGCTTTTAATTCTAAAATTTACCTGAAATGATGCTAAGGGCAACAAACGGCCACTGACATTTCTTCAAACCAGTCTAACCTACATTAATGCTCTCCAGGTTCTGTTCTGTTCGGTTCCTGTAACCTAACTGGCACAGCAAAAATTAAAAAATGTTAATGCTCTTGCTAGGTGTAATATTTCTTAAACGGATAGTTCACCCAAAAAATGCAAATGATGTCAACATATACTCACCCCTCATCTGTTACAAAACCTTGTATGATTTATTTTCTTCATTAAAAAAACAAAAATGTTTAGCAGAATGTTGATACGTATTTCCACGCAATTAAAGTAAATGGTCCCCCGGAGCTTGCAAAATGACAAATGTGACCATAAAACGTAGTCCAGATATGAGTTGGCACTATCTTTAGTGATGGATTTAAAATACCAGTCCTGGTCATCGTTCACTTTTAGTGGAATGGTAAATAGCAGCATGAACATTGTGCCAAACATCTCTTTTTTTCATATAGATTTTGGAACACTGGTGAGGTAAATGATGACAAATTTTCTTTTTTGGTAAACTTTAAATTGATATGTCGAATTTAAATTCATTACAGGAGCAGCAATTAAATACAGATGGTTTAACCCTCCATAGGGAAACAACTCTGCTTTTGAACAATGTGGTGGCAATCTGTGAGCTGCCCTGATGTTGTTGAGGTAAAACCGCCCTTCTTTTGAGATGATATGGTGGCGTGCCTTACGGCATCAATGTGGTGTGTTGGAAAATCGTAAAGCATGCAAAATGTCTTTTTAATTCTGTGCTGTTTTCTATATTATCTACTTGAGTGCTCTCTGTGCAGGTGTGAGTTTGACTGTCCACACCATGTATATATTGGAGTGCGCCCCCAAGAGGCTGCGAGGGATGGTTGGTGTGTCTGTGGCCACTTTTGTCTCAATGGGGAAGTTTTTTGGCCAGCTGCTTGGGATCAGGTGTGTCATTAACAGCAGGTTTATTTTCTTTGTTAAATTTGCTGTCCATGTGTTAATCACATTTTTGACCATGTAAAGATTTAAACTTTAAAGCTTGGGTTTTGAGTGTGATTTGGGTGTGTGTCAGTGAGGTGTTAGGCACTGAGGAGCACTGGATCGGCTGCTGGCCTTCAGCGGGGCGGCTGGTCTCCTGCAGCTCCTAACTCTGCCCTTCTCCCTGAGTCCCCGCGGAAACCTCCTGCTGGAGAAGGCAGACAAACACGGCTGTGAGACGGGTCAGAACCACAGACGTTTACATATATATTTATATTTCTTACAAAATTCATCTTAAATCATTTGTTCAAAATGTGGGACCATATCATAGGAGAACAGGGTTTTCAGTGCTCTTTTGAAATATAATACTGAAACTATTTTTTGTGAATACATTACTGTTTTTTTTTTTTGTTTTTTTTTGTGTGTGTGTGTTCTAATGTTTTTGGACATGTTTTATATCATATATATATATATATATATATATATATACTTATATACATATATATACACATACTACCAGTCAAAAGTTTTTGAACAGTAAATTTTAATTTTTTTTTTTTTTTAAGAATTCTCTTCTGCTCGACAAACATGCATTTATTTGATCCAAAAAAAAAGTAATATTATGCAAAAGCATAGATTGTAATATTATCAAAAAATCCTGAAAAAAAATGTACTGTTTTAAATATTGATAATAATAATAATAAATGTTTTTGAGCAGCAAAACAGAATGTTAAAAAAAATTGAAGGGTCATGTGCGCAGATGCTGACATCAAGGAATAAACTACATTTAAAAAAAATTAAAATGGAAAACAGTTATTTTTAGTTTTTAATAATATTTCACATAGGCTGTTTTTAATGTTTTGATTACATAAATAATCCTTGGTGAGCATAAGAGACTTCTATCAAAAACATTAAAAACTCCTATTAATAACTAAATAAAGTACAAAAAAAAAAAAACTCCTACCAGCTTCAGAGTTTTGGACAGTAGTGTACATCAATGCAAACACTTGTAGCTACTCAAGTTAAAATAAAATAATGTGCAATTTGTAACACGCACCATACCGCCGCTGGCTGCAAATTTAAATATGTATTCTACAGTTATTTTGATGTTCTATATGTCTCAGCTCTGGCGCAGGCTGTAGGGGAGCTAAAGGACCTGGACCAGAGATGGAGGAGATGCTGGCTGAACCTGCGCCTCCTCAAAAAGGCGCTGAAGATCCACGGACTCATGGACCTCTTCCCCGACCACAGCGCCCCGCTGGCAACTCCTCACCATCCTCGCCACGCTCGATCACGCCAGCAGCTCTGTGGCATCAATACTGTGAGTCGCCAAAGCGTCATGGCAATGCCACCCGGCCTGAAAACCATTGATCTGAGAATGCCTATTTCATCATCAACCTGCACAACCATATACCCACGATCTGTTCACACACTGCAAGATGGTTTACTTCACATCCACTTCGTCTTTTTTGGTAAGAAGCCACTGTCATTATTTTCATCATTCAGTTTTTTAAAGATGAATAATGGAACTTAAAGCTATTGTTGTTCACATGGCCTGTGTGAATCATGTCTTAAATAGGTCTACGCTCCTATTAAGCTTTGATGTGTTTCAAGCTGCTGGTATTGCCAAGAGTGAGAACCCTGGCGCTTATGCAGCCCTGGGGGCAGGCTGCGTGAAGTCTCCACCTCCATTGCCTGTATGAGCCGCTCTTTCTCACCCAAATATTTCATCTAAGCTGGAAACATGATGTGGCCTGGTTTAAAGGAACCTACTGTGTGTTGTTGGTGTTTGTTTACTGTGCTGTTTTGATCCAGGTGCTGATCATTGAGTATACAGGGGAAGAGAGTGCTTCTCTTTAGGGGTTACCTGGTGCATGGCTGCCTCACTGGCCCTACTTGCACTCACACACTTTACCTTCAGGTTTTGCTTATTTTTTATTCAAGTTTTCATTGTTCAATTACATCATATTTTTTCAAATCATATAAGTTTTTGTGATTAATTATTAAGTCGTATTATCAAGCTATAGTTTCCCATGCATGGCAAATAATTCAGTTATTAACAAGAAGAGTGCTGATTGTGATGTGATTAATATTGCAGCTACATTTAAAGGGATCGCTTCACCAAAAAATTACATTTAGTCAGCATTTAATCTTACTCTAAAGCCATGTGATTATCGATCAACACACAAAGAAGAGATGTTTTTGCAGAATATCACACTGTTGTTTTCATATACCACAGAGACTACAGCTTCAAAAAGGACAAAAACCATCATGAATGTTTTATAAAAGTAGTACACTTTGCACTAGGTTTAGTATTCCCTATGAAATAGTTTTTTTTTTTTTCTCAAATTCTGTTTTTATTTTATTTTTTACCAAATTCTGTGTTTTTCTGGTAAATAAAATGAAGGCAATAAATGAAGGCATTAAACAGTAATTTATCTTTAAAAAAATTTTTTGTCGAATGAAAAATTAAACAAACCCATCCATTTTTTTGGCAAACAAATTTGCTGCACAACAGAGAAGTTTATGTTTAAAATTAAAAACATGGAAAGAAAAAATTGTGTGATTATTCCTTAAAAAATAATGTTTTTAAAAATAATTTTTATTTGTGGTAGTAGTAGTACTGTAGATTACATTAAGTAATATATTTCTGTCAAAGTTTCTTCAGTTAAACAAAACTTTTATTTTGACAGATTGCTGTGAAGGACCTTCAAGTTTCTGTGTGTATATAATAATATGATGATGTCGTTTTTTCTCAAATGAAACCAGTAAAATGAAGTGACTCTCAGAGCAGCTCTAGAGATTATGTTCATGCACGTGTACTTCCAGTATGTGTGTAGTAAACGAGACCAGCACATCTGCGCCGTTCATTCACACAGAGACACACAGAAATTGTAGGATTCAAGTAAAATAGTTCTTTTAGCTTCTAATATTCACAGCACTAGTACATACACGTGATTTTTATATAAAGTGTAATTGACTTACTTTAAATGTATTCAGCCAAAATTCCAAGACATTCTATGCTAAAAGTAAATTATATTTTTATGACTGGATTCTGTGACCCTCGGTTTCCGCATCGCAAAATCATTAGGGCCCTTAAATTTAAGGTCATACTATGGTGTTGTGTGAGGGAACAGATGCAATTTTGAATGTTATTCACTGAAAAATCTTGCCACAGGTTTCAAATCTCGGTTTGCGCTCTATTATATAATGAAGTGAATAGGGGGAATATTGCTATCAGCTGACCTGACAAAAAAAACATCATATAAAAGTAGGTTTATATGAATCATGTGGGTATTTTTGGTCCTTTGCAATTCGGATGATCGTTTGTGGAGGAACTGACTGGAATTTAAGTCATTATTCACATGTAAAATCTTTGCCACAGCTTTCAAATATCAGCACACTTCTGAATATTCCACTATTATGCATTTACACACAAAGATGTCAAGAAATTAAACAAATTTAAGTAAGGACAAACCAGCAAATATGCGATTAATAAACTGCTTTATTTTTGTGACTAACAAGCCCATGTTTATACTACATGAAACTATTCCTGAGATTGGATTTGTCTGGCTTTTGTAGGACTTTTTGTATCCTGGATGCCTTACTGCAGGCATGGTCCTTATTTTCACCTACATCTTCTTTCTTCTCTAGCGGGCCAGGTACAATCCCCACATTTTTCCTCCTGCAGTGAGGACATTCAAGATGCGTTGTTTGACAAGGCCTTATTTCTTGGCAACACTCTTGTGAATTCTCTCTTCCAAAGCCGGGGTGACAGCACCACTTCCTGGTGAGATTTTCACACAGTCCTATAAACCTCCAGCGTTCATGGTAGCCTGCATCCTCAACTGGGTGGGACTCTTCCTGGTGGGCATGTTGTTTCCTCTCATAGTGGTGAGCCTTTCTCATTTCATGGCTTTATGACCTTTTTTTTGCTGAAAAATGAAAGGTGCAGAAACATTTAACTACGATTTTATCGTAGGACAGTAAATATGCACACACCTACATGGAGCAGGGTCTCACATGACCAGAGGAATTTTACTGAGTTTTTATTAAACATATGCCTTATTCACAGTTAATTAGTCCTTTTCAATTTTATTTTTTTTGTCATTGCAGGCGCATTTGGATTATTTCTGCGTCCGCCATAATTTTTTGTGTTCTGCTTCTTCTCTGGTGTTTTGGTTTGGGTCCACGTGCCTGAGACAAAGAATAAGACTGTTATGGAGGATCACAGATGGACTTTAAAGGAGGAATGCACCAGAACACACGCAGACACTCACTACAGTCCAAACTGAGCTCAATACATAATAAACAACATCCAGACACCCAAATGTACCAAGCTTGGGACTACCAGTTTCAGCATCAGTCATGTAGGTCCAAACAGACACTGACCACTAAAAATAAGTCATTGGTTCTGTTGGTTGACATCAATATTGTAAGCCATATCCCATTTGTAAACTCAAAATCCATTTCAATTAGAGCGGGATGGGAATGTTTTTGATCAATATGAATTGTACTTTGTCATGCCGAGGGACACTGATTCAGGTTTGGCCTGATACAACCGGCTGTGGTGCTATGACTTTATTGACACGGCGCTCCGTGGATGGTCTCTGTAGAGTGATATAGTAAGGCTTGATATCTATCGAAAATCAAGAGTGTGTTTGACCCTCTTACTACACCAAAGTTATCAAATTAAATAGTGGGACTCCACCGAACTAATGACTATGTTATGTGGCATCTCTCATAAATACTTTTTATGGGACTCACTGGAAAATGCTCAGAAAATGTTCCCTGTAAGTTTATAATACAAAGTTTTAGTAGTTCGTTCAATTACAGTAAATGTTTTTAAACTTGTTTTTCCTGTGGTCTTATTTGGAGTGTCTATACTCTAAAAAAAAATAAAATAAAAAAATAATCCAATAATAATAAAATCTACTCAAAACTAACAACCATGTAAAAACTGAAGAAATCTTTTTTTTTCTTCTGATGAACACACACACACACACACAAAATGTATTTTGAAAAAACTGTGTATAACCAAACATTTGTGGTTACTATTAATTTCCATTATATGGACAAAAACACAAACACACTAACAGTGCTTGCTGTTATTTGAAAATAAAAGTTAAAATGCAAATATTATGTGATAACCAAAAACGTTAATGAAAATGAGAAATGTGCCTTGGCAACGAACTGAAAGATAATTAGTTCAAGTACTAAAATAACTAAAACCAAAGACTATAGAAGAAACCCTTAAAAGGACTTTGCTAAAAAACTAATATAAAAATTAATACAAGGCTTAATCGCAGAAATAACACCAAAAAAAAAACATAATAATAATTGAGCTCATATGAAATTAAATCTTAAAACTAAATTGAAACCTGAAAATATTTATTAACCAGTATAAGATAACATTTGTTTAAAAAAGCTAACATAAAACTGACAAACGCTCATACAATTAAAAACGAATTCAATTTAAAATGAAAATGGAAAATATAGTGAAATAATAATAATAAAAAAGCAAACTGGTTGTAAAAAAATATTTATAACAGGTAGTATAAATACACTTATATATAACTAAATAATCATACTTTCAATTTTGGATTATGGGGGGTAAACTATTTAAACTAGGACTATTTGGTTGAACTATTTTGGCATTTTTAAAATTATGGGTAAACATATATCAGGTGAACTATGTTGGCATTTATTACCCGCTTATAGAGCAGTAAAAAAAACAAAAAAAAAAAAAAGAGATATATCTATATATATCTATATATATATATATATATATATATATTATAATTATAAGTGATAATAATCATAATAATAAAATGTGTACATTTGCAACATGTAAAACACACGTGACAACTTGCCCCGGCGTAAGGGACTTGTTTCTCCTCCTTCGTGAATGTGAATGTAGGGAGAAGGCTGCGCTACAGTGAAAATTGATGCGAGGTTAATTGTAAATGCTCATGAATGTGGTTGAGTCCGGGCGGGTACCGTATCGACTGTCAAGTGTTTAGGCGCTGAACGCGAGCTTTGCGCGTGCGACGCTCTGAGAACACAATCTACAGCTCGAGCTGCGCGCTGCAGCCAAACTTCACCCGTGCTCGCGTGCATCCTACACACGCCCAAAATTACGACCCCACAATAGGGCTCTCCTGTTTACACGCCAAACCCGAGGAAAACTTACACTGGTGATGTCAGCATCATGGTACAATTTAAAGCGCAAAGAGGAGTTTCGTGACAGCTTCGCACTGCTGGTTATTATAACAGAGCAGACCGCACTCTCGCGATGGAGTCGCGCGCCGCCAAAAGAGAAATCATTCAGAGGTAAGAACAGGTAGCTACTTTTACACATTCATCCAGGTGCAAACAACAGCGTTAAACGAAACTCAGAGGCACAGCTCTTAGTATGTGTTTGTTTTAATAAGATGATATACTTTAGCTCCACTGAAAGGCTTGGGTTTCTTGCTTTCATGGATATAGATTGACCTGCACTCACACCACACAGGGTTCCACACACCTGGACCAATGCTCCAGATAATATCTAAACAAAATATAACTTTTTCAAACAATAACACCATGGATATTTCTTAAAACAATAACTGTTAATTGAATTTAAAGGAAGTTATTTATTTTATTTGAAAGTGTTACAATGTAGTACTGACATACTACAGGAGTTAGGGTTGTTGATTGTAAATATGTGTAATTTACAGTGACTTTATAGTGGGTAACATGTAACATATAAGAAGGACACTGGAAGATTAGTATTCAGTATTATTTGTTTACTTATTTTTTCATTAATTAATTCAATGTACTCATTCATTGAGTTAGCTGGTCTGGTTTGTTTGATTACCCTCTTATCTAATTTAAAGATTAAGTGACTGATGTTTTCTGTTCTCTTTGATTAGTTAGTCATAGGATGAGCAGTCACATCTGTTTCAGATTAGTACCTTTTTGTCATATCAAGTTTTTTGGACAATAGACTTAAAGGAATAGTATTACATAAAATTATTATTATTTTAACTCCGTTATGACTTTGTTTCTCTGTGGGAACACAAAAGGATGAGTAAAACTGAATGCTCAATTAGGATGATCTATCCCTTTTATGAATTCATGTTTTGTCAACAAAACGTGAAAGAAAAAAAAACTGTGATAAGAAAGTTGTATATGACATTGCCAACACATGAATAATGGACACGACCTCTTTTTACATCTTCAGCTGAACCCGAGTGAGTCACTGAGATGCGCCATAAAACACTTAATGTGGTGAGAATTAAAAACAAATATTCATCAAGAAACTATTTTGCTTTTCAACAAAATTTCAAATTTTCAAATATGTACCCCAATAGACATTTTGAGAGATAAATACTGAGATTTGAGATATAAATTGTTGATTATTCATATATATATATATGATATAATATATATATATGTATATATGATATATCTATACACACACACACACCACACACACATACATTTACATGTAGTCATTTCGCAGATGCTTTTATCCAAAGCGATTTACAAATGAGGACAATAGAAGCAATCAAACCAACAAAAGAGCAACAATATGAAAGTGCTGTGACAAGTCCCAGTTAGCCTAACACCGTACACATAGGAAGTTTTATTTATTTATTTTTACAATAAATAAAAAGAAAGCAGGTATACAGAATAGAAAAAGAATAGAGAACACTAGTGTTAGATGTATATTTTATATGTATTTCAGCACGGCAGACACTTAATATGTCAAATGAACTATGCTTTCTTGGTTAGAATTTTGCATAGACCTCAAATACTTGATACACAAACCTCAATGGTGACAATCAACCACGTAAACGTGATAGCCAAAAGTGTCTTAATTTCACAACACAACAAATTTGTTCAGACAACCGTGTTTAAGAAATTCACATTTCTTAGTTTTGTTTTTGTTTGTTGTTGTTGTTTTTTGCTTATACTGTATAAACATTTCCAGCTTTCTTTCTCATATTCAATATTAATTGACTGTTGAGCTTGTAACATTTAAAATATAATTTGATTTAATCAAATTGCATTGTCTATTTTTAGATTTCTTAGTCAGTACTTTCCACACTAAATATAAAAGCGTGACTGGCTTACTTAGAAAAACTGCCAAGAAGAGAGAGTGCCAGTTGGCTGTTCCTTCACTCTACGTCTTTACGTCTTTTACGCGGCAGTTACCTCACACCAGCTGGACTGATGTCATATGTGAGGGACCTGATAAGAACAGACCTAAACTGTGCTGCGTGATACATAGGACCATGTGATAAGCACTGAACATGTTTGATTACAACCACACTTTGTAAATGACTACTTTTGGCGGTATAACGTGTTCTTGTAGATCAACTGATATAGCATGGCCTAAACAACACTCAGGTTGTGGGTTTGATTGTAACTTGAATGCAGTGTAGGTTACTGTGGATTAAAGCAAATCGATAACTGTGAGAATAAATTAGTGTTGACCCTACCCATCAAAGTGAGGAAGAAAATAACCTCCTGTCTTTCCCTTCAGGTGTGTTTGTGAACCCGGAGTTTTTGACGCTTGAAAACATCAAGTGCTATGGCTTCGACATGGATTACACTCTGGCAGGTGAGAGCGTTTATAGCGCCTCTGGGACAAGCTGTCAGACTGTGTGTGAAGTGCTTCGTTCACATCCACTCTCTTGTTTTCTACAGTGTATAAGTCTCCAGAGTATGAGAGTCTGGGCTTTGAGCTGCTCAGGGACAGGTTGGTGTCAATGGGATATCCACACGAGCTGCTGGGCTAATATGTACGACCCCAGCTTCCCCACGCGGTACGTGTTGCTGCTCCCTTAATGGCTCTGGATTAGGCTATATCGGGTCAGTGAGCTCTAAAGGCTTTTAAGGCTTGCTGTGTGTGTCGGCGCAAGCAGAACATTGACTATGTTTTTACATGCACATCATTTCTTATTATCCATGAGTCTAGTTAAAGGGATCGTTCCACCCAAAAATGAAAATTGTGTCATGAATTACTCACCCTCCACTTGTTCCAAACCTGTGTGAGTTTCTTCTTCTGTTGAGCACAAAAGAAGCCATTCTTAAGAATGTTAGTAATCATACAGTTCAGAATCAGAAATGCTTTATTGCCAAGTGTGTTTACACAAACAAGGAATTCGTCTTGGTGTCAGGAGCTTCCAGTACAGAAAGTACAGACATAGTGCAGACATACATATCATTTAAGATAATAAAAACACTAATAATAAAGAGAATAGACAATAAATAAAATAATAATAACAATACAGTAATAAAATATAGAGAAAAAGAAAAGAGAAAGAAGAAGAAAATAGAGAAAAAGCAAATATCAGTTGCCGGTAGCCGTTGAGTTTCATAGTATGGAAAGAAAATAGTATGGAAGTCAATGGCTACATCAATGTTTGGCTACAAACATTCTTCTCAAAATATCTTCTTTTGTGTGTAGACAGACGAGAAGAAACTCATACAGGGTTTGACAACAAGTGGAGCGTGAGTAAATCAATGACGGTTTTCATTTCTGAGTAACATTGCGTCACAAAAAATCTGTTCTATTGATTTGCATGGGAAAGGGTGATTCACAACAGGAAAATTTAAACAACTTCAAAACAGTACAAAAAACTGTATAGTAACAACAGTTGTAGAATGCAATGTAATTCCAAAATGTTAGCTCATGAGAATCCTTTAGTATCTCAGAAAAAAGGTACAAAACTGTGGTACCCTTTCAAAAGTATTAGGTATACTTCAGGGGACATCAGATGCAAAATTCACTTTTACACGGTGTTTGTTTGCATATAATGTGTCTTAGCAGTGTGTTGCTAATGATAAAAATCCATTCATTCCTTTTTTTTAATCCACAAAAAAACACTAAACAGTCTCCATTTATAAAGCCGTTTTGATTTGTTCTGAGCTAGTATGGCTGATGAGCGTTAAATGTTTCAGGCCCCACCCACAACCGCTGACACTAGACTGTCCATATTTACACTATCTCCGCCAGTCAGCCAGTTGTATGCTGTCCATTTTCTATACATGGACAACAGTGTTTCGTAAGCAATGCAGGTGATCTGTAGTTGGATGTAAGAGTAGTGATGTGAACATAAGAGTCGATAAGTTTCTCCCCAACAGCCAGGAGCCACTGAATATACAAAAAAAACAGAAGAGAGGGGTGGGGTGAGCAGAGCTCTTAGCATTTAAAACACATTGGTCGCTGTGAACAGAGATGTTTCTGACAAGATAAAAGGTGTGATTGTTTTATATCAGCCAATTATGTTACAGACATTTCATGAAGACGTCTAAAGAACTCATCCAACTTGTGGAAAATGGGCATTTGATTTCCCCCTTTAAAGTGCTTATAGGTACCTTTAAGGTATATTGTTCTAATTAAGGGGTAAAAATGGTACAAAGATGTACCTTTTAGCTTTTTGTACCTCCAATTTCCAGTCAGGGGGACCCCTGCTTTTGCACGCAACTCCAGTTTCAGTTCATGTAATCTCTCTCCTAACGATCTGATAATCTGATTAAGGTGTGGTAAATAAGATGTGACATGCAAAATTGTTGCAGAGCAGGGGGTCCCCAGGACCTGGAAGTGAGAACCAGTCCTTCTAGGGTACTGCTCCAGTGACAGGACTGTATTGATTTAGGGGTCATTTGCTTTTTAGTCAATGCAAATTCCATTCATAACTCAAAATCCAGTCATATTCCATTTGAAATTCGGTTGAAGTTTTATTGAAAAAGAATCAATGTTGTATCAGGTACTCTGATTTGTACTCTGCATGATAAAACTATAAACGCAAAAGATTTTTATATAGTGCAATAGATGAGACCAGAAATGTGTATAAGACAGTCACAAGATTAGTTTTGAATTTATGGTGACTTTATTATTTGGACAAAAGTTTCTTTCTTGTTGGTCTTTGGTCTCTTACTGCATTTGTCTCATATCACTCAAAATTATTAATTACACTACATTAATTATTTTCTTTTTTTATGTATTTAAAATAAGTCTACTATCGCTCCACCAAGGCAGCATTAATTAAATAAAAAAATGCAGTAAAATGTAAAGGATTAATTAATGAAATAAAGTAATTGTGAACATATTATTTTATAATTTAAAATAACTTTTTTATATTTGAGAATATATTTTAAATGCTAAATATTTTTGTGAAAAAATGTGAATCTGATTTTAATTATCCTAAATTTTTCAAGATTCTTTGATGAATAGAAAGGTCACAATAACAAAAATAGAAATCTTTTGTAACAATGGTAAAAGTTTTTACTGTCACGTTTGATCCAAGTTGATAGGCATCCTTGCTGAATAAAAGTATTTATAAAAAAAAAAAAAAAACTTTTGAACAGTAGTACACATGATCACATAATTCCAATAATGAGACTGATTTCTTTAGTATAAGACAGTAGAAGTATCAAAATGGACCTATCAGTGCCACTTCACTTCATCTTGGACAAACCAGTCAGTTTGTAGTCACCTTTTGAGCCTTTTATAAACCATTCATGAGAGACTAGTTGATGGGCAAATCCATACAAATAGAAACGTCCTGCGTTAACACCCAGTCCTCCAAGGGTCTCATGAAGCAGAAGGTTCACTTGGGTGCATTATTAAAGCAGACTGAATAACCAAACGTAGACAGTTAAACTCTCTCTCAATGATACTGCGTTGGGGGATCTCTTGTGTTAACTCCTTAGAGGGCCATATTTTGCTATAAATGATTCACCTTGTCTGAATGCTTTACAGGTCTCTGGCGTCTTCAAATGTTCTCATCTCTTTCTCCTTCTTCTCTCCAGATGGTGATCTGGTTGTACGGATAGCACGTTATATGGTAACCTGTGAAAATAGGACTCCAATGGAAAACATACTGGTATGCACTGCACGGCTTTGAGTACCTGAGAAAGTGAGTGAGATGGTTCATTGCAGCGGGGGTCAGTGGTGTTATTGAGTGAGAGGTTTCTCACAACATGCCCCCTCGAACTTTCACTGACACCAGAGGATTTCAACAAAGTAGAGGGTGCTGTGTGGGAACAAAACATTAAAGAGAGCCAGCTGAAAGCCCATAAACCCAATGTGAGGGAACGGTGAGGTCAAGAAGCTGTTCAAAAAAGATCAGTCAAGAAGTACAAGGATCAGTGTAGAAAACACTAGCACAGCAGACAGAGCAAGCCATTTTAGACTTTAATATCGCAATTTAATGCATTAAAGTTCTCATGCAATTATTATAGCAATGGGTAGTCTAAACAGTAATATCCTGAATCATTAGCGCAACTGTTTTCAAACACTGATAATAATGAAGAAATGCAAATCAGCATATTCGAAAGAAATGACTGAGGTATGTAACAATGCTGAAAATTCAAAATTCTATTTTAAAATATATATTAAAATAGAAACAAGATATTTTAAACTATAATAATATATCACAATATTACTGTTTTTACGGTATTTTTGAAATGCAGCCTGATGGAGCAAAAGACACGTTCAAAAACATAAAAAATACGGGTACACACTCAAACGTTAAACGGTAGTGTTTATAAATAAAATATTTATATGCGTATATATCATGAAACATTTAATCTGACCCTCCTGAGGCGGCCTAATGAACAACAGGGTTAAGAAGAAATTGTTTTGTTTAAGCCCTATTTTATAGTCTTTTTATAGAGAAAAAACAAATGTCGTTGTTTGAGACCCAACCACTCTATTTAGTCTAACACGGATGATTACTGTCAAAAGATGTTGCTGTTGATTTCTTAGTATGGGGTTTGTGGGGACTGATGAAAGAGGTTAAGAGACAAGTGTAACTGGACCATTGACTTTTGAGTTCTTGTATAGAAGTCCTGCGCTCTCCTTTAAAAAACACACTTACCAGATTTTAACAAGTTCATATTCACACAGATTGTAAATTAGTAGTGGCATTTTTATTATTCTTTCTCAAACTCGTAGGACAAACAGAGGCGTGGATCAGCATTGTGAGTGTCCTCATGTATAAGACAGCATAATAAATGGTTGTTTCATCAGACGGTTGGGGTATTGTGGGCACAGTTTTATTTAGCAAGGGTAATCCGTTGTTTGAGAGAACAGTAGTTGGTTAGAGCTCTCTCAACAACTGGCTGCTGTGACATTATTAGCTGGGCTAGCTCAGTAGGCAGACTTGTTATTGCTCTTGTCACCAGCTTTCCAATGCTTTCAAATGCTTTATATATATATATCTGGTGTGTCAGGAAGCTTATTTACCTGCTGTTATTCTCATTAAGATGGTGTGTCTTCTGTTCGCAGCGGACAGGTCGATGAGTATTATCCAAACAAGTTCATGCCAGAGGGACGACAGAACCGCTTCTGCTTCTACGTCCTCAAACACGCTTTTCAACCTATCAGGTACAATGTGAACAGCGACACATTTACATGGTGGAGTGAAAGGATAATTGATTCTTGTTAACCACGATTGGTCCCTCTCCTTTTCTCAGAAGACGTATCTGTATGCGTGCCTGGTTGACTTTTTCACCAGCAGAAGCAGCAGATACAAAAAGTGATGTGAATTATTCTTTAATTGGCAAGAGTCAGGCTCTTTTACAGCGTCACTGGTACTATCAGACAGGTGAGTGATTATTCATAATTAGTCATGTGTTGTTAAAGCAAGCATCGCTATTAATCTTGTTTATGCTTATAGCTAGGGATATCAATCAAACCTTTACTTATTCTTTCGAGGATGACAAACACGGCACACGTTAAAACCCAGAGAACACATTAGCACACCAGATAACAGGCGCCTAGCAAGCCAAATTTATTCCAAATAATATATTAAAAATGATTTTAAATTAATGAAACAAGTGTTAGTCATAAAAACTCTATGTTTAATGGGGAACAGTTTTTTTATTTTTTAAGAAAGAAAAACCCATCAGTATTATTTCAGACGGCACAAACTGAGGCAAAAATATGCAATGTTGAAAGCAGATGGTTATTTATATGGCCAAAATGCACGATTAAATTTAATAGCTTGTAATGTAACATCACATCTTTATGACTGTAAAGCAGACTGCTTACATAAAATACTGATATATATCAGTTTTCATCTGCTTTATCCCAATAATATGTATTAGTAGGATGATATCTAATTGCTTAGTTTTTGATCAAAGCTCTGTAGGTTTTTATTGTGTGAACAAAACTATGCCAACTGCAAAAAATGATGATTTAAGAGATGAATGATATGACCTAAACGTCCCTCAAAAGCCTGAAAAGATCATATCTGATATTCACATTTTGAACATGATTTTTTTTTTCCTGAAAAGTGATGTATGGTCAATTAAGAAACTTAAGTTTGCTTCAGTCCCGAAATGTTGATCTTGAAATATTCCTAACAATTATAAAAATTATTCTTACAAACTATATTTTATAAAAACCATTTAAAATTTCACAGTAGAAACAGATGCGAACCAGGACCCTACTTTTAAACTAAAATGCACCAATTACTGCTTACCTTGCTAAATTAAAAAAGTATAAACTATCATCAGATTATACAAAAGGGCATGAGTTAGTAGAACGGTGTACAAAGTTTTTTCAGCAAACTTTGATCATGTTGATAGTTTAGACGTTGGGTTTATTTATGGTAAACTTAAAATACGCCCAATAGGTGTCCAAAATCACTCTTGTCCTCTTATTTAGTTTGGCATGAAAGGGTTCAACACGGTGACACTTAATGTTTCATACAGACACAGAAGCATGTTTCAGGACGTGAGAGGAGGCCATGGATTAACCTTCACGACACGGTAACCAATTTTTATGTCAACTAATTTTATGATTCTACTTGTTCCACGCTTTTCTCATGAAACAATTTACTTTCCAAAGTTACTACTGTCAAATTAAAATATGACTTAAAGGTAGGGAGGTGATTCGGAGAGGCTGTAGCAATAGCAAGCTTAGCTTGAAAGCACAAGATCCCACCCGGCCCAGCAAATCACCTCTCCAAAGCCACGCACTAAACTCTTTCCAACATGGTACAGGTCAGATGAGATTGACTTGTTGGGGGCATGGGGCTTGGTCTGAGATGCAGTGCTGGCAGATTTAGCTCATAGTCATCATTTCACCGGTGAGAATACATTACTAGTACAAGAGCGGCTATAATTCCTGTACAATAATAACACCTTCCGTTCTCGCTCGGGCCTGCACATCAGTAGGTATTGTTGGGCCAGCGCTGATGAACACCAATCATGTCCGTGCGAACAGGTGTGTGCGGGAGGTATGCAAATACATACACGCTTTCCACAGACGATATAAATACATATAAATACCTTTAAGACCACTTAACTTAGTGATTGCTATAGGATTGTGTGTAGAGACTTTCAACTGGCCATAAAAAAAATACTTTTGAACCACTAAACACCTCACCCTACCCTGCTTAAGAGGCAGAAAGAAAGAGAAAATAATCACTTCCCCTGTACAACTTGTGATGTTATCAACACTTACTAAGTTCATTTGTTATTTTTGTCTCTATAGGGCATCTCTGACAGGAAAAGAAACTCTGAAAAGAACTGGACAAGTATGTATGATTTAGATACCCGATTGTAAGTTGGTAATTTACCGTCACTAATTATAATACTATATAATGGATATAGAGTGATGTACTTGCTAGTGGCCAAAAAGACCGACTCATGATATGTATTTTTTGTCTAGCCTCGTCTTCCTGTGTTACTTGAGCCTCGCATCAAAGAGGTCGCCAAAGTGTGTTCCTGGCCACTAACAGTGACTTCAGATACAACCGAGGTAAGAAGAGGCGCCGTCCGCGCCCTAGAAAAATAATCTCGAAACTGCCACTGAAAACAGGCTGCATAAAATCATTTGAATGCTATCATTTATGATTACGAATTCGTCCGATTTTAATAATGCGGCATTTACAGTTTTCCTTTTCCTCAAATTAGGCAATATAGAAATACTTACTAACTTACTGACATCTTATTCCATCTGGCTCTAAGGAGTAAGCAGCATGGATCTCTCTATAAGTGTACACAAAAACTCAGTGTGAATCTGAAAGGTTGCTAGTGTTTACCTCTTAGAAAGGGAAAATTGCTTGTGAGCTGTCGCTTGATTCGCCACACAATTAAAGATATATTAAATTACGTCCTGCTGTTGTCTAGAACCCGCAAGGAAACCGTGGGCGCTCTATACTTTGATCTGGTGGTGGGGGACCCGAAAGAGATCCCTTTTCTTTGCAGGGGTGGGCACAGTGTTACGTCCAGGTCACCATCTGACACGGTGTGAGTTATTATTTTGTGTGCACCTGCTAACAAACATACAAGGAAAAAGCTTGTACACGTCTTTAATTAAAGCTATTTATTCAGAGCACAAAAACGGGGGAGTGATTTTTTTTTTTTTTTTTGTTTTGCGTTGGAAAAACTATTAAAAACCTGATTCTTTCGGATAAAAACAATGAGAACTTGTGTGAATCGGAACGCGCTGTCACATAACCCATGCTAGAAACCGTTTATTACCCCAAAACCAGGGAGAAAAACATTAAGAAACATTACCAATACACTACAAATGCAAACCATTAAACCTAGGGTAAATTACATTTCTCCCCATTGCTCTTTGAAGTTGAATTGAAAAGTTTTGTTTGTTCCCAGTAAATAAATACCTACCACTTAGTTAATATAAAATATTAAAGCCTTTAAATATGCTAATTAAATAAAAGTCTGTACCTCAGACAAGATCACTTATAGTTAATATGTCATAAAAATGGTCTAAAATGATATAAATTATATTATAAAATGTTATTTTATTATAAAATAATAAAAATCTCTGTGCTATGTGGGGTGACATAAAAACCTAGACATTTATATTTCTTAAATATTCTGCAAGGAGGCATTAAATTGTTCAAAAGTGACAGTCAAAACATTTATAATGTTCAAATTAATGCTGTTTTTTACTTTCTATTAATCAAAGAAAATTCTGAAAAAAGTAGCATGGCTTCTACAAAAATATGAAGCAGCACAATTATTTTCAACTGATATTTTTTTCTTTCTTCAAGATTCTTGAGCATTAAATCTGTATATTAGTATGATTTCTGAAGTTGCACTTTCCATACTTGCGCGTCCACTATCCTTGAACATCAACGAGTAATGGCTGCTCGAAAATTCAGCGTTGCATGCACAGCAACTAAATGAACAGGTTAAAATTAGATCACAATACACGGAAATACTGTTATTTAACTGGTTCAATTAAAATACTCATTAACAATATTGGCTTAGGTGCGCAATCTGTTTGATTGACCTCACTACTAAATGCAGCTCCTTGGGTAAAACAACTCTTACCATAATGCGGAACCGTAGTACTCTCTATTAGTTACATTATAAGGGACCGTTGTTTGCAATAAGCGTTGAGGATGATCCTTTCCTTCTTGTGAGGGTTTAGAGTGACTATTCATATTCCGACGAATACCCATCCAGTCTAAATTATGATTGCCACTTACAATCCTCAATCATGTTACTCCTTATTGTTATTGCACTCTGTAAGCTGCGCTACGGGTCTGTTTCTCTGCCTAACGTAGCAACGGTAGACCGTCAGCAGGGTACCGTGGCTCCATTCGGGAGGTAGTCATACTGTTCTGAACTCATCAAGGACTCTAGTTTACGCTATACAGGCTTTGACACGGTACTTGCCGGTCTCATATTGCCCATATGTCAGTTATCCTTTATATACAACCCCTTTTCTTATGATGTCTTCTGATATTTGTCGTGGATTATCTGGAACTATACAGGGAAAAGGACACCTACGTGTGGGGATCTACAAAATCTTTGCGATAGCCTCACGTCTATGAACGGCAAGACGACTGATCACTTATCCTGGGGGTTCCTGAGCTTTGGTGAAGGCTCGAGCCTCCAGTTGGGGGCTGAGAAAGCGCGAGCAAATAGGTGATGATCATTAATAAGGAGCGCTAATTATTCCCTTTAGAAATGACAAGGAATTCCTTTTGGAGACTGGCATTGTGATTAGAGCTGTTCGAGGAGTTAAACATCTTTTTGCATCTTCCTCTGCACGAATTTATCTCAGGTGAGTATGATTTGTCGTCACTCACACAGGTGGGGGCGATTCTTGACAATGATCAATAGATGGCGCAAGAGGGATGGTTCTTCATTGACCTGTAATGAATTTTTTATTTTTATTAATATTAAATGTGCTTATAGATATTAGATCTTGTGCCCCCGCTTTATGTTTATTATTTCAAGACATTATGTTGGGGTCGCTATTTGGTTCCATGCGAACTTTGTCATGTCGGGGGGCTGTGTACCCTCACATGTACTTCTGCGAAACCCTTCTAGGGCTTTGGACAGCAGATAGTCCAAGAGTGCCCGGATTATTTAACTGACATTCAAAGAACAGGATAAAGGTGAGCTCGGAGGATCATCAACCCTCGACGCATTGTACTCTCATGTTTTCCCATCTGACTTTCTTGCAAAACTAGCCAGAAATTTTGTTTAAGACACTGCAAGGCTAGCGTTTATACCCCAACGATGTGGGCCGTTGGACGTACCCGTTGCCTCTGGTATTTTCAGTTGTATGGCGTTTTATGGAAATGGGTCGCTTCGCCCTCCCCTTTCCAGGGCGGCCAGTTTTATCTTTACGGACTTGTGCCTTCCACTGGAACCCTCTTGTGCCAGTCAGAGTTCGTCGCGACGGACAGTATAGTAGTCGACTAGAAGTTCCACCTGCTCAAGCGGACCATTGACCTTCCCATAAACTACCCCTGCACTACCTCTTCAGAGGCCCTCTCTTGTCCTGGTAAACCTGTCACCGCCTAACGTCATGGAAATATAATTTGTTTTTGGTCTTCATTAATTAGGAATATTCTTTCTTATATATTATACTTTAAGTTCTCTCGTACACATCATGACAAGGTTCTGCTGGTGTTTTAGTCTTTTGTTTTATTTGGCTGAATGTTGCAGCTCACCAAAAACCCCTACGAGCCGCGGTTGGATCCTCAGCCTAAAGAGTCAGATGGCAGAGAGCTGGTCGGAGCACATGCTCCAAACCACCAGTCATCAAGGTTTCAAGACACACTCACTTCATTCGTTCGTCATTCTCCATCGAACATTTTCTTATATATTTGAGATCATTTTGTTGTATTCCTTAAACGCATTACCCCAAACATCAGTGTTACACATATTATCCTCCCATGTCTTCTGTTTTAAATTGTTTTATTTTCCTTTTTTTAAATATTCTGAAGTGATTTACCTCATATACGTCTTTCCCAACACAGCGGTCAATGTGAGTGTGGAAGACGGTAGACTGTGGACAAGAAGTATAAATTGTGCCCGAAATAACCCCCCCTCCGCCACAGAGACAACTGAGTGACTGAGTGCTTGCTTTCGTTCGTTTTTTTTACTGCGCTGTAAAAATGAGCTTTTTTATCTAGTGTGTATGTTTTACTTTAACACTTTCCGCTTCCTGCCCTTTAATTGTGTTTTTGATGCACAGTGCTTGTGTGTATTTTTTTTTGCAGTATTCACTTTCACTACTTGAGGTATGATTCCACTTCTGCGGGTAATTGTTGATTTCAAAAGGAATTTGCCTTTAAGTTTCTTTTTTATATATATGTTAACACGTTCTTTGAGGTTAACAGCTCTTTGTGTTGTTATTTCAGTAACGCACGTGTCATAACCTTTACCATTAAAATAACCATTTTCTCACAACTTTTTTATATTTCTGTGTAATTTACGTAAGACCTTTGCTAGAAGGTTTCTCAATCTATTTGTACGTCAGTCATAAATGCATGACCCTGAAGAAAATGGTTGGCAGGATTTTTAAACGTCATCTGTTTTATTTGCATTTCTCTAGTCATATCTCTTCCCATGTGAACAGAATTCCTACAATAATGCAAGGGATTTGCATAATAAATAAGAAAGTAACTTTAAAAATGTTTTTGTGATTTAATAGGCTTATTTATGTATTACTATTTTGCATAAGCAGACTGACATACACGCCAATATTAAAGCGCTATAATTTTTTAGACTTTTTTGATTGATCTATCTTACATTCTACACTGGGTTCTTGACACTCGATGAATAGTTATAGATTCATGTCTCCCCTTTGTAGACTGAGTTTAAATACCTAGATGTCGGTTTTCCTGCCAACTTATTTCATCGGTCTTTGAAGATAAGGAACTGTATTAAATCCGACAAATTCGTAAAAACCGGTGATTAAACACGCAAGTAAAAAACCTTTTAATCGGAGGCGTGTAAATTAATCAACAAACGGACATCTTCAGGAAAATCTCTGTATGTTATGCTGTCCGTGAGATGGCAGCAAAGACTAGCCTATAGTGTGCACACGACCTGACAGTGAAGACCTTTCCTCTTATCATAATCAGCTACTATTAGCACATAATTAGAAAATCATCATTACTAACTTTGATTTTGTATAAAGGTGTAAACAGCTCGTTTATAATAAGCCGCTACTCTCTTCATGGAGAACGGTATAAACATTATAAATGATTAATTACCAAAGTAACAACATTTATTACTACAGATATCTATACCTACAGTGATGATCATAAATGTAAAGGTATGGGAACAGGTCCTACTGTGTAAATCAAGCGTGATTACGAAAGAATAGCGTGTTATTTACATTCAGAAGAAAGAGTTTCAGTTCACAGAGGACTGTGTGTGTGTGAGCAGGAACACAAACCCGTGAGGCTTTTAGAGAAACACAGATCGTGATTTTGTTGGTTGAACTATTAGATATGTTTGTTAAACTATTATTGCTTAACTGTAACCTAGCGGTCCATTAAAATGGTCTTGACCTTCATGACTGAATCACTAACATCATAAAACAAACATCATTTTGACAATTAATTCATTGCAGTACAATCTTTTAATTATATATATATATATAAAAAAAAAACAGTTTAGGAAAACATTCCTAATGAAGTAACATTAAATCGCATGCCATTAAGTAAATGTCAAACTGTAGTGTTGACTGCATTTGTCAAGCAAAGCCATTCAAAGAAAATAATAAATAAGAGTTTTCTTTTAAATTATGGGCCAAGTCCGACATTACCACAACACAACATTTTGGTAGCAGACCAAATAAAACGATTTCTTGTAAAAAAAAAAAAACTTTAAGTTTAATAGCAACATAACCACTTGAGGTTTTAAAAAAGAACGTCGGACCCTGTTTTGTAGCCTGTAGTCTTTGGAAAAGTGTCTGATGAAACAATTAGGTTCCTCTCCCACAGGAAAATTTGACACTGAAGGTTTTGATCAGTGATAATTGTTTTTTTTTTTATGATAATCCCAGTGTGAAGTCTTGTAATTCCTGTACCTAAACCCTTAGTATTGACTGTCCTTTGACTTTAACTGGGGTCTCAGTATGCTGGACACCACACTCAATTTCAAACAGCTTGCAGCTAAAATGTTCCATTTCTACATCAAAATAACACATGTAGTGGTGTTAAGACACAGACCTTCCTTCATACCATATTCTGGACAGCTTGGACAATCCTAAGACGATTTGAGTCAATTAAAGATTTAATAACACTTTGAAAATGTTTAACTTCAAGTGGCTCTTTGACCTTTTTTGAGCGACCACTTACAAATGAAACACTGGAGGTGCAATTCAGTGGTAATTAACTTGTTGCATCATGTCTAACAGTTCAACCATCAAACCAAAACAAGTGTGTACAAACTGATATTAAAACGCAAACACACTGGTTTTTGTTTTTTTTCTCCATAATCAAAAAAGCATTATTGACATTAGATTAAAAATATAGATGAGTTTGACTTATTGACGCAATTCTATTTTATTATGAGAAGTGGCAAGCGTCCTGCGGTCTTAAAAAATTCAAGTTTTTTCACTCTTCACAAGAAAGAGGTGTGTTCAAACAGTGATTCCCACATAGGATTTGGTTTCTTTAAAAGAAAAAGAAGTCATTTTTATTTTATTTTACATTTTAATAATCTAAAGAACCTTTTTTCCACTGTTTAAAAAAAAAGGTCCAATGGAATGAAGTTTCCATGGCATGATGAAGGTGTCCTCTGGAACTAAAAATTCTGTTAAACATTTCTTAAAAACTAAAGGTTCTAAAAAAAATAGGAAAATCGATTGTGGTTTTCATGAAGAAACCCATGGAACCACATTCTACAAACAGTTGTTTCAAAAAAAAAAAAAAAAAAAAAAAAAAAGGTTCTTTATTGACATCTGTGGTTTTCAATGAAGAACTTTCATGGAATCTTTCATTTGCCCGATTAATTCATTAATTTATTTTTGGTACAACAGTGGAAAGGGTCTTTAGATTTTTTAAAAATGTTTCTTCACACTAAGTAAGAGAATGATTCTTTTAAAAAATATTACCTGAAAGGATTCCTTTCGGGAACTAAAAAATGGTTCTTCTATGGCAATTGTTTGCAAAAAACCTTTTTTGACAACATTTAATTTCTAAGAGTGATTAGTGAAAAATGTTCTTCACACAGAGTTAAAAAATGGTTCTTTTAAAAAACGTTCTCTGAAAGGTTCTCGGAAGTCAAAAACAGCTCTTCACCATCTGAAAACCCCTTTAGGAAGTTCATTTTGTAAAGTGGTGATGATATTGTCCCGTATGATAGTGCCACAGACACATTATCATCTCCAGTCCTCACATTCCACTATTTCCCAGCAAGCTTTTGCATTGGCCGTGCCCCGACAAGTCCCAGTTCATTACTGGGGGAGTGGTTGAGGTGCTCCAGAGTTCCCCACCTCACTGGTATCAACAGAACTGAGACTTAACCCCAGGCGGATTTCTAAAAATTACGCTACTGCTCTGGTGTAAACCAACTATTGATGAACAAATTTCATCACAGACACTTTTTAATCACTAAAGAGCTGAGAACAGCATGTTTCCAGCCTTCATGTGTAGTGTTTTTCTTGTGAAGTTATGACTAATAGAGTAACCTACGCATTCTTCAACTCACAAAGTCAACAACAGGGCATATTCGTATAGGTATGGGGCAAGTACATACACCCTCGCTCATATAGGCCTGGTATGATTCATAGCCTATAGGGTTGATTCACGCTGTTATGTTAAGGACTGTCTCAGCAATGCAAGAGAGACCATGTTTAGCAGTCCTGGGCCCCTCTCCTGACCATCACCCCCACCCCGGGGACTAGCCTCCCTACATTCCTGAAATCTTCCCCTTTCCCCCTGCTAACCTGCAACAAGGGAGGGTCCGACACGTGCACCTTTATTCGGCCCTTTAGCTCCAAACGAAAGCCTCATGCGATGACGTGATAACTGAGGGGGGGAAATGGCATCCACCGAAACAAATGAGGCCTGAACTCAGTAACTCAAGTCCAAAAAGAACTGATTTTATTTCTCAACACATGCGTTGCAACAGTTACATTTGGAGGTTAACCTACGAAAGGGGAAAATCCAACACTTGTCCTCCAAGGGGTCCCGCGAGCGTTGAGCATATCAGAGGCTAAAGGCTATGACAATACTATTGCACTGCTAGAATGGATGGTACAGTGTGCAACATCGTCCAGAGCAGCTGACCTCAGCATCATCAGCATCGTGGGACAGAGGGACAGCCATCTTTTCGGACCAAACACTGCTTGTTATAATAAGAACCATAAAACCGGCATCTCTTCCACCTTATCAGCAAGAAATATATATATAACAAACTACATTATATTTTTCAAATTATTTTCAATAAAAAATAATAATTTACATGGTCTTTTGCTATATATGATAGATATAGATATAGAATATGGATAGAGGATAGATAGATAGATACGATAGATAGCATATAGATAGATAGAGTAGATAGATAGATAGATATATAGATAGATAGCAAAAGGTCTAATGAAAAATCATTTTTATTGAAAATTATGAAATAAGATTGACAAATTATTATTTAAAATTGCTTCTTTTTTATATGGGCTATATCTGTGCATGTGTTGATGAGTCAGTAATAATAATAACAAGCACAAATAATACTTTCTTGAAACTGATTTGAAGCAAAGTTGGTTTAAATTTACAAGTAAATTGGCCACAGTTTTGTCAGCTTTCATGGTTTTCCAGGGCTTTTCACATTGTTAAATAATGTCAGAGCAGGTGAGGGTGAGAGGTGAAGGCCCCATGGAGGGAGGTGGTCTAGGGGTCTCTTTCTATCAGGGCCCATGCCCTTTTGGGCGAATATTGCACTGCTCTTCTGATTGGCCAGTAGTACAACAGAAAAAGGGCAATGGACAAAACATGGTCAATATTACCATACAATCCTCCGCCCTCATTACAATTGATTCGATGCATTGCATTTATGTATATTGAGTTTTCTATAGTTACATGCACATCAAAGGAAAGAGCAGCTGACATTCATCAAAGTATTCCTCCTCACTACCAAATAATTAGTCCACACACAGTGACTAAATGATGGCAATATCCGCTAAAATAAATTCAAAAAAGAAAACTTGGCAAAATAAAAATGAAACCACAATAAAAAAAAAAACAAGCCAGATCTTTCCCATGTCTCTCTGCTTTACAATGAAATCTATTTTGTTTTAGTTTTAATAATGCAATTACATAAAAAGTTACATTTTAAATGATGTTTTCTCTGATCCAACTTTCACTTTCGCGGCCTCCACGGCTGGGAATAGTGTGTCAGGACTTCTGACAGTTCGTCGGTTTAAAACTGCCACTTCACTTCCTGAAAACAAATCGAACAACAAACTTATACGAAACAGAAAACAAAAAACACAGCCCCGAAGTGTCAGACATATTTTGCTTTTTTAATGCCATGTACAAAACAACCAATGATGCAATCTGATCTTCATTGGTGACCCCACACCGATCCTTGTGAATTACTAAGATTTGTCTTTTCAAGCCTTCTTTATAGTACACAAGTTAGGATTAAAAAAAAAATAATACATAAATCAGTAAATAAATATAAAATAATACTAATAATAATCAATACAAACCACTTAATTATTTCTTTGCCTTGAAATAGCTTTTAAACACCGAAGCTTAATTAAACTTATATTGCATCAGAAATTTCCAGGCCACTTTTGAAAATCCCTAATATTTGGTTTTCCAGGACAGTGGGGATCTCTCTGAGGTCTATGAGCTTATATATTTACACACCAATAAAAAAGAAAAATACAAATATATTTTAAAAAAAAAAAACCCACACACCACACACACACATATTTAAAACGTTTTTAATACAATTAGTGGAGAGCTACTGAAATAAGAAAACCCTTTAAGCATAGGTTGCTTAATTTACATTCACATTTTCAAAGACTTGTTGATAAATCATAATAAACTTTCCGAATTACTGTCTACACCTAATGAATTCTACAGTCTATAATTTACATTCGAATTCTGACCGAGTTAATAATGGAATAATTGAGTCGAATTAAGCGCACTCGCCGCTTTCGTCCGCGTGTTTGTTTTGATTCGGATTAAATGTAAGCATACACTAGCCCAACTAAACTTCACCAAACAAACGAAAATTACAGTGTACATAACGTGGCGCGTTTACATTAGCTCCAGATTCACACACGGTTTAAGAAGGTAAATCGTACCACCGGATCACTCCATCAGAGCATGCATGTTAACACTGGCAGTTCATCTCGCCTTCCCTTGTTTCTTGGACAGCAAACCCTGCGCACATAAACGCTGCAGACTAACGTTACAGAAGAGATCTCGTACCCCGGGTCTGATGGCACACGGTCCTGATGCGCATGACATAAAATTAGGCGAGTGTGCATTGGTCCCAATCCATCCAAACTCTTCTTTTACGCCCTACAGCTCCCGCCTTTTCCACCCAATCATCCCAAAAGCATGAAGAGCACACAGGTGAACCCCAAATTCATGAATGGCGACGCGAACCCAAGGGAGGGACACTCCGTCAGAGCGAGAGAGAAAAAAATGCAGACGAGTAGAGTGAGAAGAAGAGGAACAAAGTTGAGTTAAAGGTGCAAAAACCTGGACGTCCTTCGTCGTCTTCGGGTCCTTTTTCAAACCGGTAAAATGCATTAAGACTATCCGTCTGCGCGAGAGCGCGTAGTTGAAATCTTACCGCCGTGGCTCTGCGAACAAACGAGCGCAAATGTGAAGACCGCGCGGCGTCGCGGCCTTCCAGCGTCAGACTCCATCTTTGACTAGTTGACATTCAGATCCAGCCGGGCGCAAATGCCCTTTTGCATGCGCGGCGCTGATTTGGTCCGCTGCTGCGCTAGTCTCTGCCGGGCGACCGCCCATTGGTTGAATTCTCAGCTCCTCGTCGCTGTGACTCGTGCTGTGATTGGTGCAAATCTGATACCGCCGCTGCATACTTTAATGACCAAACAAAAATGACACATACGCGCGCGACGCACTGTGGTCCTCATTCACAAAATCCCCATCATTCACCGGATGGGCCTACTTCTGCCGAAATGCATGCGTTCGAATTATATATGATGACAATTCCTTGTTATATTATATGATTTCTTATTATTTAGCAGTTTTTAATGCAAAACTCAATACTTTAAGAGGGTTTGAAATGCTATGTTTACGCAGACAGTGAAATCCAGACTCTCGGTTAATTTTCTGTGAAAATGATGTAAACATTCCACATGAACAGAGATGTTTAATTTCATTTTAACGATTTGAAATGATGATGTCTATGTCAAAACACAATAGAAAACATCTCATTTAGATAGAACCAGCGCATGCAGGGACATAATATTTTAAGCCTGTTTTATGTTTTGTTGATTTCTTTGTTCTACTAAGCTTGAGCACAGATGTAAGTGAGCACACTGATTATCATGATAAAATTAGATTTTTTTAAGTATTTCTTACATTAATGAAACAAAAAAAGGAAAAAAATGCATTTAAAAAATGAAATGAAATGAAAAAACATGATGCATCTATGCACTGGCTCATTATATGTCAGCTATACAACTGTGATCAGAAATCAAATTCTGTTTAAACTAAGATTTTTAAAACTTTTTTCCCCATTTGTTTATTTAGGAAAGGTGAGGAACATATACATCTTATTCACATGCACCTTTTGTTCTTGAAGCTTATATGGCTCAGGGACAGTGCTGCATAACAAAAAAACACAGATTTTAAAAAAAAATATAAATCTTGTTAAACAGTTGAGAAATATACCCCTTTCTTTTGTGAGACTTTATACACAGATTACAGACAGGGGATTTTGTGGGTCTGGCCGCAGCAGTGGGCTGAACCAGGGCTGATTCTGGTTGGCGCTTGAGCTTTGATTGACATCTGGAGGAGGTAGTGGGCTGTGAAATGTGGCATTCTTGGCCTAAGGGATGCTGAAAATAACTGGTATTGTTTAGTGAAGAAAGGGCCCTTCCCCCCCCTTTCCCCTCTCACTGTCCCCCAATCTGAAGGGATCCTGATTGTGCGTCGTTACTCTGTTAAAGTGTTTGATGTGGGTAAGCATTCAACAACTGCGAGGAAAACTAGAAGGGATGTTTCTTACCTCTGTCTTTCCGTTGGCCATTTAAAATCATAACTGACTCCAGAGACACACCTTGCTTCTTTGCTTTAACACACCTGAAAAGTTCAAAATTATCAGTGGCTTTTCAACTAATTTTACAAGTTTCTTTAATCCAAATTTCTACATTTTTAAATAATAAACATTGACTCCAGAGACACACCTTGCATTTTCTGCTGTTTGCAGTAAATCAATTTGAATTCATATACAACTGGAAGTTTTAGACTGAAAGCAGCTCTGGTATGTGCTTTGTCTCTGTAAAAGGTTTACAGGTTGCACTGTTCCAAAAGGTTTTTCAAGGGTTGGGGGGGGGGGGGGGGGGGGGGGGGGGGGGGGGGGGGGGGGGGGGGGGGCACTGTCGACCTGTTCAAGGGTGGGGGTGATGATGTCCAACTTAAAAGCTGCACAGGAAATCTCAACAGTAATGCTGTTTTCGTTTTTTAAATATACATATATTCACAGAGAAAAATGTTTGTACCACTCTAACATTAATGTAACACAAACTTATATAATCATATACACTCATGCATGGCACATACACGATCATGTTTATGTCACTGATAAAAGTATTCCTTAAAAGTAAAGTAAGAAGGGCAGGGGAACCTGTAAGTTTTTGGTATGGGCAGGTTATTTTGGAAAGCAAGAAAAGGGGTCACAAAAAAAAAAAAAGAAAAAAAAAGACAGTTAAAAGAAATCAATTAATTCAAGAATCAAGTTTTTTTACCAAAATATTTGTAATTTTTCTTTTCCTTATATTTGTATGAATAAAACAACATATTTGAAATGACACAATAAAACACAAACTAATTTTGTGGAGGAAATGAAAGTGCTAAAGGCTTTAATAAACTTGTGGCTGTTATATTAAATATTCTGAGAATTAACAACAAAAAAATGACAGCTGGCATAATTCGCAGGACATATGATTTAGAAATGTGTTTAAAAAAATTCAATTGTACAGATCTAACTGGATTTCATCATTTTCATCATGTCACCTCTTGATTTCACAGTACGAAAAGACAGGCTTTCACTTCTTTGGAGAATAAACTTTATAATAAGTATTTAGGAACTAGGAAAATGGTCAGTTCAATTTGTAACAGAAAACTGATTTACACAGAAAGGATGGAATCAAATCTGCATGAAAAATAACATATGTATTGTAATTGTTTCAAATCAAAAGTAGCAAACACAGACATTTCTAATTAAAATAAAAAAGATTTCCTTTGGTAGAGAAGCTCATTTACATTTCTTTGGAGCCAAACTGTCATTTTCAATTTGGGATAGTGTCTTGTGTCTCTTCAGGGTTTTGATTTAATAAATACATTAAAAATAGAAAGATTATGAAAAAAAAAAACAACAAATTGTGAGAACGTGAGAAGGTTGTGTTTAAAATAAATTTTCAGGGTTTTAGGGTTTAATTCTTGCTAGCTCATAAACTATTCTACTGATTTAAACCATTTAAAAATCATAGAGAAATGTAGTCTATTTAGGCTGATTTAGCAAACGTTAAGTAATATTTTTACTTAAATAAAAACAGTTCATTTAAGATGATACTTTATGGCTCTGATTCATAATTCTGAGTTTAGTTTAGATCATTCAAATGTCATTGATAGAACAAACTAAAATACATTTTAAAAGTCACACAAATTTAATCGAAAGAGATAAAATAATGTTAACCAAAACTGTTTTATTTTTTTTGACTGTTCAAACACTATTATTTAATTTGAGTTAATTCGTTTTAAATGCTTCCTGTTTGATCTCCAGCAGTCATACCTGAACGCTGTTTTCCGACCGATAACAGGAAACCTTTTCAAACATGGGATGTAGAGTTTTGTTATTGTTCTTTCTTTTCCCCAATTCCAATTCCTCCAAAAATGTTCCTCCCCTCTTCCTCTGCCCTTTAACCTTTCCCTGCCTACCCTCTTCTTCTCCATCTCATGCCTCTCTCCCTCATGGATCAGTTGCTGATAGACAGTCATTGATCATATCCCGAGCCCAACAGAAGGTTAATCGCTGGCACAGTGGGTGGTGACATGGACGGGATGCGAATCCCTTTGAGGTTCATCACTCTTTTTTGGAGTTGAGGACCCACCTCCAGTTTACCAGCACTTTCCTCCCCCCTGTTTTGCCTTAAGAAGTGTCGTCTTCCCTTTCCAGCCCAAAGCGGGTGTGTTGAGGCGCATGCCCAGCATTCCAGCTGTGTGGTGAGGAGGTTCCAAACATCATAGCATTTCTGTGGGGGATTCCAGCCGCATTCTGAGCTTATACATGCCCGGGACGTTTATAACACCTTCACACCCGTCCTTCATTCCTAAAGCCACTGGTTGAGGTAACATTCCAGAACTAAACTGACAGCAATTGTGAGGGGGAAAAATCAAAGCAATTATAAACTATTAGAATTAGATGAATTAAAAAAGCATAAAGAAACAACAATTACTTATATATTACACGAAGAAATCAGCCTGGAGTGTACGAGGTCTTTAGTAATCTAAATGTATTTACTTGACATGAAATTCTGGAAGGTGACATGTCCTGACATGTGAGATGTTTTTTTTTTTCTGTGGCAGCTGTAGATTTTTTAAATGTTTTTTTTGAAAGAAGTCTCTTATACTCAGCAAAGGTGAATTTTATTTGATCAGAAAAAACAGTAAACAAAAAACTAACATTGCCAGGTATTATTACATTTTAAAATAAACTTTTCTATTATAATGCATATTTAAAATGTAAATTATTTCTTTGATGGCAAGCAAAATTGTGTCACGTGATTCCTTCAGAAAATCATTCTAATATGCTGATTTGCTTTTCAAAAATACAGATTATTATTAGTTTATATATATATATATATATATATATATATATAAACTGAAAAAATTGTGTTACATTATTTCAGAATGCAGTATATTAATGGTGGTGTTTTTAACATTGGAAATGGAAAAAGTTGCTGCTTAAGTTTTTATAATAGCAATTTGCATATACTCCAGAATGTTATAAAGAGGTGATCAGATGAATTGCATAGTCCTTCTTTGCCATGAAAATTAACTTAATCCCAAAAAAAAAAAACCTTTCCACTGCATTCCCTTGCTGTCATTAAAGGACCTGCTGAGATCATTTCAGTAATCATATTGTTAACTCAGGTGAGAATGTTGACGAGCACAAGGCTGGAGATCATGATGTCAGGGCTGATTGGGTTTGGAATGGCAGACTTGACATGTTAAAAGGAGGGTGATGCTTGAAATCATTGTTCTTTCCATATGTTAACCATGGTGACCTGCAAAGAAAACGCGTGCAGCCATCATTGCGTTGCATAAAAATGGCTTCACAGGCAAGGATATTGTGGCTAATACGATTGCCCTAAATCAACAATTATAGGTTCATCAAGAACTTCAAGGGGGAAAGAGGTTCAATTCTTGTAAAGAAGGCTTCAGGCGTCCAAGAAAGTCCAGCAAGCGCCAGGATCGTCTCCTAAAGAGGATTCAGCTGCGGGATCGGAGTGCCACCAGTGCAGAGCTTGCTCCGGAATGGCAGCAGGCAGGTGTGAGCGCATCTGCACGCACCGTGAGGCAAGACTTTTGAGGAAGATGGCCTGGTGTGCAAGAAGGGCAGCAAAGAAGCCACTTCTCTCCAAAAAAAAACATCAGGGACAGATTGAATCTTCTGCAGAAAGTATAGTGAATGGACTGCTGAGGACTGGGAGCAAAGTCATATTCTCCGATGAAGCCCCTTTCCGATTGTTTGGGGCATCTGGAAAAAGGCCTTGTCCGGAGAAGGAAAAGGTGAGCGCTACCATCAGTCCTGTGTCATGGCAACAGTAAAGCATCCTGACACCATTCATGTGTGGGGTTGCTTCTCATCCAAGAGAGTGGGCTCACTCACAATTCTGCCCAAAACCATCAGTCCTGTGAAAGAATGGTACCAAAACAACCTCCAAACAGCAACTTCTTCCAACAACCCAACAACAGTTTGGTGAAGAACAATGCATTTTCCAGCACGATGGAGCCACCGTGCCATAAGGCAAAAGTGATAACTAAGTGGCTCGGGGACCAGAATGTTGAAAATTTTGGGTCCATGGCCTGGAAACTCCCCAGATCGTAATCCCATTGAGAACTTGTGGTCAATCCTCAAGAGGCGGGTGGACAAACAAAAAAACCCACTAATTCTGACAAACTCCAAGAAGTTATTATGAAAGAATGGTTGCTATCAGTCAGGATTGGCCCAGAAGTTGATTGAGAGCATGCCCAGTCGAATTGCAGAGGTCCTGAAAAAGAAGGGCCAACACTGCAATACTGACTCTTTGCATAAATGTCATGTAATTGTCGATAAAAGCCTTTGAAACGTATGAATGCTTGTAAGTTATTATTCAGTACATCACAGAAAACAACTGAAACAAAGATCTAAAAAAGCAGTTTTAGCAGCAAACTTTTTGAGTTTTTTTTAAACTAATATTTATGTAATTCTCAAAACTTTTGGCCACGACAGTGTATATTATATATATCTAGATGTAATATTTAAAAGAAATATTTATGGTTAATCACTTTTCCGGAAAATCTTTTTGATCTTTTTTTTTTTTTTTTCACAAATTCTCTTGATGAAGAGAAAACTGAAAAAAGAACAGCATTGATTTGAACTAAAAATATTTAGTAACATTATAGTCTAATGTCTTTACTGTCACGTTTTGATCAATTTAATTTACCCTTGCTGAAAAAAAATATTAACTGGTGGTTTTTTTAAGCTTATTGAACCCAAGTTTTATATGGTATATTACAATTGTCAAGTTGATAATCTTAAATTGTCATGATTTTTAATCACTCTTTTACATTAACTAGATCATTTTAAATGTTAAATTATAAATTATATAAGCTGTGTTTATTATAGTATATTATATTTATATATACTGATGTATGCCTGAAATATTGTATTTAATATAAAATAGTTAAACAAGAATTATAAACAATATAATATATATAATGGTATCACACATATTAAAAAAAGAAATGTTCTAAAAGTGGGGGTTTTCACAGTGATGCCATAGAGAGAGAGAGAAAAAAAAACGAGACCCTTCCCCAAAGAACCTTTTAGTGAACAGTTTCATAAAACAACCGTTTTCTCCTTTTTGTGAAGAACATTTTTACTAACTTAAAGAAACGCACTTTTGTCCACTTTTAAGAATCTTTTGTGGATTGGGAAAAGTTCCATGGATGTTAAGCATCCTCATGGAACCATAAATGCCAATAAAAGAACCCTTTATAAAAGTTCCAAAATGCTAAAATGTGATATTTGATATTCGCTCTAATGTTCCAGCCACATGATTTTTGTGTTTATAGTAGCCCTACTGAAAATGTTACTCAACTTTTTAAAAGTATTAACCAGAGAACCTAAAATACACATTTTCATCAACTACTAACAAATGTATTCGGCTTCAACATCATTTTTTGTTTTAGCACTCTCGCCGGCGCGCTCTGTGAGTAGCCAGAGGTCCAAAGATACTTTCCAACGCATTGCTGTTCCTCAGTAGCTCCTCCAATCCATTAACTAAACTTCAGAGGATATTTCCTCACTTCATTTGACAGAATACATGCGGAATGTACACAGGGGTCAAAGGCAGGGCAGGGCTGGAGGGAGCCCACAGGGGCAACGCAGACCTTATCCAAACACGCCCTGAGGGTCGGGGGGAGGAGTGCTGGACGTTACTTTAAAGATAACCTATAAATCAAAAAGCATGCACCTACATTCGCCCTTCATCTGTCCTGATCAGGAACTCTACACCACTTACATTCTGTATGATTCAGAAGCAAACAAATAAAGCTTTCGGCTCTTTATTATTAGAAACAATTGACGTTATTTTCCTTTAATGTCCACACTTGCCTGTTTTACGTAAGTGAATAAGTGTGTGTCATAAACATCTGCTCTTTCCATTCAACACCACTCCTCCATCCAGGTTAACTTCATACTGTGGCTCAGCCATGCTGACTCAATCCACACCGTCCCAGTGGAATCCTGTGCACAGCCATCCAGACCGAGGGCCTTTGGGTGCTATGGCCAATGTGTGAACAGGGGGTGGACCCTAGAAATTCCACAGCCACAGCCGTCTCTCTAACACTTGCTTGACCTTAACGACCCTCGATAACCCCCCTCTCCCACAACCCCGATGCCCTGATGGACATTTCAAGGGAGCAGCAGATTTAACCCTACAATGTCTCACAATCTGATGTATGAATTTCTAAGGCTTCTAAATGATCAGCATGAGCAAAACTTTGCTGATAAACATGTTGTACACAATTACATGCATTCTGTTGTCTGATCAATATTTATTTTTAGCAAGTAAAAACGTCATTTTCATATAAACTGTGGTAAAAACAACCATCTTCAGGTTGTGGTACAGATGGTCTTTTGCTGTAAACTTTACTGATTTTTATAAAAGTAAATGTAAGTATAACTTTCATATTGGTATTAGTATTTCAAGATGAACATTTACTGGACCTGAAGCAACTTAAGTTGATTATGAGTAGGCTAATTATATTACTTTAACACTCATTCTGTATATCATGTAGTATTAAATATGAGACATCAAGGCTTTGATGAATGATGTTCATTTCTCTATCATCATTGCATGGATTGTATGTTTAGACCCCACAATAAAAAACTACAGAACTTTGATTAAAATAAATAAATAAATACATAAATAAAAAAACTTATTTTGTCTTACTAAGACAGAATATTGGGGAGATATAGTGTCAAGTTATATATTTAACATGCATTCTATAATTCTGTTATTGTTCTATAAAAAATCTCTTGAAATTTACACTGCAAGCTATCATTTCATCATGCTTTAGTAATAAACAAAATGCACAAAACTGCTCCATATTTTATATGAGGACATGTAATCACAGAGATGGTATTTCTTAATTATGGGAGATTCTCTCCCGTATGCATTGCTATATAGAGCCATAAAAGCTTGATGTGTATCTAAAATATGAAACAAAAACATAGCACACATGCAAATAAAAAAAAGTTTAATTTGTCTAAAGGTTCCATAAAAAAATAATAAAATTAATTCCCCACATATTATTAATATGTCTGTTTTACAGGGTTAAAATGATTTCTTTAAGTGTGACGTGTGTCATTATCGGGGATGCCATGCAGACCGATAGGCCTACAGATAAAACTATTTGCAGTTTGATTCTTCTCAAAAAGTAAATCAGATTAAAACCTTAATAAAAAAAAAGAGGAGCTATATTTCAAGCCCAAGTTAGATTGTGTTTTTAACCAAAAGCTGTATTTGGAAACAAATTTCGCCCAGTCCGTCTTCTCAGCCCCAGCACTAGCAGTGTGTTGAGAGCCTGCTCTCTCTCTGGTTGTGTTGATTCGGCTCTCCACACGTGCACGAGCGGCCATTTCCCCTCGACGCGCCTCTGTACGGGAACTGACGTCACAACCTCAGTTAATTATGGATTCAATTATTTAGAAGAATATTTTCCGTATTAATGCACGTATTATACATCTTATAATCTTAACCACAAACGTATTGGTTTCCATATTTACATTTGGGTTTAAAGCCTTACAGTATTATTTTATTAGATTATTCTAATTACAGAAATCCTATTAAATAAAAATGAAAGTTTATAGAGTCATAAAATAGAGGCAGGGATGCAGTGGCGGTGTGAGAGTGAGCTGCAGTGAGGTTACATTGCCACCTTGTGGTCGCAAAGTGAACGCCATAAAAGAAATTTATCACAAGTGTGACTTTCCATTATAGTAAGGTCTAAAACATAATAATGAACCTCATTTAGTCACTCTTAAAAAATTCTGTAATTAGCTAGAAGGTCATATCTGGACCAAAAACAAATACCACTTACGACCAGCTTGTATTCAACCAGGAAAGAAAACATATTCACACTGCACGGGTCTTACTGCACATGAATAATAATAAATAAAAAAAAAATCGTTAATTAATTTCATTGCAGCTGTTGACTCGTGAAACATGACACAGTGGTTAGACGTCATGTTTAGTGTGGTACAGCAGAATCCTGGACAGTCAGTGAGAAACAAAAGGGAGGTTATGATTGCTGAAATGTTTCAGTAGCAGCTCATTTGGATCCACATTTCACTACACCTTTTATTTATTTATTCAAATCTTTTTTTTTCTTTTGTTAACATTTGTTTTTTTTTTATACAGAATCCTTTGTAGGCTGTTAATGTTGATAGCCCAACAGAGCTCAGCGCCCTCTGTAGGCAGGGGTGAGGACGATGAGAGGAGAAAAAACAAAAAAAGATTGAAGTACAAAACGAAAAACCCACAGCATTAGGGGGGGAAAGTGGAGAAAAAAAAATACAAATAATCGGATAACAACACAAAAGCAATCTTCCATAAAAAAAATGAAACATTTTAGCTTACTTTCAATGCAGTCATCATGATGGTCATTTATATTGTTCCTTTGTTTGATTGCATGTCGTGTAAGGGTGGCAGAGGGACAGTGAGGTGGTTTTTGGGTAAAACGGTGTCCGTGATGCTCAGGTTAACCTTGTCCCACTGCCAAGCAAACGTTTGATACTGAATATTCAGGCAACGCAGTGCCAATGTTTGCGCGAAGGTTCAGGCCGGCGGCGCGGGGGGTCAGAGCGGTCCAGTCTCGTTGCCTCCTCTCCGTTTTAATGAATTTTCTTGTGCGACTGTTCGTCCCATGACCCCATGTGTCTGCGTCTCAGAGTTTCAGAGTGTCGCACTAGCGCGGTTGCTCTGGAAACGCAGCTTTGAAGAACGACACGCTGTACAATTGACATGCAAGGCCAGACGACTAACAGTTTAAAAAACAGGTAACAACAGGTAAAAAAAAAAAAAATAAAGAAACAAACAGCAAAACACACACACACACACACACACTCAATTCCAGTTTCACCATTACAGAGCCAACTGGGTTGAAGGAATGACTACAAAAAAAACAACTAATGCTTGAAATACTAGCGGAAAATTCATTGTTTAAATAACTGAGCTTAGTACGATCATTACCCACTTCCCCCCATGACACGACTGAGCTCATCTTCAGCAGTCCATCCAGAGCCTGTGGAGCCAACGCCATACATTCATACATAAACACAAACGCAGATCATACACAACCTTGTCTTCAATTGGCCGAGATGGACCCGGCCCGTTGCGATGGAAAGAGTTTTATGGAAAGAGGCAAAGAAGTGACCTATGCAGATCAAGTTATGGAGGGCAACAGGAAGAAATGTAAAAACATTTCCCATTTTGCGCAGTTTGAGATCGAAAAGTTACGAAATGAAAACCGGTTCCTATTTAAATTCATCCTCGCTCTTGTTCGCTCATGATCTCACGCACGCTTGCACCTCGACATGATAACCCCTAATACATGTGTACACGTATATACATAGAGCTGTACGCCCCCACAATTTATAATGCATCATTTCTGTATATGCCAAGAATAAAATCTTTCTAAATAAAATACATGTTTCTGCGAAGGAAGGGTTGTTAGAAAGGGAAACTGGCGGGCGGGAGGGATGGATGCGGGTTGGGTTTATCAGAAAGGGAAAGAGGAAGAGAGAAGGAACGGGGAAAACGAGGCTGTCCTCTACTGTGTGCTGGTCCCTTACAGGGTCATCGACATCCCAAGCTGTGGCAGAATCTACGTTCCTCATCCACAGTTCGTTTAGAGCAGGAAATAATAAAAAAAAAGTCTCAGTCTGTAAATCCATAATGATGCCAAACGGTACAAAATGGAAACACACTTGGAGCTCAAAGGAGCTCCGGTTCATGTCCAGACGACGAACGAGCGATCCGGTAACATGTGGCTGAGTCCGGGGGAACAGGAAAGGGTTGATGGGATAGAAGGAAGATAGAGCGGGGAAGGTGGCGTGATAAAGGTGGAATGGAGCTGAGAAAAGAAAGAGAGGTAGAGGAAAAAACACATGGTATGATTGGAGACGTGAGGAGCGCGCATGAATCCATCTGGCAGTTGAAAGTCCGCGAACAGTTGTTCATCCACTGGCTAGAGGATGACAACGGGAATGAGGGACGATGAGAAGACGAGTGCCTGTTCCTCTCTTCCGACTCTCTCTCCTCTCTCTCTCTCTCTCTCTCTCTCCGGTGGGTGTGGGTGGGTCGGTGGGTGGGGGTACTTGTGCTGGTCGGAGCTGTATCATACCTCCAGGAAGCGGGAGCTGCTGGACTTGGTGTTGAAGGTGCTCGGACCACATGCGCCGTAGGTCTCCCTGTGGAGCACCAGACAGGGGAGTGTTATTTACATGTGTTTTGTGCATAAAAATAAACGATGGGACCTTTTCAGAAATGTAATGGGTCAATACACAAACTCACACACACACACAACATATAAAAACTTAAACTAATATAGGCTACTACTAGGGCTGGTCCCGAATACAATTTTTTTGAGATTCGAAGCTTCGGAGAGAGGGGGCTGAACATATTCTTCTCTCGAACACCGTGTGTACACCGGACGCGAGCGGCATGGCGCGACAAAATACGACAGAATCTATTATGCTGTCTACAACTGGATGCGGCGCGCACGGCACAAACAAATTCTCGACTGTAAACTGCTGCTGCGTTTCTATTTATTTTATTTCAAATGATTTTCAACGGTCGCTTGTCTCGTCTAGTGGTAGACAGACTTCAGCTGTTGCGGGGCGGGCGACACAACTGTTCCGTCCAGTGTAGACACAGTGTAATAGAACCAGGAATCTCTGTGTGTTTGTCTGTTTGCATTTTTATTATGTCGAGAACCGTTCATCCAGTCGACTTCACGTGTGGCGGGTGTGGCGCTGCGGACCCAAGGGAGCGCAGTGTTGCATTTTGTTGCAATATGGACACATGACACATTCAGAATTAATAAACTTTTAACAAACTATAGTACAGCGCGAGCCAGAAGTGGGCAGGGCTTATATGCTCCGAAAAACAGACACTGCACTAGTGATAGAAAACACACAGATCTGTTAAGAGCAATACTTTTAATATAGACAAATTATTATTAGGCTTTCCAAGCAAATAAAGTGCACGTTTTTATCATGTGTAAAATTACCGAACGAATATTCGAATAATCAACTATTCTGGTCCAGCGCTGGCTACTACAATTCATTTTTTAATTAAAGTAAAAAAAAATAAAAAATAAAAGAATAGGTCAGTTATTATTTCTGATGTACACATTCACACAAATTATTGAAATAAAACTAAATAGACTTACGGAACAAAAATCTCTAAGAAAGAACAATATTGTTCAAGTACAAATAGAATAAAAATCTACCAACAATATTATTCATAATAATAAAGTTTAATCAGATTTTACAATTTGTTTTTTTATTTGATCTTCCTTGTAAATATCTAGTTTATACTAAGTTAACATCAATAATAAGATATTTTATTATAAAAAAGTAATTTCCCATCTACTATATCTGCTCTTATCTACTTATCAGCTCTGAAATGTGTTTGAATATGATGAATAAAGTGCACAGTTTAATTATATAGTCTATGTGAGAAGACTGATGCATGTGATAAAAGCACAATGTCCCAGTGCCCATCATTCCTGTCACACTTATTTGACCCATTAGCCGCGGCATACAAATATAAGATACAGTCACAGACTATTACAGTAAATGTCAGTGGGTCTGCAACCGCATTACAGGAAGTTTACAGATAACCGTGACATTTCACTCAGCACACTTTCATCTGTCACATCAGAGGTTTGACAGCTAGTCTTATCATATAGTTACAAGAGACGAGCACATACCAGTGTTTATGCTGCCATCAGTACTGTTCTTCTATAAAACAGCACAAACCTGTGTAGATCTGTGTGGATATAATTACGTCCTCATCTTCGTTAATGCTCATTTCACTTACTAACACTTATTTCGCCAACAAGCACCAAACCTTTATTTTGCCTCACCTTCTTTACTGACACATTTGATCCCACTGATCTATCTACTGCATCCGTGCATTTGGTTTTAAAGGGACAGTAGCCTAATTTAGTTGCTGATATCTGTGCCGTTAATATTAATCAAACAACAAAAAGAAAGAGAAAATCACATACTGCTCTTGACTGAATCGCTTTAGTTACCCTAATAAGGATTGATCTAAATGTAATGAAGAATGTAACTGTACTGTACTTTAATTAAAAATTTTTTTTTCAGATGACTAAAATATGACTAAATCTAAATGGCCTTTTCATCAAAAGACTATGACTAAAACTAAATCAAAATTTGCTGTTAAAATTAACCACCGTTTGAACAACCATGGATATTTCACTAACATGTTTAATTGTGCAGAAGCGCTGATGAAAACAGCACAGACCTGTGTGGCTATGCTTTACATCATCTATGATTACATCTGTTCAATCCATGAAGGTCACAAACCCCAAGAGTCACACACACACACACACACACACACACACACACACACACACACACACACACCCACCCCTCACCACCAATCCATTCAACCAACAACAAAAAAACCTTATTCATCCTTTCATATTATTAACAACTATACCAACCAGAATACAGGTCAACACAATTTAAACCACAGACCCTACATGGAAACACATTGTGTGAGCTTCTTGTTTCAGAAGATGGGTTTTCAAATTTAACTTGCTAATCGTAATTTGCTTTTCCCTGCTTTTATTTTTACGCACACACACAACATGCTTTAACAGATTTCAAAACATGATTTTATCTTGCTGATGGGTTATCATGTCCAACAAGTACTATAGCATACCTTGACACAAAAAAAAGGTAGTAAACCATTTGTGCTTCGACATGCTACATATTTGAACGTTGGCATGAACGGTTTTTGTTTGTTCAATGATTATTGAATATTTGCCCGATGTCATGAAGAAAACCTGCATATTATTTCTTAAGGGTGCATGTAGCTACTGTAACAGCATTTTTAACTTCAATAAACGTGTAAAAACATTCCACAATTGATCGTTTCTATGGAAAAGAGAGGCTGTTGCCATGGCGACGGCACTACACAGAACTGATCAGATTATGTTTCACCACATGCAGAACAAAACATCTGCCACAGTGAAAGGAAGCCGGCGTACATTTGATGCTTCAAGAGAAGGAATGCGATGTACCCGCAGAGATGCACAGGTGTGTGCGCTAGCACATAAATAATGCAGCAACGTGTAACGGATACGGCACACACCTTGCTCAGATAACCGAGCGATGACCCGATGTACACTTCTGCTTTGTTGGTTTCGGAGCAAGTGAGGAAATGGCGATTCTACTACGAAAATTAAGTTGACACTGTTTTGACGTTCCTAGAAATGAGGCCCTAGCCTCCCTGTGGAGATTCTGCTGTTGGTGCTAACAGACACACCTTCAGGTAGGCCATGGTGAGCAGAGGCAGCAGGGTGAAGGGCACCAGGTACAGGAGGGCAGGCTGGGCCGCGCGGTGAATGCGAGAGGCCACGGTTGCAGTCAACAGACCTGAGACAGGAAGACAGAGAACCATCAAACAGCGTAGGAGCAGAGTGTTGAATCTAAAGCGTCACAGTCAATAATATTAAACAAGAGGAACAAGTGCAGTCAGATGACTGAATGAACGAGTCTTTTTAGTGAATCAAACACATTACTGTATATTGTTTTTAAGGCTAATGTAGTTACTGACTGGTTGATCACATAAGAGTGCATTTTGCCAGTAGTAGTTTATTTAAAGAGAAGCCACTTTTTTTTAGCATTAATATATATGGGATTGCCATGCCTAGTGTTGAATCACTCTTCTGAACTATATCCTTTTCTCATGATCCTCATGTGTTTTGGAAATGGTTTGAAATCAACATGATAAATCTGGAATAATCAAACTCATGTTTTTTTTTTATTTTGTTTTTGTAGACAAACTGATAAACAAAACTGTAAATAGAGGGGATGCTGACATACCTACAGGATAGACAACAATATGATAGATGGATGGACAGATTGAACAACAGACAGCACAAGGAGATGGAAAAAAGAAGAAGAGTGTGGACAGACACATGATTTATAGAGCGATAGATGGAACACAGACAGACAGAATTATAGATAGACTAAAGCCCAAAGTATACTTCAGTTTTTTGTACGTGCAAACTAGCGTAGGGGTGTGATATATATGTAGTTTACAATAGTATTGTACTTGTTTGTTTAAACAATATGCGATTTGACATTATCTAGTATATCGCAAAAACTGAACAAAAAACACACCCAGAGAGTGCATAGATGCATACACTACATGATGTAGGTTAGACTCCTGCGCGTGCCCGTTTAGTTCACACGCTTTCACACGTGTGATTTAGTCTATTAAAATACATTTAGAATTCCCTCAAAATTCAGATAAGGGAGCAAAAATGGCGCCCCGTATGACTTTTATATGCTTATATAATCTGATACAGTTAAAAGTCTGTGCAAATGCATCTAAATCCCACTTTAGATGCAGGTTCTGTGCCACTTTTCAAAACTGTGCCGTGGCTAAAAAAAAAGCTTTGGGAAACACTGCAATAGACGAATGACAGAGAATGACAGACAGGCAGACAAATGAAATGACAAACCGACCGAATGAATGATAGATAGACTGACAGAACAAGACTGAATTAAAGATACAGATAAAAATCAAATTCTGCTGTAACTCTTCACAATCCAATCCAACCTCTTTTATGTGAGTGTGGTGTTCGGATGATCCGTTTTGCGATGATCCGTTTGCGATACCAACCAACAGTAACCAATGCGGGTGCAGTGGAAGTAGGAAACCCGCTGCATGCGGCCGGACATGTTGACAGAACCGGGCACTTCTCCGTTGGCCTGTTTTCTTATAGTTGTCGTATCGAGCACGAAGCACAGCAGCAGGCCAGCATGACGAATATCACCCGATGCCCAGCATGGAGAAGTGTGCTGCCCGTGGAGCTGGGGAACACCAGCTTTCCTGGCAGGGAGAGGCGGGGGATGTCCGACCCATGCCGGGGCCCAGGTGCAGCTTGCGTGAGAGCACTGTCGAGGGGGTTGTCGGCAGGCTGCGTCGCCACCTTCACCATCACGTTGCTGTTGAAGATGTAGGCGGAGAAGAAGACCTACAGGAGAGGGAGGGAGATGAGTCAGAGGACAGACCAGCTTGCCCTGCTGTTTTAAGACGCTGAGAGAGAGTGATGTCAGGCTTGTGTAAGCGTGTTTGGAGTGATTTGAGACACTGGCGAAAAGGTCTCGACAGTCAGCACTGGGGTGGGATGGGGAACAGCGTTTCAGAGTTGCAACTACAAATTATTTTGATGTGATCTCGTGGTTAAAATCTGGACTTGCAACCCAAGGGTCACCAGGTTTGCATTCAAATGGCACTTAACTCTAGATTGCTCCAGGTGCATTTATCTACATAATAAAGCATCTGTTTAAATGAGTGCTCCAAAGAGAATAAGTAAACAGCCCCTTTACAAGAATACTTCTGAAAAACAATTTAATGTGCTGCAATACAACACGCTTTATGGCACCAGCTGGGTGGAGTGGTATAGCAGTAGAAATGATGGTGACATTAGATACACATCAGTCTAAATTGGGCATGAATGCTTTAATTATTCGCATGTGAGAGTGACAAAAAAACCATGAATGAAATCCGAAAATAAAAAGCAGGATGTTTTCCAAACAAGTCAAGGAAGAACTTGTTACTAAGCAATGCTTTTAATTCCTAGAAAGCACCACGTTTGAAAACAATTTAGACCATGATTATTTAGGGCTGCATGATTATTCGAAAATCAAAATGGAATAAATCACAATATGGCTTTTTAAGAAATAAGAAGACAGCCATAAATGTTTAGTATAGAAATTTTACAGTAAAATATTGCAAATACAATACAATCTTTTTTTTAAATTTAGCAATTTTTAACAATGAACCAATAATAATAATTAATAGTTTTAATACTACTACTAAGTTAATATATTATATTTATATGTATATTATCTTATATATAATTACAAAATTTTGAAGGGTTTTTAAAGGTTTGTATAAAGAGAAAATTAACAAACCTCCCCCCCCCTCATAATCAGATTTTTCACCCCTAAATTAATGCACCCCTATGAATAGTGTGTGTATATTTCACAAACAATTTTAGAGTCAGGACTATCCATTTCATAATATTAGTTTTAGCACGTTCATATTTAACTCAAAGTTACCCGTGCCAGGCCCTTGGTTCATGATAATTATATTGTTTGGTTTTGAATCCAATTAGTTTCCAAAAAAAAAAAAAAAAAAAAAAAAAAAAAAAAAAGACAAAGTTAAAAAGCTTATGTAACTTGATTGAGATTATTTACCGCTCACCTAGAAATAAGAAAAATCTTTTATCAATAATAATAATAATTTTATTTTTTATAATATATTACACTGAAATTCCAGGAAAAAATAGAATATGTAAGCCCAAATTATATATGTACAAAACTAATTTTCAAGCACTTTTTAAAGTCACCCATGAAACTGAAGAAGTGACGGATCTTTTTCTTCTGTATTGTGACATACATCAGAGTGAAAAAAGGTCACTTGAATTGGGAAAATACAAAGAAAAAAAATAAGCTTGCATTCAATGTTATAAGAAAGAAAGGCAGGGTTTTATGCGAACTAAATGATATACGTCATCAGAGAGAAGTCTGGGCACTTTTCTCAGTAGATTGCAACTTTATAACATGCATTTAGAATACAGATAGATCTGTCGTGCCAACTTCAAGCAAAAGCCTTTAGATCAAATGGGTTTTTAAGGCATTAGAACTTGTCTAAACTACTGGTAGTGTATAAATGGTTACTGTGACATTAAATCGACGCGTGACGTGACTGATACGAGGTGACTGTGCCATCCCATCACTAGGAACCAGTGTGACTTGCTGCATTAATGGCTTACAACCCAGAACACATCATAGATGAGGAGGGCCTGACAGCAGCAGGCACGACACCTTGAGACTAGGCAGCCGATCACGAAATGCTATCATGGCCACAACAGAGACCCAGGATGACTGGCAAGAGCTGCGGGAAGCAGACAAAAATGCTACATATGATTGAGACAGAAAAATACCCACCAACAAGACTCCATACAGAAAGGCAGTACGAGTTAAACCCAGAGGACGTGTTTACATTCCTCTTCCTACACACAAACACCAGTAACAGCATGCTGACGTACCGTCCATAAAAAGTCCAGTGGCCCCGTCAGCACCCAGAGATGAGAACCAGCATGACAGAGAGTCGAAAACGACAGCAGCTCCGCAAACGTGAAGCGGCCATCAGCAGCCGAGACGAGATCCTGCAGATCAAGAGAGCACGCTTGGCCTCACACGCTGAATACACCTAGCAAACACACGTTCACTCGGCTGAGACATCAGGCTCTCTTTTTCACACCCCAGCATCTGATCATCTCACACTGTGTGTCCATTAATACACAGGAGGAATGTTTCACCCAAAGCAAACAGAACGGAGATTCTAGATTACATCGTGAGATTGAGTGAAGCCACAAGGCAAATCCCTGTGAACAAACAGGTTCACTGTCTGTGTCAGAAAGATTTTAAAAGCAAACCTTTCAACCAACAAATATCTTTTAAGTGTTAATGAACTGCCTTGAGCAATAAACCTAAATAAATGTATGGGTGTATGTATGTATGTTGTATATGTATTTGTATATGTAGTAATATAGTATGTATGTGTATGTGTATGTATATGTATGTGTGTAATATATATATATATAATATATATATATATAAATATGTATATGGTATGAGCTATGTATATGTACGACATATATATACATACACACACACATGTTATATGTTATAATATATATACTAATCAATGTATCTTCGATGTGCCAAAAGCAATGTAGTATATATATATACATATACATACATACATGTGTCGTATGTATATATAATATATATATATATATATATATATATTATATAATATACCCCCCCATCTATTATATATATATATATATATAGATATATATATATATAGCCTATACCACATACACACACACACACATGTATAATTATAGTATATATATGGGTGGTGTGTGCTGTGTGTGTGTGTGTGTGTATTATATATACTATATATGAAAATATAAAGTTTTCATATCTAACAAATTGGATGTAAATGTATGATTCAAAAACAAACAAATGTTTCAGATTTGTGCTGTTTCTATATCACTAGTATTCAAACTAAAAAACAATCTGACACAATTGAATTATGTCCCGAATTTTTCCTTGCTTTTTGACATTTGTTACTGGAACAGTATCACAATATTCATATCTGTAATTTGCAGCAGTATTCTATTATTATTTTGAGAAAATTTATTTTATTATTATTATTTTAACAAAATAAAGTACATTGTCATAAGTTTGTTGGGGATGGGGAAAATACATCACATAATTAGGGTGGGAAAAAAATAAAAATAAAATAAAATAATAGATTCTTAATGTTTTCTCAAAAAGGCAAACAAAAATAAATTTCTCATAAGAATTATATCATCATCATCCACCAAAATGGTTTAATATTCATATCTACTTTAATTCAATATAACATTTTATATTTATACCCCACATTTAATTATTATTTAATTATTGTAAATGCAATTAAAAAATTTTAATGATTTTTTTTAAACTATTATTAATAAAAAGTTGGGCATCAGCTGTTTATCAGCTAGAAATCATGTACACATGATCTACTGAGGGAGACAATTATAGTGTTCCTGAGTGAAATGTCAAATAAGTATTTATATCTGAATAATTTGAATCCCAATGAGACACGGTTGTTGACATGAACTGATTAACCACTGCAGTTTAACCACAACCGTTCTGACGCGAGCTTAGTAAACATTTCATACTTGTTCTGTGGGGAGCAGGGTTTGGTCAGATACTGGCACATCGGCACGCAGGAGAATGCAAACGCGATGGTAGCTAGAAGACTGTGAAGTACAGTCGCCATAAAACAAACCCAAAGGATTACGTACAAATAGTACTCACGCATATGATGACAACGGTGCAGAGTATGAACAAGGTCCGTGTGTGAGAAAGGAGCGGTGGAAGGTCACTGGTGTGTTCTGCCATGGCGGAAACGTACCTGCAGTGCATATGTGAACACCACCTGAAACCTGAACCGAGTCGAAGAAGAAAAAACATGACGAGCATGGAGATGAGACACAGGAGGCTCCGATGGGCAAGAACAGCGCCTGTGTGGAGTCTAATGTGGTCTGAATACCTGTGCAAAATGCAATGGAGCTATCAGAACGATTCTCAGGTTTCTCTTTCAGAAGAGCACACTAACACACTGTCAGCATTTCAGAATGCACTTGCACCTTCCGATTTCTCTAGCGTGGATAAATGAAGCAGAAGTAATTATAGCTGTTTTTAATTGCTTAGTTGAGGACTCACTGTTGTTAGATGTTGGCATTGTTGAAGGAGCCGGTCGGTGGGGTTTCCGTCCTTGTCCTTCCTCTCCTGGTTCTCACAGTGTCCATGTTTAATGACCTGTGGTGGACAGACCATGGTTTACCCACAAACGCTCCCATTTCTCTGCCCCCGGAGTGAACCAACAGCAGAGCTGCATGAGTTTTATTCTCTGTATCATTAGTTTTGTGACAACAGTCACAGACAGCATATTTAATCTGAGAGAAGAATGAAGCACAGGCTTTTTGAATATGTTTGACTGTTTCAGTAGCACAATTATCGTTTCAAAGCCAATAGCCCATGAATATAGTTTTGTCCACTTCAAATCTGGAACAGACAAATTTTTCATTATCTAAACCAAGTCAACTGCCAAATTTCAGTAAAATATAAACTACTAAATGAAGAAATATAACACTAAATGAAAAATGTTTAAAAAAAAAAAAATCTCAAGAGAAAGTAAATATATCAGAAAGAGTTTTTTTTTATGTTTTTGAAAGATGTATCTTATGCTCCCAAAATACGGTTGAATACAATGTAATATGACATTAAATATTGAAAATAAATTAAAATAATAATAAAATATAAATGAGACCCTGGACCACAAAACCAGTCTTAAGTCGCTGGGGTATATTTGTAGAAGTAGCCAAAAAAACATCATATGGGTCAAATTATCTAATTTTTTCTTTTATGCCATAAATCATTAGGATACCTTTTTTAAGTACAGATCATGATCCATGAAGATATTTTCCTAACCATAAATATAATCAAAACTTTATTTTTGTTGTTAGTAATATGCATTGCTAAGAAAATTATTTGACAACTTTTAAGGTGATTTTCTCAGTATTTTTAATTTTTCTTGCAGCCTCTGTTCTCAGATATTCAAATAGTTGTATCTCAGCCAATATCGTCCTATCCTAATGAACCTAGTACATCAATGGAAAGCTTTATTTATTCATTTTGTTATTGGTGTATACATCTCAATTTTGAAAAATTGACCTTACTAAGACTGGTTTTGTGGTACCAGGGTCACATATATATAAAATGTATTCCAATCTTCAGAGTCACATGATCCTTCAGAGAATCATTCGTGCTGATCAAAAAAAAAAACATTTATTATCAGGTGGTGCATCGTAAATTATCCGTTGATCCGTACAGACCAGACCCCATGGTTCCGGCACGCATGCGATTCAAAGATTAAACTGTTAAATTTAACCATCATAGAGTTAAAGTTTATTGTTTGGCATGTGTTTGTTCTTGCCATTTTAAACCATTCAAGCAAAAGAGAACATGTGCCACTGTTTTTCTACCGCTGCCTTGCAAGCACACATTCTTGAATCGAGCACACGCAGAGAGAGAGAGAGAGAGAGATGCGCTATCACACAGACTGATTCCTCTTTCACTCTCTTTGAACTGAAACTAAAAACAAAGTTATTAAAATACTCGGTTTTGGCACAAGTATTATGGTAACACAGTTCAGTTATGTCTTAAGTGACACTGAAACACTGAGAAAGAAAGCAGATGTGCTGTCGTATATTAGGTACGTACTTGTTTTATTACTGACTTTATTAGTTGCAGCTAGTAGTTTTTGTTTTTGCAGTGGTATCAAGACACGCACTTAAAAGTAAGCGTTCAGTAATAAATGAAAAGCAAACAGGTTTTTTTTTTTTTTTTTTGCGGCATCCGAAAATGATCCAATCCGTCGACTCAAAATCCTAATATGTTCCGACCGACCATGAATTTTGTGATCGTGTTGCAGTTGTGCTGGCTTAATCATTGTTTTTGTAAACAGTGGAGTGTTTTTTATCAGGATTCTGTGAAAAGGACAGCATTTATTTGGACAATGACCATGAATCTTTTGTACCATTATAAAGCCTCTTTACTGTCACATTTGATCAATTGAATGCATCCTTGCAGTATTAACAAGTATTTAATTTTCTTAAAAAAAAAAATAATAATAGAAAAAAAATATTAGTTAACTTAATTATTAACTGACTCTGTATAGTACTTCCTTACAGAGAAGAGAATGGTCTATTTAAAACATTTATATTTTTCATTATAGTAGGGTTTATTTTCATTTTCATGAATACGTAGATTATACGAACTAAACATCACTTGAGATATTTAGTGACATTCATGACTACAATTCACAATGCTCAAAACAATAACAATACCACATGATTACATCTGTAATGTAAAAAATGCACTTGATCACCAAACCAAGCTTTTGTGACAGCACTGGTTCCAGATCTGCGGCTGCAAGAGATGAGAGCTCACATCACTGAAGCTGCCATAAACGATAGAGGGGATGGAGATGAGAAGGTTGACACCTTGCTGGAGGTCGACAAGGGGAGTACGCCCTGATATAAAGACAAAGAGACTGTTTTCAATTACTGTTTTCCCACAACAAAATGTAAGACGAAGGTGCCAGGTCAGGATATATCGTAACAAACAGACACAAAGATTGTCACCCCTGTACGACGCTTTCCTGTTGCAAACTATACACGCCCAAACTGCCCCTTTGAACACAATGACTAAGGTCAGTTTTTTCTGGATGCAAGTGTGCAGGGTGAAACATGAATCATCAGCTCCAGTCTGGTCCAGCTCTGTTACGGAGGCCGTGCGTGCATGAGAATGAGTCTGAAAGTTAACGGCATGTCTCACCCTCTACCCCCGGAGCTCCGCCCCGAGTGTCTTGTGAGACCTGCGTTTGCCTTTTGGATAATAACAAGCTTTTCGAGAAAGAGGGTCAGAGCCTGCACGCTGAGGACCACTCTCAAATATGAGTTACAGCAAGCAAGCGACAAGTTTCTTTCTCTTGGGTAAATAATGTGCGACTGCAAACAAAAGCAGACTTTGTGTGCATGTATGTAGTGCATTTTTATGCATGAATACGAAAAACGAGAGCGAGAAGGAAATAGTAGGACGGGAGTGCTGACCTTATCCTCAAATGCACTCTTTACTATGGACAACAATGGTTTTGAAGAAAACTCCAATCAGCAGAGTCACCAAAGAGGCCCTAAGGCTCAGCTCTATATGTAATGAATCCCTGAAACACAGGATATACACACATTATAGACAGGGCTCCAGAACTAATCACTTGGTGCCAAGCTCTACAGACCTCTAGCACGGTTAATTTTGGTAGCACTGGAAATAAGTTATCATTATTAATACTCTCACTAACTAATAATATGTCATGCTTTGTCTCCATTGGAATTGCACACATTGAACCGTAGCTATCAGCAATATGATAGAAAGCAGTAACATTTTTTTAACCAAAAACTTTGGGGCGGCAGATGTAAATGTATTTTCAATTTAACCAAAACAGTAACATCGGCTATCATATAGGTGTTCTGTGTAATATGCAACCTATTTGACCGGTATCTACCTGAAAAGCATACCAAATACCATATATATATGTTTGCAGATAATCTTTAAGAAACAGCCTACTTTAACATGTTTTTGTTTTATCTGAAAAACAATGCTAACTAACTCAGTAATTCTCCTTTGAAAATGTGCGTTCTCGCAGGGCCGGAATGTCCAGTATCCTTGTTTTTGGTTTTTGAAACCACAAGCCCACTGTTATCGTTTATCCCAATTGTATCTCGGCACCCTCTGACCGGGTTCTATGCCAGGTGGGGAAAACCACAGCGTATTTCATTTCATTCTATCGGTCAAGAGGCGTATTAGCACTCCGTTTCTGTCTTTGTGTCGTCAACTCTGGCCAACCTGCTGGGTGCATCAAGTCTGAGGAGAGGTGCTGCGTGTGAAAACCACTCTCCAAGGTTTATTTTGAACAACTCTTTGGTGACTGCAATGCCTAGTCACTCAACCACTGCGGTGTGAAATCCCTACATAACAGCAACCTTTAAAAAATTGTAACAAACTAATTTTTATAAAACCAACATAGTAAAATCGTATAATATTAGCCACCCGACGCCCTGGCTGAGTTAGTCGTACATACACACGCTTCGTAGTTCTATACAATGTCCTGTATGGTTAATAGTTTATGAAAAAGGGATTGCCGAAACATTTAGTATAAGAGTCAAAGACGAGGTGTGCGCAATTATCAGTGTCCACATCAAAATTGCTAAATTCACAAAAGTAATTTTTTTACGCGCCATGGAGAAACGTCTTAAATGGCAAGTAGAGTGTTTTTATGTTTCAAGCTATCTTTTTGGTGGAATTAAAATGTCAAAATATGGGTGAAATAATTTCCTTTGTCATTGTGTAACAGATACATTTACGTAAAAAAGGAAACAACATACTTCTCACCACAGCACTCAATACAAACTACATAAAAGAATAAGTGATCATACAAATTTTATTATATTTTTAATGATTTTAAAAACAACTTGCTGCCAAATGGGTAACACCTATTTTCCCTTCTGAACTATAGTGGCAAAGATTGGTAAAGATATAAAATTACAATTGAGTAGTTTTTGGTGCTGCACTGTGGATTCTGTTAATGTCATCTATGATTCTGGGATCTCACCCAAATAATTCCTGACACAAAGATTTTAGAAATTGGGGTATATGAACATTGATAAAAATACACTGGATGACATTTTAGTGGGTGTCTTCTGGTCATCATTGAAATAACACATGTATAAAGAGCAGTCATTGGTTTTTTTTTTTTTATAATGTAACAGGGCACATTCGAATGTATGGGGAAACCCCCACAAATTTCAAACTGTTTTAATCATTTAGCACTGTTTCAATGCTTGAAAACTCGTTTCGCTTTGACCTATAAACAAAAAAAAAATCCCAACAGACATAGCTTAATAACAAAAACACACTAATTAAATTCCATTACTCTTTACATAATGCCTACATTAAAATATAATAATTAGATATGAAATCCCCATATGGCCCCACTAACCTGATTACAGTCTCGTGTCAATACAGTAAATGAACGATATATGTTTTGTGAATTGCAAAGCTAACTAGATCATTGCAGAGCACAGTGTTTCTCCTGTTTTCTGCATCAGTTTGTTGAGAATGTCAGCGTGGATTCATCTGGCTTTAAACTGTTTTACATCACAGAGACATCATAGTGGCTTGTGGAGAACTCCGCAGAAGAACCCCAACGCTTTTTACTGGATCTCACAGCACTGTTTAAAAATTGGTCGAGAGTGGGTTGAGACCGGTCAGCTTAGAAAAAGTCCTTTGCTTTTAAGCTTAGCGCTTGGGCTGTCTTTTGGGCTGAGCTGACGGCCCGCGTGGGGCAGTCAGTTCAAACGTTTTAAGCCTTTTCGTTTCACTTTTGGCCCGCTTTTACCCTTTAAATGATTCTCTCATATCAATGATATGGCAGCGGGTTATCAGTCTGTCAAATGGTTGTGGTACCTCTAAAATTAGTCACATTGACAAGAAAAAAAGGTTGCAAAAATGCAACAAATCAGTAGCAGTCTAGAAGCCCTGCATATATCCAGACTACAGAAGAGATGAAAAAGCTAGTAATGAGGGGTGTTTGTGGACACGGCTCAAAGGCAGGCGCGCGAGGAATGTGTGCAGCCACTGTGAGGGGCCGTCTGGGCCCCTAAAAACCCTATATAAACTGCTCAACTGAAGCTCAACTGAGCTCAGACTGCCAGCAATGTTTCAGAATCCACAAGTGCCCACTGGGAAAGAAAACCACACATGTAAGACCCAAATGCGGTTATTTAGCAATTTCCATTAAAAATAAATTACTTTATTATCTTGAATTCCTGAGCTTTAATAGACTATTTACATAATTAGTGGTGTTTGCTAAGGCAAGCAAAGACTTTGCATGAAAGAAAGAACCAGACCCCAGAATATCAGAGACTTGGGGGGTGGCTCTTTGTGACTCAGAATCATTGGCCACAACCTAACAACCAACACCCAGAAACTCCCTAGCAAACTAACAGAACCTACATACACGTCACTCAGATTGTCTTTTGCACCTTGTTTTATTTTGTATTCCCACTACCTAATTGTGGCGAGACTTTCAAGTAGGGCTGGCTATAAAAAATTATTATCAAAGAAAAAACATTATAGCAAAGATTTATTGGACCTTGTAACCGTTTTATCGAGAAAGATTATCTCATGATAATTATCGTTATCGATTTTCACCAGCCCGATTTTCATGGAGAAATCAAACGGCCAGCCATAAACAAAAAAGAATAAACAAAAAATAAAAAGACTTATTCAGTGGAAGCGTAATGTGGTCAAATTTTAACGAGTGGGGTTTGGATTTTTTTGACCACAAGGTAAACATTTGTATATTCCAATTCATAATTATTAAATCCAAATGACACAATACGCAAAGGCATAAAAGACATCTCTTAGTGACTGAAAAACACTACGTTTTCAGACAATCATTCATTTAAATGTATGAACAATATTTTAAACACTGTTACAAGGAGCTGAAACATCGATGTCATAAACACAGGACAGAGAGTGACGGAATGAAGTGTTTGCCAGCAGTCCCCTCTAAGGGGTGTGTCCTGGCAGATGGGGTAAAGTCACCGCTTGATATGTGATTTACCTGATTACGTAGGCTTCTTTCTTGCACAGCGACAATACAAGTGTCTCTTGCACACAAAAGATGAGGTATGCACAACCTTTGGACCATCATGTAACTACAGACTTTCAGAGTTGGACTCCTACAGACCATTTCAGTGATGATTTTAAGACACTGTCGCTGCTGTTGCGGTTTGCTTAAATCTAACAACTGATCGTTGAAATAGACAGTCCCTGCAAATATACACGATGGTGCTGAGAGGCAGAACACTGGGGCGTGTTGATGCATTTTTTGCAAAAAGCTGAACCTTAATTATAAAGTCACTACAGGCCAAAAAAAGCAACAAGAGATGGATGTTTATAAATTCAGTGAAATCACAAAATACAACCAAATTGCGACAGATTATTTATGATTATGATTATTATTATTATTTTATTATTAGTTAGTACTGAACATAGTTTAGCTACTGTTGTGCTGTTGTGTTGTATTATCGTACCTAGGCCTGAAAATGTAGACTTTTTAAATGGGAGGATTAGGGTAAATTGTACTTATTTCGTCTGTCTTTGAAACAATTATCTTTTGTAGCTTCTGAAGGACATCTAAATGAAAGAATACGGAGTGGTTGTTCAAATAAAAAACAAAAATATACACATTAGCCCGTTCATCATCCGACATTGTGTTTTCTTTCTTCTTGAAGCCGCGGAATCTTTCCAACCCTTTTTATAGGGTGTGTCGGGAGGCCTCCAGATGTCCTCAGGGAGGAAAATATAGATAAGACACAACAAAACACAAAATCCATAACCCACGTACATAAAAAATACCTGCTATAATACAAATCAAACACGGATCCAAATGCAGGAAGCGGGAACAACAATGTGCAGGCCCGAGGATTCTTTGAAGACAGTGGCATTTAACTGCTCAGGACCAAATATGGGACTCGAAAACCACTATCTACAACAGTGGTTCTCAAACATTTTTATTCAAAGGCCCCCCGCCTTCAGAATCAGTACTGCAAGGCACTAGTGGTAGACCGATATATCGCCAATGCCAATATATTGGCCGATATTTGGCATTTTTCAAATGCCACATACACGGTTTGTTTGCACATCAATAATAACAGATACACGTGTGCCTAATCTATAATAGTCTTTACCTTGATTACAAACCTCATCCATCAAAACTTTACCAGCACAGACACTGGGAACTTGCTTTATCCAGCAGAGAGCTGTAGCTCTTTGTAAGTTATCGTGATGCTCGTCTGTATTTCACACGCTGTTAAGAGAAATGGTTTGAGATGCTCTGAAACAGAACATCACAGAATACTTCTTTTTAAACATATTATAATAAAATTAGTGAATTTAATATACTTTAATTTTTTAAGTGATGGGGGCACACCCCCCCCCCCATACGGAATCAAAAGCTTGTGGAATCTCTAAAATTAATCACCAAATATCCTGTCCGGAAATAGTAGAATTTACTCTTTGACGGGAAGCTACATGAAGAACACCTAAGTAGGCCTACGCAAGAAAATCAGCGACCAAGGCATTGTCCCCACTACCATTAAAGACTAGGTCGTGGTAAAGCTATGGGCTGGCATATTCAACATCCTCGGTCCAAGTCCTTCGGCTCTGAGTCAGAGTGGCTCATCTGAGCACATGTATGAGTGAATTAACAGCCGAGGGCTGGAGGACTGGCAGGAGTGTGTGGCACGATGCACACAGCGTCAAGAGCAGGCACGGCAACCTCGAGAGCGCACTAACCTCATGTATCGTTCAACAGCCGCATCGGCCCCCAGTACATTAAGGTGGACACTCATGTGATAACAATCTGTGGCGTTTGGGTTACAAACAGCAAGACAAAGACAAAGTTGCCCTTGGGGCACCTTTAGCACAAGGCAGGAAATGGGGTCATTCATGCCAGGAAAAAAAAAAACGGTCATCAAACCGGCAGTAGGACCAACTATCCACTAGGGTAGGCCATAACAAAAGTGGTGGTGGTAAAAACCCGCTCGGGCATGCTCCACAACAAAATTCCGGACTGGGGGCACTGCACACAGCCACTGTATATGGAGTGTGCATTGATGTTGCGGTGCGATAAATGTGATTTCGTTGGTATGAGTACGTTCATGAATAGCAAATCCTATTTTAAGGGACAGCTGAGTGTGGGCCAAATGCCTTGCAATATGATCATTGTATAACCCGGCGGGTGTTTTGCTTAATAAGTATATAACAACTGGACATTCCAGGGAACAATTCCCTTTGACAACATGTATGTTATTAGTAAGGACAGCTCAATAAATACGGAATAGTAAGACCTGAAAGCCAGGTGTGTATATCACAATGTTCTTAAATCATTAAAACTGTATAGGCTATTGCGTTTTAAAGTCCATGTAAGCTTCTTTCTCATGCATTACTGTTCACTTTTCAACAATGGCTTTTTGTGTGTGGTTTACAGTACACTACAGCAACTTCAGTCACTATGGAGGAGTTTAAGGTCAGGTTAAGTGCTTTGCTTGATGTGCTTTACCACACACTTCAGCTGTCAGTTCCATATATTATCACCATTAGTCTACCACTAGTTCCAAGTCACCTTTATGACTTTTGTCCGTACAAATTTGAAGATAAGTTCTAATCGAGTTGCGCTTTTTCTCTCGCTAGCTTGCTCTCTTCACGCACAAGTTAATAGGCAAAGGCTCTTTCTTCCCCTTTTTATGTGGGGGTGTTTTGTACCTGAGTGGTTAGCCACGAAACCTTTCAAGTCCAATTTGGACTACTCACAACTTGCCCGGCACGTGCCCCCTATTTTTACAACATTTTGTGGCACATAGCCTTCTGACTAAACAATGCAGACAGTAAGGTTCACGTTCACACCACCGAGAGTCAATCTCATACTGTCCCACCGGTAAAGCTTTTTTTAATTAATTTTTTTTAATTCCATCATTATTTGATATTTTGCCACAACGTTTTACTACATATCACAAAGGCCAAGCCGAATTATCTATTTGGAAATTAGAAAAAAAAAAAAAAACTTTACTGTTCAACAAGTTTGAGGCTAAGTAAGGATTTTTTTTTTTTTAATTTTAAATTAATGCTTTTATTCAGCAAGGAGGAAACTAAACTGAATAATAAAGGGACAGTTTAAGAAATGTTATAAAGATTCCCATTTCAAAAACTCACGGTTTCGTGTAAACATCTTTCTATTAGTGCTAACAAAATGTAATCGATTTAGATCAAATTCGTCCATTTTTAAGAAACGTTATCCCTTTCTAAATCCCAAGAATCGATTCGTCCCTGTCGGTCAGATAATGACCGAAACATTGTATCGTCCTCCCATCCAATTAAATTTGCAGCCAGTTTTTGGGGATTGTTACTTTTGATTTAAAACAATCAACTCAACCTCAAAGCTTCATTTTTCAAATTCTGTCCATTTTATTATAATATTTAAATATTAAATGCTGTTTATGGGCGGCTATTTTAATGTTGGATTATGACAGATCGCTGTAGCGCCTGGGTGAGAAGCGGCAGCGGTGAATTGATCTTCTCCTCTGCTTTAATAGCAGGTTACAGCACGAAATAACATGAATGGAGCACCCTATGTTAAAATAAGAGGTACCACTTAACCAAACTCCTCCTCATGTCTGCCTGTAATCGCTTCAAGCTGTGTTTCCAACGTGAAAAGGCGACAAATGTCAACTATACGTCAACATTTAACCACAGAAAAAACAGATGCGACTGACCATGAACTCAATCGGTGCAGCTAGAAAAATTTCAACCATATAATAACATAGAGCATTTTGCTAACTATGAACGATTAAACATTAATATACTTTATACTGTTCTTCACGAATACTCACCACCCACACACGAAAGGTGATGGTAGTGAGTGGAACTCCGAATCGAACAATTCCTTCAAGTTTTTTTGACAACCACAGTTGAATGTCTTATTTCAAAAAGATGAATTGGAGTATGCCATCTGTTATAATTCTGCAAATTACAGTTAAGTTAGTATTATAACTTTAATGTTCACAAAAAATGTTCGTGTATTTTTAAGTGTTTCTCTCATACAAATCCATAAATTTTTCAACCTTCCATATACCTGACTCGTTGTTTTTCAACAAAACATGTAAGGAAACAAAAGCTATTAGTAATACAAGATTTCTTCTTTTCCTGGAAAACATTTGCCATGCCCCATACCGATATAGATCCAAATAATCACGGTATTGAATCAAATCTAAATTGAAGATGGCAAGTTTCGTGTCAAGGATAATCGACATCGAATCAGGGAAATGTTGCGGGGTCATATCTATATAATAGCAAGAGTTTGACCATTGTACATACAATAATTCATATGTTATTACTGTACGTATTGATAAAATTAATGCGCTTTGGTGTAGGCATAAAGAGACTTCAGGTCAACCTTTGAAAGAGACTTTTAAAAATCAATGTAATTCCTATCTCTCGCAAACATTTTAACTAGATAATGGTACATTAGATCGAAATTAACATACACCCTGCGAGGCCCTACATTACATTCAGCTGAAAAGGAAAATAAGTTCATAGTTATTTTCTTTTTATGAAAGATTACAAAGACTCATTTTCCTTTGAACTAAACATAATACTGGGAAACTTGTACACAATAAGGGATCAAGAAGCATGTGCATTAAAAAGAAAAGAAAAAAAAAATAAAGAACCAAGCAGTAAAAGAAAACAGCTTCAGCTTGGCGTGTAATAGCACAACAAAGACAACGGTCTTTTTTTTTAAGTCGACCGCTTGTTTGTGTTTATTGGTATTACACAAGTGGACAACTAAAAACGTATTTTTGCTTTTTTCATCAGAAGTCAGAATGGTTTGGCACGCTATTTGACAATAACTACATCAGGTGTTTACGCTCCTTCATTGAGGTCGCATCAAGTTAAAAGTATACTGCCTTTTATGCTGTGACTTTAATGTAAAATTGTAAATACGGTGCATGACTTTCTAACATTTTATCAAATGTTAGCAACTGTAGATGTCATGCGTAGAAGTTAGGCTCTGAGGTTACATATCCGTCAAAATGGCATTAAACATTGCATGGCTCTGACAAAGTGGACTAAGCCAAAGAGCTGTTAGAATCATAAGTTTTACAGCGACATCTCATGTTTACGGTCAACTTGGACTGATGCACTTTCGCGCACAGGCTTGCTCACAACTGTTCGTTGCCTCCATTATTTTTCACATGCGTTTCGCAAAATCCAAGTATACTGATATAAATGTTATTGTCGTCCATGCTTGGAAGAGAAGTGCAGAGTTTAAAACTACATTCGTAATCCCTGTGTCATTCTTTTGGTCGGTCGATGTGTGGTAACAAACCATTAAGAAGACCCATACGGCCCGAACAGGTCTTTCAGTTCAAATTATGTGTTATCGGGCAGTACACTACCTAGCTATCAAACTACTTTTTATGTTGCCCTTGAAATCAAGTCAGGTTCTCAACCTATTTCATTGTGGCATGTCATTAAAGCAAATCAAGTAGGCGACAATGCAAGGTGAACAATGTCGGCTATATACAAAACGACCTTAGAGCTCAAATATTTGACGGTCAAAGCTGGAATTCCACACGCGTACAAAATGGCAACAGGCACTGATCACAAAACTGTAACGAATCATATATGCCAAAAATTTATTCTTGCGTTTTGTTCAGACGATTCCGAGGACTATAATCCAACTTGCAACAGACTATCAATAGGGCTGAAGGTTTAACCCAAATAATTCTCAGTTCATGCATCGTTGTAATTGCTATCTTCATTCTTTATGAAAACCAGAGCCGGATTCTTACATCTCCAAGAATCAGTCTTTTGTAGTCTGTAGCCCCTTTTCTCCTGATGTGTGAAGACTACTCCACATTAAGGCTTATATCGTAGCGACAAAAAACTATATAGAGCAGCACATCCTACGCATACGCAAATAATCACAACTTTCGTGCTTGTAACGGTAGATATGAAAACAAAGTCCTCAGCTTTGCTAGACCTCTTGGCAATTTTATTACAAAAGCGAGCGAAGTTTCTGTTTTGACATTACTGAAGAAACTCAATGCAGGTTTTAAACCAGCAGAAAGATGTCAAAAACATATGAGGAGAAAAAGTCAAGTAATGTGGCATTTCCCCACTAAAACGGCATTCATTACATAGCTTGATAGTTAAAAAAAAAAAGTTACTGTCTAGAGAGGAGGACCTTGCTAAATATAGGCAATTCACTCTTAGGGCTTTAATATTGTATTTACTAAAAAGCTGTTCCTGCAATATTTTGATCATGTTTGAATAATGGGCTATGCTGTAACTTACCATGCAATTTATGTTTGTTATACATAATAACCATTTAACACTTTAAAGGGATCCGTTCATAAGAAATTATGGGATGTTGCATTGTTGGTGTGAATGGCTATTCCTTAATAATTCTAGCACTGTAGCAAATGAGAGGGGTCGCCTGTCTAGTTTTATTTAGGTGACTTTTTTGATTTTATTGAGTAAAAGCATTTCGCATATAGGGCTTTTTCCGTTATAACATCCAAATCACCTGGAATTGAGGCGAGTAATTTCAATTGATTTGTGAAATCTGTATCAATCTCCTCCCCTAGCCATATGGCAATAGCTTTTAAACACAACGCCCTTCATTCCAGCCTCTTAGCTTACGATAAAGGCAATAAGGCATTACACAAAGGGGGTGGTTGCAACTTCTTTAGGTCTTAGCCTTTAATGTCAATTTAACTTCCCGCTCATTGGCTGTGACTTGTTGATGGCATTGCTGTGGTGGGTAAATTTCGCTCTACATCAGCCACTTCTCTGGTGTGGGACTCTGTCGAATATGTTTCAGCCTTGTCATTTTATCAGAAACGGCTGATGTATATAAGGCGCCATAATTAGACTTCGCAAGTCAGACAAAAAGAGTCAATGCGAGATGTGCAAGCGCGCGGACAAGCCACCTGCGATGGGCGATAGTTTTCACGATTTGTCTAATTTGGCAGCATTTTTCATTCATGTCTTAATATTATGCATCGCTTAACCATGTTTAAAAAGTACAGGGGACAGTGTGGTTGGTGGTCAGTAAAAGGATTTGTTGCATAACCCTGGTTAAGCTTTTCGCTAGTTCTACAACTATGACAAAGTGGCAAGAGTCACAAACAACTTCATGTCTTTAGTCCACATTTACTACCTTGGCAGGATTTGTTGGGGGGTTTGTGGTGTTGGTTTTGGGGGGTTTGCGATTTCCTTTCAAATACGCAGATCTTTAGATTCTTAGATGTTCACAGATATCAGACATGATGCAAAAATGTACTTTTTGAGGCTTAAGAATGTGCACTGGAATCACTGGTCTACTGCAATGATGTCACACATTGTGTTCTTGTCGAGGTATACTATACAGTATAGAACCACGGTTTTGTTATGCAGATAAAAGGATGAACAGAACTAAACATATTTTAAAAGATTTCAAACCGGCGAAATTACGTGCTGCTTTTACTATGGGCTAGCTAATGCGTTTTGAATATTATTGACTGAAGTAGACATATTTTCATCAAACAGAAGACATAGGGTTATGTCTTATAGGAGCAAATGGAGCTTGCTTAGGGCTGACATTTGTTGTTTAAAATGGATAGGTGTCATATAATTACTCTGTTTCACATTATTGCACATGCCGGTCATACAATTAAATGCAAATTACTCAGTCCTGCTGCTGATGCTAGCGCATTTCAACTACGTGTCGATGAGGTCCCAACGTGCATAAATACTGGTTGTTGTGCTACATGTGTGGCATATATGTGTGAGTGTACAGTACAAGCCGCAGGCTTTATAGTGCAGTGTTAAGGAGTTCACTGATGTCAGGCGAGTGTAACAGACGCATGGCCATATCACTTCAACTACTGTCATTCGAAAAGAGCTGCTTTAAATAGCACCACTGCCTGCAAATCCTGCCGATTTCCCTCAAAGTGCAACTTAAGTAGGGCTCAACACCATATCATGACTCTCTTAGGGGAAAAAACAAATTGTAAGTTAAATACTGCCCGTCTGAGATTATTTATGAGATGCGGAAGGTTATGCACACACTTACATGTGCTAGTCCTTACCAACTTCCTTGACAGTCCTTTTCATCGCGTTATTTTTGGGCCGGGAATAACTAGGATGAATGAAATTTTGAATATCTTCTTTCAGTTTTACATAGGCAAATAGCACTATTCAAATATATATCGTCGATCATGTTACAGCTAATACAGACTCGCATCTATTTCCTCTAGCAGAAAGGCAACTTCCGAACACTATTTATCAACTTTTATTGTTAAATATTGTACATAATTGTAAAATATATAATAAGGGCTGCACCAGTTAATCAAATTTATCAGTGGCTCCAGACCTAACGCATTTTGAAAGCAGTGGTCAGCCAACGCCAGCTAATGGCTTTTTTCCACTGAGGCGGTATACAGGCCTGCAACTTATTTTTCCGTTTCCAGATGTCAGAAAGAAGTTTGTGAATGGGCTACCAAAATACCGAACCGTATCCCACCTTACGACCACTTTTTGGTAGCCGCTTCCGTCGAGGTAGGTACCTAGCACAGGCAACGGGTTACTCAACGTGGTGGAGCTTAAACTGATGAAGCATGGTCGCAAAACATTGCAGGCAAATATGATGCATGGTTTTTCCGCATTGTCAGTGAATGCAATCGGCTCTGTGTAGTAAATGCTGCTCCATGTGAACGCGCGCACATGTAGGAGATTTGAACCGGCTGGATTAGCAGAACGGTCGCCGCTTTACTACTGACGAGAGGCGCTATATATATTATGGTCCGATATTTTATTGTGTCATCCACTACAAAAAAAAAAAAGTGTAAAATTATGACAAAATCTGAGTTCTGGATGATTTTAGATCTTATAAAGGTGATTTTAATTATATTTAAAAAGATAGTAGTAAAAGTAAAATGCATGACTATATAAGGCCCATACAATGCATCATATACTGCTGCCTGTGAGCATACAGTGGTTGGCTTACGCGACAAAGTTAATTTGTGTTTCATCCCAATTAAAAATAGAGCATTCAAACGGGATCATTTTAGAGGGCTTTAAAGTGCTGGAATATAGTTGTGTGAAATGCCTTGAAAGTAATTGAAAAGTGATTGCAATTTCTCTCAAGTCAAAAGTTTGTAAGAACCTTTAAATGACTGTATGTAATGCATTGCGACTATTTCGAAGGACTTTCTACCGACAACACGTGCATGGTTGAGTACCGCAGTGAACCTTTGTTCTTCGTTCTTCTCGTTCGATAGTATGTTCTACAAGGGCTGAGCGAGCCGGGTTTAAATATCACTGTTTCTGAACATATCCGACACAACCGCCAGTGCGCTGCTGGAAGGTCGGGGTGGTAGGGATTCATTTATAACATGACCTCGTGAATCTCGTGCGACATAATGGCCTACAACACAACAACGGATGAAGTGTATGAAGTGTAGGCAATTCATAGTTGTAGTTACGGGCCCCCAACGTATCAGAATATGAATAAAAGACAGAAAGGAAAAGGAAGTAGCAAGGCAGTTCAGAGTCACCGTATCATGTGTTTGGCAATACAAAAGAACCATGGGAGCAGGTCCTTTATGGGCTAGTTGTTAATTTCTCTATCCTGAAACTTTAAGCATGGATGTGGACACAAAACTTTTGAATCAGGTTTAAACTTTATTTTATTAGTTTTCAATTATTATATTAAAACGGAATAAATTGTTAGTCTTTTAATAGATAAAACTCATATGTGGTTTTCCTGATTTACTTTTGATAACATAACACACATGTTTATTGTATTGCACACAGCCTTTAAAACATCGGCTCTTATTGAAAGAACTAACATCAGTGCACAGCAGTCTATATTGTAACATTTAGTTGAAAGGCATAGTATTTGGATACTTGCTGACCGTTATATCTATTACTGCTCCTAATCCTTTCATTCGGTTCGTGGCTTTAGGAAACTTGTCTCAAATGTTTCTCTGCGTCACTTTTTACATCACTAACCCAGGTCATCCGACACCAAGCCTTCGTTGCTAATTCTTTCTAGGAATTCAATGCTTTTCTCTGAATCTTTAAAGTTCTCAAGTCTCGAGGGCGCATCATACAGGTGCAGATATATCTGTGTCCCAGCCTCAGCTATTCGATGGCATCTCCAGCTGTATTTATGCTGCTAGTGACTACGCCCGAGACATTGTTTTTCGTCTGCTTGCCCTGCACCTCTGTTGAATGAGAAACGAACCGGGGAAACAACGCCTAGGGGAAATAAAAAAAAAAAAAAAAAACACAATGGCAACGTTGAAGAAGGCGGAGTTTCAGATACACACCCTAGACGATTGTGTCACCACCACGGACCAATAGAAACTCAAAGGTGTTTAGGAGCCGAACCAACTCCGCCCAGAAAGGTCGGGTTTGGTCAGCTGTTTCGAACTCACAACGACTTCGTTTCGGGCCGATTTTGTTCGAAATGACTTTCATATCAGTTTTCGTTCGTCGATCTTTCTTTGAAGTATATCGGGGTCTTTTTACTAGTTAACCTTACTGGCTAATCTGGTTTCTGACGTATGTCAGCGCTGTTTATAACAGATTTCTGTTAAGAATTTGAATGCTTCTCACTGGCGGATCTCGGCAGCACACTGTTGCAATCTGTGCAGTAACAGTGTCGTAAAATTAACTATGGCTTGCTCCCGAGTAAAGCTGTTTCTGAGCTCAGACAAGTTTGTTTGCGTCGTGGTCCGAGCTGTTAAATGGTTCCCGTCGCTAGAAGGGCAGAGCTGAAATGTAGCGCGGTTTAGTTTTCGCTTTTGGGGCTTGTTTGTCATTTGATGTTTCTCAAATGCAACAGAAATGGCAACGCTTACGAGTTGAACAACTCGGTGGTCGCGCCAGTGTGAACGCTCACAAAAATTAGTCGTATACGGCCGGCAGAAAAAATGGGTCGCAAAAATGCGACCATCTGAAAAACACATGAAATAACCACATTTAGATAAAATGTTTTTACTCCAAACTCACTTCATAACGTAAGTTGAGAAGTGTCTGAAATAAATTTCTTCTGTGAGATGATGTTGCTTCTTACACAGAATAAAGCGACCCAACATATTCCATTGTATTCTAAGCAGTAATAAAGGCTATGTCGATTATCATAGCATTATTGTATACTTTATTATAATAAGACAAAACTCAGATAAACTATATAGGTATTGTCATAGTCGTGTGTGTTATTAGTCACATTAAATTAATGAAAGGCAGTTAAATCTTCTGTTTATTCAGCAACAGCTATAGGGATTTTCTGGGTTTCTTCTGCGAGGTGTATTTGGAGTCGTTTCAGCGTGAGAGCCGCCCTGCTGGCCTTCGGATGGAGATTTTTAACTGCTGATCACAGAACCACGCTTCACTGAAAAGATTACGCATGACAATCACAGCTTCTGCCTAATAATCGCGATTTATCACCTTTGCGATTTAATTTCGATTAATTGGGCAGCCCGTAATAATATAATAATTTTATATAACAGAGTATATAAGTTACTCTATTATTTAATTTTTACATTTTAATTAAGCCCATTTAATCCTCTATAGCGTCAGATAACAATTAAGCAAAACATGGTCAGGTCAGTGTCTGAATAAGTTTTGGTTATATATATATATATATATATATATATATATTATATATATATATATATATATATATATATATATATTCATGTTAAATAGTGATAAATATATAAAATAAATAATTGATACTGCATAACAATTGTAATAGTGAAAATATATAGAATAAATATTGTAAAAGCATGATTTTGATCTAATATATTGTTCATGTTAACATGTAATATCTGATTATAATTTTACTTATATTTAAATATAATTTTAAACAACAAATATATTAAATAACTAAAAACATAAAATATTAATTAAAATATACAGCACATTTCCATATACACAATTTAAAAAAATGTTTAGAATATTAAATATTTTCTGTTTTAAATATTACAGACATTAAGACAAATCATAATAAATTTCATAATTATATTTAGATCATCTCTCAATATAGGCCCAAAAACTTCATACATGCCAACATTTTTTGCAACTTTATCTTCACATTTATCACTATAAAGCCCCCACACAGTTGAAGACTGAGGCATATGCTGTCACTCATATCAACCCAGAGTTTAAAATATGGAAATCACAGGCTTCTTCACCATGAGTTGAATATCATGTTTACACAACACAGCCTGCGTCTCAAAACCTAGTGAGCCGCCCTACCTAGACAGCGTTAGAGCATCACATCCGCATCATATTTCGAATCATATGACGCCAAAGAGTGGTCGTCCTAGGTAGTCAGCTCCGCAGGCTTTTGAAACACAGCCGTGTCTTGCATATGCACAGCTCTCTTCCTTAAAGACTGGATTAGAGCAGCTAATGAGCTAAAGCACCACAAAGCACGACCCAATCTACGATTACCGGCCACTACAACACGGTTTTCTGACGAGAAAACGACGAAATAATGATAAAATCAATGAAATATATTGATTTAATAATGTTTCAGAATGCACTGGCAGTGTTTAGCACGTTGGCGCACGGCATTTCCCTTTTGTGCACTACTGAATCAACCGTATTTCAAACAAACACACATTCACACGACGGGGAATATGGTTTATTAACAGCAGAGGGGTTGTAAATGTTTTTATTTGTTAGGTAAAGTGGATTAAACGAGCGGCTGGTTTTTGACGGCAGCTGGGATTAAAACGCCCAAACCCGCATATAAGAGAGCTAATGCGCTACATTAGACCCAAAATACGCCTCAAACATTCACCGGAGCGCAGTGGTGCCGTACCAACGGCGCGAAACTGAGGTATAAGCACACCTTTTAGACGCTGACAGTGGCTATATGAGCGTTAAAGCGCGCTGAGTGTCAGTGTTTTTGTGTGTGAATGGTAATGTTTTGCTGCTGGCACTCAACCAGGAGTAGCTCTGCTCCGCCATGTCTGTCAGTCAGGCAGCAGCGGCTGAGGACTCGGGGTTCGGCTCTAACGATGAGATTTATCTCCTCCACACGCTTAAGGGTTCGCCTTATTCACTGAGCCCCTCCGATAACAACATGGCGAATGTGTTGTGTTTTCCTTCGGCAGCTCGCAGCAGAAATGACAATGATTGTGGCTGTGCTGCTAACCGCGGCTAAGAAACAAAAGCGATCCGGGGGGAAAAAAACCCGAGACGTTTCGCTGACTTCAGCTGGCTGGCTGCCCTCACAACAGGCCCCGCTTTCAAAGGCCCTCAGATGATCTGCAGACCCATCTTGGGTGTGCATGCAGAGGGAGCTGTGTTCTTGGGTTTGCCCCCCGCTAGCTGTAATGGAAGCGCACGGGATAGCTTTGTTTTCTATTGCGATCGCACGGGAGCGCGCGACTGTCTGCGCGTTCACGCTGTTGCCCACACAGATGAGTCTGAAGGGACAGGCTCTGCCACCAGGTGACATGCAGTATTGCAGCTTCGACATGCTCCTCAAAATCGGCTCGGCTGAAATAATATAGTAGGCCTACATTTAAAAAGAACTAGCTTGCAAAGGCCAGGAAGATTCACATGATGTTAGCTTTGTGATGGAGTCTGTGATAGTGTAACCTTTACGAAAATTAACCATGGTTTTATTGTAGTAAAAGTGTAGTAACCATGTTTATTACCATTTGTATAATGGCCAAGTAAGACAAGTTCCTGGATCAAACATCTTCTGATGATATTGGATCAATATTATTGTCCAAAAATATAGACTTAACCCAATCCCTACCCCTAAACCAAACCCTACCCATAATTTATTTAATTGGTGGGAAATGATTAACAAGGGCGTAGAAGCACCTAACTCAACAGATATTTCCTGAAAAGTTATATCTCAATTCTGATTGGTTGATTGGAATGTTGTTCCAGGATCAACAAGGATGTTGATCCAGGAACATGTTGTACTCTGTGAAATCACGCTCGCCCTTGTTATTACATTGTTTATTTCTCAAGGCAGGTTCGTTTTTGGAAGTCTGTTTCTATATAGACAGTCTTAACTGCAAACATCATTGCATATTTACACCATTATTGTATATGATATAAAAGATACAGTTCACTCAACACGTTGTCATCAATAGTGGGACATGTTGTCACAGTGGAAACCACTACTGAAACAGCCTACACACACACACACACACACACACACACACACACACACACACACAGCACACCACACACACACACACACACACACACACAGTGGGCATAGAAAAATAATAAAATAATCACCCCCTTTAAAATATCACAGTTTTTGTTGCTTTGCAGCCTGATATGAAGACGGATACAGTTTTTGTTTTATCCAGCTGTATTTACTCAGTGCAACTTATAACATCCAAGTCAAAGATATAACACCAATATGTCAATAAATAAATACATAAAACAAAATAAAAAAAACAGAATCACTGAGTTGGTGTGTGTCAGGGTACTTGTGTCAGTATTATTTCGTTGAAACCACCTTTTACTTTAATTACAGTCTTTAGTCTGTTGGGAAATGTCTCTGTTTTTACTAACATTGCACATCTAGACTTTGCAATATTTGCCCACTCTTCTTTGCAGAACTGCTCAAGTTCAGTTAAATTTGATGGTGATCGTGTTCACATTTTTTTATTGATCCTACAAGAGATGCCAAGAGATGTTCCAAATCATTTCTTACATTCAGCTGGTTGCAGAATCTCTATTTGAAATTTTCATGCTTATACTTTTTTATACTAAACAATCATTTTGGTTATTTGTTCTGTTGGTCAAGGTTGCCATTGTAATATCAGGAACACAGTTCAGTTATTTCAATCGAATAGCATTTTTGTCATGGGTCACAGGAGGTTTTATATCTTGAGCTGTTCTAGGTCTAGTTATGGACCACTATTTGTCCCTGTATGGCAGAGGATATACTAAACAGATTGGGTACACCAATTACAGCTCTCCCTTTCCTGAAAACATTTTGTGCATTGGGTAAGTTATCAATGAATCAGTCATTAAGTCAATAAGAGGATACAATGGCAATCTCCTGCTAATTCCAAAGCCAAAACTACAGGAAAGGGCATACCATTGTTTTTTTCCCTCAGTCCAGAAGCTCAAGTGAGTGTAACAGAGCTCAACGGCAGGGTCTTTGTGTGTAAGGTATAAAGAGGAGTTAGATAAATCCCCCTGGGGGGCTTCAGCCTGGGATTACAAAAATCTGCAAGGAGCTGTTGTTCCCAGAGATTATTCCCCAACCTGTCTTTGTAACCACAACATTTGCTTAGAGAGAAGCTGCCCAGAGTCAGTGGACTACTGATTCTTAGTTTTTTTTCTCATCTGTAGTCCCTGCTGGGAGTTTGGCAGTGAACTCTCCCTACACTTTTTTTATTTCACAAAAAACCGAAAAAACGAATTTAATACATGTTCAGCATATATATATATTTCAGTGTGAGTCTACGGGATTTTTTCAGCTGTTCTATCATCCCTCCGCTGAAAATCAAACCTCAAACCCTAAGTATTACAGTAAAAACAGTAATAGTGTTGCAAGAGCTATAAAAAGACATTTCAAACCTCGTGTCTCAGATGTTTTTTGTTTGGGAAGCATTTTTACAGCCACTTGAATGTTTGACTGAGTGCATGCAACACAATGTATGACACGACTGTGAGAGTTTAATATTCTTTATTTATCTTAGGTTTTGACATCTTTTGAAACATTAATGTGTATAACCAACAAGTCTACTTCCTCTTCACAGTATCATTCATAAACCACTAGATGGCATGCCAGTGAAAGAGAGAAAACCAAGCTTCACTAACAAATTCAGCCAGTGAAAGATTAAGAAATGTGGGTGAATACAATCATTGTCCTAAATATATATATATATATATATATATATATATATATATACATCCAGTGCATCATGACTTTCAGATGGTTGTGATGTATTCACCCTGCAGTAACTAGAGTCATTTAAAATAGAATGACAAAAATGAGTGATGTGTGAATATCAGACAAAATAGCAAATATTGTAATATTTCACTGTAAAATAAAATAAAAATGCACAGTACAGCGTCTTAATTTTCAGGTAATCCATCTAGCTTTTTTTGGGGGGGGGGGGGGGGGGGGGGGGGGGGGGGGGGGGGGGGGTTAAACACAGGGACTCTTAAAACTTCTCTTATCTCACCAACAAGTGCATCTCATTACAAGTTTCAAAAGAGAGATCCATTTGTGAATCTGGAATCGCTCCATCAGATTTGATGTGGTCAGTTGGACCTTTAGTTACGTATTCGTGATATTAAATACTAAATATTATATCAATATTATTTTTATTTAATTTTTGTATGTTATTTTTTTTTTTTTTTTGGGAGAGATTTTGAGAAATTTAGCATTACATTACTTGTTCACTAATGGATCCTCTGCAGTGAATGGGGGGCCATCAGAATAAAAGACCAAACAGCTGATAAAAACACCACAATAATCCACAAGTAATCCACACCACTCCAGTCCATCAGTAAATGTCTTTTGTGGATAACTGCATGTTTGATGTTTTTATCAGCTGTTTGGACTCTCATTTTTTGGGTGAACTATTCTAAGTGGACATAATAACTAGAGACGTCCTGCGTTCATCAACACAGAAAAGTCTGTCGTAAAAAAAAAAAAAAAAAAAACACATGCACAGAATAATTGTTCACAATAAGATCTATATTATGCATTTACAATATATAAAGGGTGCATTTTCGTTTGATGCTAGCTTAAACAGATAGGTTTTTTTTCTTTTTTTTCTGTCGCAAAAATGCTGTGGACACATTGGGTACAACTGTGTTGTACAGACAAAGTGAAAGTGAGTAGGTGTTGAAGAAAAAAGGAGGTTAATGTGTTAATTTTGTGGCCTGCTTTCTAGGTCATAAATAGAATAGAGAGTGCACTTTTTCACATCATGACTTAAATAATCAATTTCTTTATAACCTGTTAACAATATAATAACCAACTTCATCTGAATCAACAGGCATGACGGGACATCCTATTAGTGCATTTGCACCGCTTACTGTCAATCTGGTTTAAGCCTTAAATGGCGGGAAAAACAGTGTTGATGGAAACTGATCACTATTAGTAGTTGCTGAAAAAAGCAGAATGAGATGGAGAAGATAGAGGCGGTTGACTATCAGATGCTATACTTCCTGTGCACAGCTGGGGCACACCTATGCTCATGCACTCTAACAGATTCAAAAAACTTGATTACGGTTCTCATGCACCTGCAAAACTAAGTGGCGTTTATAAAAAAAAAACAACAACAAATAAATAAATAAATATATATATATATATATATATATATATATATATATATATATATATATATATATATATATACATATATATTCTGGTTCTGGTCAGTTAAACCTCACTGTACAATATATAAAACATATTCCTTTTAAACACACAACAAACTCAATACTGTGCTTAACTCCCGAGATAAGATGTCTAGCTTTGCTAACTTCACTTCCCTTGAGTATAAAGTTTCTGTCCATGTCAGAAGGGCACGCTGGTTACCCGTCAGGGTGAGAGATATCACTGTGCAGGCAGTGGAAAGTCTGCATCCCCTGGGTGAGCAAAGCTACTCAACACCCAGTGCAAAAACACAAACACACAGCACCTGGCTGCTCCAACAGATGAATAATAAAGGGATGTTCTGGGTTCAATAGAAGTTAAACTAAATCAGCACTTATGGTAAAATCTTGATTACCACAAAAATTATTTTGACTAAAAATAATCACCCTTGTTTTCTCTGGAAGAAAACAAAAAATAAAACATTGAGACACTTACAATGGAAGTTTTTAAAGGAGGGAAAGCAACTGAATGTAGCTTTGTGACTTTGGAGCCCCTTACAGTCGTAATTACAGTGTATACATGTACATGTGCATTTGTTGCTGCCGTAAAGCAATCTGACCCTTTTCTCGAAATTTCCTACCCGTTTCACCAAAGTTGCCTTTATTATAAGTCAGTGAAAGGTGACTCAGAAGTATTTTTAAACTAAAATTTCAAAGTTAAAAAAAAATTACATACAGTTTGCTTTTAAATCAGAAATGTGAAGATTAGCATTTCATAAAATCATTTGCATTATTTTATTGAAACGTGTCTATTATTTGCTCTCTATTAAGTTGCTCTACTCATTTTATTGTGGTTTTAAGGTTTTAGGTATTACATGGTCATGGTGAAAAATTGGAATTGGATTGAGCTTTACACTGAAAAGGTTAGTAAGTATTGTATTAAAATCTTTTACCCCACACTTAAGTCATTCGTGTTGTTTACATCTTTGCGACTATTAAAATGGTGAATATTTTATTGGTTACAGTTTGGTCGCATTCAGTTCTTTAGTAAGTGCTTCACTGAGAAGGTGTGGTTCACTGAGCTTCCTTTAAAATGAAATTAATCAAATCAATTAATCATAGAGGCTCTACATGTAGCATACATTACTTAAAAAGATTCACTTAAAATTTTAATTGCTTGTAGCAGCCCAACATGCGCTAAGCATCACGGTTCAGGGTGCTTTCTCGCCTCCTCTTGCTGTCTGTGTTGTCCTATCTTTTTTCGGCAGCTTGTGGTCTGGGCAATCAGTGCTGATCTCACAGATCACGAGCTGACTCTCCCCCACCTGTCGCTTAATCCCCCACTCCTATATAGGTCTCTGCTTTTCTGTCTTTCATCGTGAGTAGATTGTTTGGTCTTTGCCAGTGTTCTGTGGATGAGTGCAAGCATCTTTTTCTTACCCTCTGTTCACCTGTGCTTCAGGACTCTGGCAGCTCGAGTGGTCCGCAGTCTCTGCCGGCCAGCTCTGGAATCTCTGCTTACCTGAGCAGTATTTAATTATTGTTGATGTTATTTTGAGTTTTGTGGTGAGAATAAAAGATCTGTTTTTTCACAAATCCTCTGCATCTGAGTCCTCTATCTATCCCAGGCCGTGACACTAAGGTGTTTCTTGTACTCTGGATTTCGCTATGTGCAATTCCCTATGATGTGAATAAGTATATTGTCACTAGCAAGGGTCTTGATCTGCACTCGTCAAGTGATTTTTTTATGGGGTTTTTAAACATAACAGTATCCCATAAATTTGTCTGTATAATAATGAGAAATCCAATGGGAAATGACCCAAATGAGGCAGTTGTTATGCATAATAAGGCCTTTAGGATGATATTGTTTGGCCATTGATAAAACTTGCTGTCAGGAACTCCTGCGCCAGGGCTCCAGGGTTCTGTGGAATCCGGGTGAGCTGACACCGAATCCACCGTTGATATAAGAGCCTGATCAAAGCCGCCCTGTTTCGCCTGACCGATTTTCACAGGATTACGGATTAGGGAGACAGGAAGCAGCGAGAGAGGCACGGAGACAGACAGAAAGAGAGATGGGGAAGATGGAGAATGAGAGAGACAGACAAACAGAGGGCTAGAGACCATTATAATTATGTGGAATCACATACTGAATGCAGAAATGCTTAGTACAATAATGGTGAAATGTATTAAACCCCAAGACTTGAAACTGTAAAAGCAGAAAACTACTTGTTTTTCTAAATTTGTAATGAATGGTGTACTTTTTTTCAATGGTGCATTTTTTTTTTTTAAAGATCATTAGTTTTCTCAATACAACATTTTGGTTGAATAGGGCCTGAATAGAAAACAGGGCACAAATCTCTTCAAACATTCTTTTTTTTTTTTTTTTTACAAACCAGTGTCAATGAAAGGAGATGCTTAGCCTCCAGAAATGTTGGTCGATAACCTCAGGAGTTCAAACCAAAGAGTCAAAAATAAATACATAAATGAATAAATATAAACAAACAAATAATTAGAATTTTAAAATGGTGTTTGAGAAAGAACAAAGTTGCAAGTAACAGGGTTGCCAGTTTGGTCTAAATGAAGGTATTACTCAGTAGTTGCTGTCTAGTTCGAGACCAAACATATCTGTTAAACGTGAAAAAAGTGCCTCTAATGCCATTTTTGTCTAATATTTTTCGATGTTGTTTTTTGCTTTGCTATGATCTGATAAGACTGAGGTCCTGCCTTGCATATGTGATATCTGTTTCCCCTGAAACCCTTGCAGTGTGGCCCTGTATCCATCATGCACACAGCACAACCACAGGTTCATTAGGGTTGTGCAGCTGTAAAGTGTTGAAAGCTTGTAACTATTAAACATGGTGCAAGCAACTGAACACATGGGTCTTGAATAGTTCTAATTAAATAAACTGCTGAACCAATCAGAACTGAACCTTTAGTAATAACCGTGTGAATTGCAACCCAGCGTGCACGAGCAGATTAGACATGCAGTTTCTATTTATATGTGAAGGAAACAAAATATATGAAAATGTGGCCCACATGAATATTTATGCATTGTGAGATCAGGTGAAATGCTGTATTCAAGACACTTACATTATACATAAACTCACAATACCTGCTATTTCATGGAGATGCTGTCTCCAATCTGACAATGTTGTGTGACATGATGGTTTGCAAAGCATTTTTCAAGTGCCTGACTTTTTCTTTGCCTGCATGGACAGACAGCACATACATCACTCCTCTCACAGGAGAGCTGTTTATAGAAATCTACCAGCAATTCTCACCCAGAATGTAAGTAAGCATGCCCAACATGTATTTGGCTTACTGCAAAACATTACAGCTCCCTATTCTTACCCCATTCTTAGGCCACTTAAAATCCATTCTCACTAGGGTAATTTAAGAGGCCCTTAGGCACTGTCATTATGGTTGTACAAATATAATTTAAATCTCACAAAAGTTGATCATGAGATGTTCATGTGCATGCAAAATATCTCACCACAGCCCCCAACAAAACCTTATTTACAACATATCCTATTTTTTCAGTGACTTGGCTTTTAATATTATTTTCTTGTAACAAGTATGTCTTTATGTGTTTATGTTGCACCTGATAGACTTTGTGATTTCCAATATCTGCCTCTAAGTTTCACACATTGATATTGACATTTTTTTATATACAAAGACTACATGCAATGCTTTAGAATTTGGCCAAAATTAGGCAATCAGAGGAGAAGGAAGGGTAAAAGCCAGGATGTGACAAGTGTGGCGGGGCTGAGAGCCATGGGAAGAGGAGCGAGGCCGGTGGAGTAAGTGATAATGAACGACATCTGTGACATTCCCCTCGGTCTCAAGTCCCACGGACCAGAGAGGGACCAGGGCCGCCTGCACAACTTGATAGGATCAGTTTGTTCATTACTTATCCACTGATGCTCACATATGACCTAAGACCACAGGTCAGTCCCTGCCATAGTCACCTACAAAAAAGACTAAATAAAACACCACCATGTAGGTAGAGAACATATGAGAATAGTTGCATGTGCACCAGTTGTCACTTGTCGGATTGTACAATACACTGTCAGAGAAAATAAAATAAAAAATAAAAAAAACTTTTGGGGGTACAACAGCTGGGACAATAACCCTGAAGAAACAACCTTGTATCTAAAACGTGCTTGTTAGCACCTTAAAATAAGTAGAAATATGTACCATCATGGTGCTACAATGAACCTTTTAGAGGTACAAAGATGACCTGCCCCAGTGTCAAGGTGTTGTACTCCTAAAGGTATGATTTTTGCACATTTTTTTTCAGGGAGTGTATGAGCTTGGGAAGGTCTTCTTTGAAAGACCAAACATGTTTTCATTGCTGTCTAAGATTCATCTCGAAGGCAGTTAATCAGTTGTCACTTATCATGTCACACTAAGCCTACTGATTCCTTCTTTCAGGAAAAGAAATCTTTAGACTACTGAAAACTCCCAAAATTGTACAGTCCTTAAGCTGAAATGTACTTCAAAAGACAAGGATTGGTTGCACCTTGCTGTTCCCTACATCTCCCTGAATGTGTAATGCAACAAAACATGTACACGTTAATGTCTGTGAATTGTTGTTTGGGATGCAAAGCGCAAACGCACTGGATGTGGTCCTCAGCTGCCTGGGGTGAGGCAGAATCTTGTAGCCTCAACAGGGGGGCGGGAGGTGAGGGGTGGGAGGGGAGCATGCTCCAATCACCCACGAGCCACTGCTGGATATTTTATTTGTCAGCACATCTATCTGTACAAGCAGGGGACCAATGGCTGCAGAGGAAGTGTTTCCTCTGTCACAGAAACAGTTGGCACAGAACAACATATTACAGCATTATCCAACCCACTCATGATACCTTGCCATCTTCTACTCCCTCCCCTTCAACTCCCTCCTTTGCCTCTATCTCTCATTTTTTTTTTTTTTATCATTTTCCTGCAAGCTCTTTCAGCCATCAATGAAATCGCAACCAACCCTGCTGTGGACCGACTCTTGCAGCTGGCTGAGTGAATCAGCAGGGCTGCAGAACATCTGCCATATTTTGCAATCACACAGATAACCCTCCTTATTCTCTATTCATACCCGTCATTCTTTGCGATACGGCTTGTATTTTCTTCTCCAGGGATCTTTTGGCACCCTATTCTGCTTTCTCTTTTTCCTCAGGATTTAAGCCTAGCTGTTCTCCCTTCTCTTCTTTTCTATCCCCACTGACTCCTCCCTCCGTTGCTCTCATACTCCCTCACTCACTCACGAACACAAGCACACATACATGCTCGCACACACACACACACCCTCCTCCCCCATCGCTGCAGTGTCTCTTAACTGCCTTGGAGCTAACAAGAGGGGAAATAACACACCGACAATTACAAGAGGAGGAGAGAACACGACACAACGAAAGAGTGCCAGTGAATGAGTGCATGAGTGTGAGATGACATTCAGGCTGATCTGAGGATGTTGGTGATTTAGGTCTAAGGGGACGGATCGTGCACTCCCTCTGCCTCCCAAGCGAATGTTTGTCTGCAGTGTTGCTGGTGAATGGACGGCAAGCAGTAAAACGGTAAGAAAGCCTTTTCCTTTTTTTTCAGTCTTCTTTCCACACACCCTTATTCCTGTTGTTACACCAAGGCTAGCTTCTCTGGTAGTGTCCTTGGGTTTGGTTTTGGCTTGGGAAGGTGAACATGAGCGTGTTTAGCACCTCGGGTAGCAGAATGGTATTTTCCTCCATCTCGGTGAGGTGATGCTCAGAGATGATGCTAAAGCAGTCCTCCTGAGCCCTGGATTGGCTAACGAGTGCATGATTGAGGACTAAACATCTTTGTAATCTTGCCCACGTATTGTACCTAGTGATGCGTCTTGTGCAATGTTAAACAGTTACATATTATTGAATCTCAAACAGGGCAGTACACTAGGTATAGTGTGTTAATGCCACGCTCTGTTGGCTGGTGAATATAGAGAGAGCTGACTAAGGTGCCACACCCCATGGAGAGACAGGACTGCTGTTTCTGCTGGCAGTGTACCGAAAGCCCCGTGTCGATATTCTCCTTTCGGCCATACTCCTGCTGATCTTTGACTCCCACTGCTCCACGTTAACCAACGACGCATTCGCTTCCCATCGATCGTGTCGATTTGTGTTCCAGAGCTGAGTTTGTGGTCCCCCTGTAGGCAGGCCCCTTCCTTTCCCTTACCCAGTAAGTGTCACTAAAATTTGGGCAAAGAGGGCGACTAGCCTGGTGAAAGGGTTGTGCGTGCATGTGTGCGAGGGAACCTGCACAGGGAGGGGTTAGGTGGCTGGAGTGTGGGGTATAATGGTGGAGAGATAGTAGGGGCAGAGGGGCGGAGGTTGATGCAGTACACAGAATGAAAGGAGAGAGAAATAAAATATATCCTGTGAGAATCCGCCAAAAACAAAGGAATGGATTCACAGGAAGGCCCACGGACCCATTACAAATGAAATCTCATTAAAATCTCAATTGTTACTCCTAGATGGCAAAGAAATGAAAGGGAAAGCAAATAGCCTCTCCTGAGTAAAGAGAGCTTGCTTCTCTAGAATAAAAGAGTCTGATGTCCTGCGCTTATACTTTATCGAGTTTCTCAGCAGCGTCTAGGACTGTGCTCCGATTTGCCTAAATGCAAGTCAGAAGTTTCCATATGAACTCAAAAATTTATTGTCACATTCATCTAATACCAAATAATTTGAGATATGCCGTCCACTTTGATGTTACTGCTCTTACACTATACTTTACCTTAACAATAGTCACATTTGTGTCTGCACTCTTAAAAATAACGGTTCCAAAAGGGAAATTTTTCCACTAAAGAACCTTTATGCAATGGAAAGGTTCCATGGAACCTTACAGATTCCAATAAAGAACCTTTATTTTTAAGTGTATTTTTGTTTTTCCAAAGACATTTTAGGAGAGACAAAGTTGATACTTCAAAGAAACATAGCTGAGAACTCCTGAGCTATAACAGAGCAGTATAATTTTCCTCTGAGGAGGTTTGGCCAACAGTTACGTTAGCTAACTTCACCCCCCATAACCCACAAACGGACCAAACTGCAGGATGATTGTGCAACATCAGCTAAGTACCAGTTAATATTTGTATATCCTGTGTTGTCGTCTGATATGATGGCTATTATGGGAGGCTTACCCTCATTTTAATATTGCTCCTCATTTGCTTATAAGGATAATCATAGACATCAAAACACAGGCATCACTGTCAGTGATATTTAGACTCTATTAACGTCAACAACAGAATTATCACAATGAAAGCTTAGACTCGAATGATGATGGTTAAAAATAAACTTCACAGCTTAACTCGCTAGGCTTTGTTTTCCATGTAGCTCATTTAACAGTGAACCAAAATCGTGCCGTAAAGAAAACCTTCTAAACCACGGAACGTCAGATTGTTATGCATTTGGGTCATGTTTTAAAAATACCTGAGCTTGCTGCTATGATAGCAAAGTGTGCATGCATACAGATTTGATGTTAATTTATATTTTACAGAAGAAAGTCATTAAATGTATTATTTAGTATGTTTCTGTCACTGAAGATATGTTGAATTCAGATTCAGATCAAACTGGAGTGTTTAGTTTGTGGGGTCGTCCTACATGAGTCTGAAGGAGACTAAAAAAATTCTGTCCATTTTAGTAAGAGCACGCTAGAAAGCCAAAACCGGGATGCATGAAAATAATGGGGAGAAAGAATTTTTAGTCAAAGTTTCAACAATGATAGGAACATTCTTGAGATGGAAATGCCAAAATATACACATGCTACTTTCGGAGTGAATGCTTGAACGATCATAACTGGGTTTTGGCACAACAGCAGGTGTTTGGCAAAACACCTCGCTGGTGACCTTACATGCACTGATAGCCAGCTGTTCATTAATGCTCAGGACAAATCACACATCTGCCATTGAGGATACAGTTTCTAAAGGGTACCACTTATTAAAACAGTAATTAGTTTTATTTATGATTCCTGGTGTATTGTTTGTGGCTCCTGACTGTTTTTCAGTAAGATGTGTGACATTTTTAAAGGTTTGTGGATTAGTCAGATCTTTAATAGTGCTATAAAGGAATGGCGATATTTTTACAGCTCAAATGTGTGGAATATTACAAGCATGCTACTAAAAAGTATACTAATGGCACAAAAATTATACTTTTTAAAAAAAAAACATAACTATGCACTTTAGCTTCAGAATTTACCCTCATGTTGTTCTAAAATATGAGTATTTCATCTTTGAAACAAAAGATTGTTCTGGTCGCTATTTTACATCCACTTACAATGAAAGGGGACTTAATCATTCAAACTGGGTTTTAAGATTTACTGATTCATAAGATCTGACTCGACGCAGTCATTCATGATTCACACATCAGTACTACTTCAAAGCTGTAAAGGCTTCAGATAACAAATCAAATGGACCATCATAATTGCACTTTTCTGGCACTTTTGCATTTTTGAGGTTTCAGTCACCATTGTAATTTCAGGAAAAAAGTGACTAGTACAATATTTGAAATGTTTCCTTCTGTGTTCTGTGGAAAAAACAAAACAAAACAACAAAACTTAAATGGGTTTAGAATGACATGAAGGTTCAGACTGATCTTTGCAATCCCACATATGACAAATAATAATCTCCCGTTTCAGCTGGAGTTTCCCTTTAAGTGATATCATATTGAAAAATTGTGCAAGACTTGTCTTCTGACATAGATTGGCTGGAATTGAAGTATTCGGTGAAGTCAACTGAAAGGGCTTTTCTCAGTGAGAGCATGGAAAATCCGACACCCTGACAAGTTTGGGGTCAGGAGGTGACCAGGCCCTTGTTTTATGGAAACACATGTGAGAGAGGCCCTTTGTTGAATCGAAACAAGTCACTAGTTATATCCAGGGGGTTCATTTGTAAGAAGCACTTTGGAATTCTTTATGATATAGATCACATCCAAGTCTTACGTTGGTTCTGTTAAGGTTTAAATATGTGTTAGATTTAAAGTATAACCAGCTCAAACAGTCTGGGAGAAAAGTTGCTACTGAATGTTGCCCAAAGTGTTGCCATAAGTGGAAAAGGCTTGCAGTCATGTTACTGTGAACTAAACAAACAGGCCATTTTTAAGAAATCAGTTCAGTCATTCCCATCTGAAGCCCAGTATTCTTAATCATACATGATAACCAATGTAATAATGGAGACTGTATTAAATATTTTTACTTTACTTTAAAAACTAATTTTTCACATACAACTATTTATCTACAAAATATTTTTTATTTTATTTTTTACAAAGAAAATGTGAACTGTGTTTGTAGAAAACTATGTTCTGGTTTGTTACTTGCTGTCACAAGTCAAAAGACTTAAGAAAACTATACAAACTTGGCATTTTAACTGACGTCACCTTCCCATTCATGCCAAGTTTGTGTCTGTATCTCCTTTACATGTTTGCTTATTGCACCTTTATGTGTGTTAATTTACAAAGCAAAGTGATTTGGCATAAAAGCACTGTTGTCATGTCATTCTGTCAGCAGAATGAAATGGATCCGACTGTTAATTCTGTAGTCAAGATCACATTTCTCCTGATGGATCGACTCAGTATTGGCTTTTGTGTACAGTTGTTATCAGCAGTTTGTTCCACGGTAGTTTTGCATATAACACTGAATGGTTTCATAATACTGTGTAGAGGTGACCAGAAGGAAGTATGTTCGAGAACTGAAATGAAATGACTAATTTGGCTTTTGAAAACAATGGTCTGTTGGATTTATCTGCAGTAGATATACAACATATTCTGCTTTATTCTTATTTATAAGAAAATTATCATGAAAACAATGAAATCTATTTCCAGTGTATTTATTAATTATAGGTAGTTGCAACAATTACTACATTATTAAAATCAAAAGTTGTATCTGTTTATTTTAATTAATTGACCTCTCAGAAGAACAATGAACAGTTGTATTTTTATTTTATACTAACACTGACAAAGGTTAGGAAGTACTGTAACAAATATTTTGTTAATTGTTAGTTAATGCTGTTAATGCAAAAACTAATGTCAACTAATGATATCTTATTGTAAAGTGCATGTATTTGTACTCTTGTAATTATTTTTCTCACATTTCAAACAGTGTGAGAGCAGTGTGACATGCTTTATTATAAAACTATTTTAATACTTTTTATTAAATAATTATTTTCCATTATTATACATTTTCAAGACTTTAGGTTTTATGCCCACATTAAGTGAGAAACTACACATAATATTTGTATTTTTATTAAAATGTATTTGTCATAGTGTACAACTATTATGTTAACTGAAAGAAACAATGTAATTAAAAATTATTCTTTTTGAATTCAAACAAAATATTTTTGTTAAATACCCATATTATTTAATATATAATAATAATAATAATAATAATAATAATTATTATTATTATTTATTATTATCATCAATAAATAAAGCATAATAAATAAAAAATACATTATGTAAATATTACTCTTAAAGAAGTATATTTGTTTTACTATAACAACAAATGGAACTGCAAAAATAATGATTATTTCTAACAGGTTTCCTGAACACTCCCCCTTCTACCACTTTTTGGACAAACAGATAGTTCCGCCCCAAAACCAAACAACCATTGGTTGAGTCAGTGTTGGAACATTGGACTGGTCAATCTTTACACTTTTTAAAGGGACATCAACACACAAATGCCCTACTTTTAGTCATCTCTGCATAATAAACTGGAATAGGTGAAAGTATTTAAACATCAGCAAAATTTACTACACAAATGGAAACTCATTTGCAAATGATAGGCAAGTTTTTCATGTTTTGAAACTAAAGGTGTAAAGGTGAATGAGTTGGATGAGCAATTTGTGGCATTCATTGGTCAAGCTTGGCTGCATGTGACGTCTGGCTCTATCACTCGGAAATGGCGCTTGGCAGGAAGAGGAGTCACATACTCATATCTAGGTCAGCAGGTATGGGAGAGGGACTCAGAGGTGTTTGCATCTTTTTGTGCACACACGCCACCAGGGGAAGTGGTTTTAGGAGCTTTAACAATACCTGGAATAAAAAAAACATCCCATAATACCATAATGCATCATAATGTCATATTCGATTGTAAAATCCAGTGTATCGACTGGATCATCCGCTATTTATTTAGATGAAGTTATACACATGCAGTCATTTAATCACATTTTCCACATACGTGAACCTCAACCAGCTTCAGTAATGACATAAAGCTGATTTTAATGTATCAGTCAGAGTTTGATGAGCTGAGAGGTATTTTCATACAGATTATACTATTAGGGATTATGCCATTTAGGAATGGATTGAGAAACCCTGATGTAACATGACATCACACCCGATAGGAAAGAGATCACAATCCTCATGAAAATACTGAATATTAGCTATATATATATATATATATATATATATATATATATATATATATATATATATATATATATATATATATTTTTTTTTTTTCTGAGAAAAGACAAGGGATACACAATATATTTGTATTATATTTATTGGTTGATATCACTGATGTTGAAAAATTAACGTCATGCTTAATTATGCATGCTCAATTCCACTGTTTTAAAAATAATATATAACATATACATATATATATATATATATATATATATATATATATATATATATTTACATATATATTAACACACACACACACACACACACACACATCATTTTTTTTTGTTTTTTGCTAAGTATTTTTGCATAGTAAGAATAAAGTGGTATTGAATAAATATGAATGAATGGCACTTCATATAACTTTACAAAAGTTATATATATATATATATATATATATATATATATATATATATATATATATATATATATAGTACAACAGTATATATGTGTATTTTTATGTTGTAAATTGTTTATTTTGAGATGCTAATATTATGTGCTTGTTTTTTTTGAAAATTCAAGAATATTTTTTTTAAATAAATAAACAAAATAATAAAAACAACAAACGAACACTGACACTGCAAAGCACACACACACACACACACACACACACACACACACACACACACACACACACACACACACACAAAAGCTGTAAGCAAACCTACAATAATCAAATCACTTGCAGGGGCACTTCCTGCAATCAATAAACATACTGAATCTCACATCAGACATGTACTGCAAGTCCAACAGTTGCAGCTTTCTTCCCCTCTAACTACAAACATACTGATTAAATAGGCAATTTTCCCGCTACACATTATTACAATGACCCAATACCATGGGTAAGCATATATCGTCACATACATCTCACAGAACAACAGAACACATCTTCCAAACAGAAATACAAACAAGAAATACCCCATATATCCCAAACATAAATACCAAACAAAAACACTTCTTATACACAACATAATCACACTGTAACAGACTCATCTAATCGATGTGCTATCTCAGCTCCCAGCACCCCCATTTAGAAAATGGAATGATTGTAAGAGTTCCAGCTACACGCGCTACCGGAGCACTCCTGGCACAAACTAGAGCTGACAGGTAAGAATGGACTACGCATTCACGATAACTACCTTTCAAAAATAAATTACACAATAAAGTACTTTGAAACACACATTGCCTTTGTTGTTATTGCCCCTACAATGGATAGTCACTGAAATAAAGCAACACTTACATTCCGCTGACCCACTGAATGATGTTTATAATGTTCATAGTCTTTGGGGCTTAATCCATACACATTTCGACATTTCATCTACACATACTTTAAATGATTACATCTTTACAGCCACAACACAACATAGCCGGACATTAAACTGGCGGTTCGGTGATGACATCATCATCCCGACCGTCATCACACATACACACACACGAACACACACACACACACACACACACACACACACACAAACACACACACACACACACACACACACACACACATATATATATATATATATATATATATGAGCAATATCACACTTGTAGCTGTGCGATATGGCTGTATATCAGCATGGATAACTTTGTCTTACTATCCTTTCATCTGTTAAGGGTGATTAGCGATGACAGTGCTGCATTTGTTGGTTGCATCTTACAAGGTGTTGTTGAAAGTAAAAATAACTTGTTTACAATCCTGTTTCAGTCTCTTTCAGTATAAAAGTCTTTCCTGTGGACTCACTCATAAAACATCTCTTGTTGACATCTAATAATGTAACTAAAATTGCCATCTCGTACACACACACTGTTTCCCAATTCTAAAACTATTATTAAGTTTAACTATTATTTATATGAAATATTATTTATTCAATAATAATATTTAATAAACGACAGCAGCCATCATAAAAGCTGCTAGGCAATTCAGTCAAAAGTACAAAGGCAGCGCTCTGATATACAGCATTAAATTGACCTAAAACATAACCTGATAAGATTTTGCCCTCAGCCAAAATTATTGTCTCTGGAACAAATAATTGATTCATGAGACCAAAGAATGCATGTGAGATTTACCCAAAACAAATTATATCTCTTGTTTAACTACTATAGAGACATCAGATCCAGCGGCAAATTCCAGAAGATCTGGCCGAGGTGAGGCTGCCCTCGGCAGGTTTATGAGCGCTGAACGCCCTGGAGCTCACATCTCTGAAAACTCTGAAGCAAATTTTCAAATAGACGTGAATTAACAAACCGCATATCTGAAGTCTAAACAAGTATATTCTCGCCAAAAAAAAAAAAAAAAACTCTTAAAACTTCATTCTCTGACACAAAAACAGTATTGTTTTAAAATTATAGTGGATTTGGGCATCCGCCATGACACTTGCTGTGAGAAATACTGCAAGCAGAGTGATACAAATGATGAATTGGTTGAAGTTCCGATATCAGAATATCACACTCCTCTCAGCCAATCATATTTGAGGACCAGAAAGAACTGTAATATATATATATATATATATATATATATATATATATATATATATATATATATATATATATATATATTCATCTATTTATATATGTCTGTGTGATGCTTAAATGTATTATAACTGCATTACTTCTTCATTACAACTTCCCCCATACTATGAAAAAGCACCTCTGAGTGATAAAATTTTTCTTCTGTTTTTTTTTTTTTTCTGAGAAACATCCTACAGTATTTTTTGTGTAAGTGACTGAGCATAGATGAGCTAAGAGGTTTCTCTTTTCTGTTCTCATTATGCACAGAGCGTCATTGTATTCATCTGCATGGCCACAACAGTGGTCATATGACTGAGGGGGAGGTGGAGGGGTGTCACCACCCCATGAGCTCTCCTTCAGTCATATGACCACTGTTACAGCCATGCAGATGAACACAGTGATGCTCCACAGGATGCACAGGGCTCGAGTCTGTCCATCCCTGCTAATGTTGTCAAATAATTAGGATACCTGAACGCTATCCATACCGCATACTGCTATAGTTATGTTTTGAGCACAGGGGAGTGTTCCAGGTTCAAGGAAAGTTAAAGACCACATGAAATTGCTTAATGTCTTATGTTTTCTTACTGGTGTTGACATATTTCCTATTAAAACAGGATGTTGTGGTGGGACCAGTCAAACAGCTCGTCTCATTGGGCTTGAGTAAAGTCTCGTTGGCATGTGGTATTGGGGGAGGGTCATGTAGATTCTAGAAAGCTGTTTATTAGATAAAAATCTGTGACGTGCAAGAGGAGCCATCAATATTTTTCTCTGGTTTACCAGAGAAAGATTTAGAAGTTGGCATCAATTGGAAATTCGCCCTTTCATTTTCTAAATGCATTTTATTGATCTTATTCATCTGATGTGTGTGTGTCTATGTGTGTGTGTGTGTGTGTTTTCTAGATGTTTTGACTTTGTAAGTTTAGTAATTTTTAATAAAAATGTCATAAGTCGATCTTCTAGTGACTTTTGCCAGACTTCTCCAATCATTTTGTCTGCTTTAATCCAGCCCCTTTATTACAGTCCAAACTTGCGTTTAGATCTGCCTTATTCCAGTCAACAACTGATGGATTGTATCAAGTTACCGTCCCATATTTTTTTTTTTTTTTTATTATCCATTTCAATTGTAAGAAAAGATCTGTTGCTACTTCCATTACGTCACAATTTTAAATCTTAAATCTACATTTCAGTAATCTTGTGTGAATTCCATTTCAAGTATATATTGTACATTTTTCCAGGCAGAATCTTGTAATTGTAATCAGCTTGTTATGTCATGACATATAAGCGTTCCAATAATACAGTTTCCGGGTCCAAGCTGCTAATTGTTTCAAGTGAAAATTTCAGTAGTCATTTATGAGCAGAATTCATCCTGTATCACACCTTTAAGCTTTTTTTAAAGTGATTACAAACTGACAGTGTAGCTTATGCAACAATCTCCAGGCTCTTCTGTTGTTACAGAAATTAATTTATTGGCAAAATGAGTGTTTGTTAACTAGCTAGTATTGTGCATGGCTTCATAGTCAGGCATGTCTGACAACCCTTCATAAGCATCATTCTGTCCAGTTTTGTGATGATACTCATGGACTGTGTTTACAGTGAAAAGTGAAATCACACCCCAGCTAAGTGCAGCAGCTAGTGCTAGCGCAGAGATAAACCCACCCCTCACCCCTTCAGAAATCTGCTGTGCCTCAAAACGGCTCATATCTTATCAGAGCCTGAATTTGAACATTACACACAACTACAGCAGCACTCATAGACAGATTAGCAACACGTCGCTCTTGAGCTTGATCAGATCAGGTCTTTTTTTTGTTTGACAGCAGCTGTGGTTAAAAGGTTGTGGACAAATGCAGACTGTTAGGCTAAGAACTTGACGTCCAACCAATAGTTTGTACACCATTCCCCCTTCTTCAATCTGGTTTCCCCTAATAGATGGTTTCCCATAAGCAACTCACATGAATATAGAAACATTCACAGTACACAGACATGCATTGTCAGAGCAAGCAGGCCATGTGACTGCAAACAACAGTTTTAATAGGGGCCAGGCCATGCCCCTACCTCTCATGGGACTGTTTATGATGAAAACAGATCTGCTATACAGTCGCCCACCATCAACGCCGGCCCCAGCCAAATCAAAAGTCCTCTGTTTTGGGGCTGCTATTGACTGAAACACTGCCACTCATTGTTTCTCCTGATGTTTGCACTGTGGCACAACAAAGCCGTGTCCTTTGAGCAAGACATCTAGGGTCGGTTTTGGGCCATGAACGTACAAAGCGTTGGACAAATGTGATTGTTTGAACCTCATCATGTGATGCCCTCACTCATTTCCAATGCATACGATCCCTTCATGCAGATGTGATGAAACGCATATGCCTGGAACACTCTGATCTTCATAAACATGGTAAATATGTTACTGTACACAATGCTTCACTCTATTTTGTACTGCGCATACATGTAAAGACTTTGGCCAGGGGCAAAAATTAACATTCACTGTGTGCCAAGAGAGCAAAAAATGCATAAAAATCACATCATATAAATTCATACGAAGTTGCCACGTCATAAAATCGTTATGTTTTTTTTTGAGATCGGGTTGCATTTGCAGCATAAGCTAGTTAACATGCGGATAACTTGCAAGTAACTTTTGTTTGAAGCTAAAGGGTTCTTGCTTTGTGGCCCCTGGACTTGAAAGTTGAGTAGCTTTGCTTATATATAGACACATAACTAATTGAGACTTCAATGAAGCTCATGGGTTTATTGAGATCCCGTGACTTCAGTCAGAGATAAGAGGAAAAACTCTGACCTTGACTGAATTAGTAATTAATCATAATACAGAACAGCTTCATCCTGATAACCTGCTGCTGTGTCTCCACATTCATCCTCATAAAGCTTTGTCTCACTTCTTCACCTCAAGCTCTTTGCTAGTCTTCACAACCTGTCATAATTAAAATCTTCTAAGCGCTATTACTTACATAAAAAGGCCTCTATCTCTTTGTCTCCCTGATTCTGTACTCGGGCTGGACGTGACTCAAATCTATGCACTTATCCCTCGGTAGGCCTAGAATCCTGTCATAGCAGAAAAGAAAGGAAATTTAGCGGAAGTACGTGATTGAAAGTGCATGAAGAAACATATAATAATAGGTTGTACTGGTAACCCACCAGGACTGGTCTTGAAGGCATAGTTCTTTCTAAAATCATAATTCTGTTATCATTTACTCACCATCATGTCATTTCAAACCTGAATGTTTTTTGTTGTTGTTGTTGTTGTTGTTGTTTTGTTCATAGAGCACAAAAGGAGAAATTTAGAAGTTTGTTCATGCTGCTGTTTTACATACAAAAAAAGTGAATGGGGACCACGGTCATAAAATGACAAAAAAGTTAAATAAAAGTTGTTATTGACTGGTAATCTTCTCTGTTGCTGCTCTCAGATCTCAGATTCACATATTTTATTGCATCAAGATGTATAACAGCAAATTTGACATCAATAATGGGAAGTATTTGCACAGAATCAAGCGTGTACATGACATTTGGGTTGGGATTTTGTTTCCTTGACTTATAATATCGTTCCCTTGTTTTATCACATTCTAACTAAATTAAAACAAGGTAATGAATTAGTACAACAAGGACATGATTTACTTAAAATGTGGCAACAAATTAATATTTTGTGGAAATTATTTCATAAAAACAGGCCAAATTAATAAAACATGGCCACAAAATAATTAGTTGTGGAACCAATTTGGAAAAAGGGGAACAAATGAATAAAATGTATTAAGTCATAGAACCGATTTAATAAAAACAAAAACTTTTTGAATAAAAAGTGACCAGGAATTAAACTATCAATGAAATGATTCAATAAAAGGAAGGGGAACAAATGAATAAAACGTGGCCACAAATGAATACTGTAAGTCGTGGAAACAATTTAATAAAAACTAGGGTAAAAATGTATAAAATCTGGCCATTAATTACTAGTCGTGGGATCTAATTCTTATAGCCACAATATTTAATTTAATTTAATTTAATTTAATTTAATTTAATTTAATTTAATTTAATTTAATTTAATTTAATTTAATTTAATTTAATTTAATTTAATTTAATTTTTTTCACTGCATGGAAAAAACATGCATTCAGCCTAACATCTCATTTTGTGGTATACCAAAGAAAACCACAACATAATTGTGAGTACATGATGACAGATTGTTCATTTTTGGACATACTATTACAAATGTAAACAATGCTATTTGGGCCATTTCGGATGTCTTGCATAAGTCAAGGCTTTAAAATGCAGCGTGCTGGATATCTAGTCTGCGACCTACATCTAACTTGTTTGTGTTGTAGGCAGGTTCCTGTACACCACCAATGAGTCAAAACCCCAGAAAGACAACGCTGATTCCTGTCTGAGCTGGAAGACTGTACGTTAGCCATCCTGTCCATTATCTCATAACGTCTAAAGGCAGCTGTCAGTACTAGAGGTGTAACCCTGTCACAGTGGTACTCTGAACCATGTTTGACATCGTGGATGAGCATGGTTTGCCGTTTGATGTTTTGAGATTAAATGAAAACCTTCCCCTGTTCGTAATCTGTGTCTCAAATCTCAGAAAACATTCTCAGAAAAACCCAAAGACTTAAATCTCGCTTCCACCTTACGTTGTTTCAGTTTTTGTCATTTCAATTTTGCAAAATCTTGCAACCGGTTTGGTTTATCCTTTTTCAGTCATGTTTCAGGTTCTTTTAAATCATTAATTATTAGCATATGCTGACGTTAAAGTTACCATGAAGAACTTCCTGACTAAAGAAGACTGACATGATTACTTTCCAGGGAATTTGTGAGTATTTGAATCATTTGTAGATTTATTAAATGTGTGGTGGACATGAGCAGGCAAATTTCCCATTCTACTTTAAATTTTTCTGTAGTCTGGTATAAATTCCTGTAACATTGGATGTTTAGAAGGTTTCTGGGTTAATGGAACAGCATTTACTTATGCAACCAAGACTATTATTTTGTTGGTTTATACTAGCATATTGTTTTTAATATATCAAAATGCCACCTAGTTTGAGGTTTTTAAATGGTTGCGCTTTTATATTGCTTCACAGATAACTCAAACAATACAGTCATAAACATATTGAGATTTATTTGTAAACTAAACTAAACATAGTGATTGCAACACAAGGACAAAATGTCCACTCTTATTTTTAATAGTAAAACTAATCTTCCTTTCTATACTAAATAAATAAATAAATATTTCTAAAAACTCCTTCATCTCACATGCTAGTTAGTAAATCTTACAAATAAAATGATAAAAATGTAATCAGTAAAAACACCAGGTGTGTGCAGGTATCAGTGTTCAGCTTTCTTTTAACTGAGATGATTGGTTCCTTAAACGGCTCACCCAAAAGAATTTGACTGAAAAATGACTGAAGTGGTGTTTCCTCAGTGGGTGAGTTGTGTACTTTGTGATTAGTCCATCTATCTCCATCAGTTCGGCCCATTCGGGCTGATTAGCTGGCCAGTTTCAAGCATGATAAAGGGTAATTAGCCAAACACAGCAACTTTTTTTTTTGGAGGCACTGCTGCACTTGCCTCCTCTGTCAAAATGTCTGACTCTGGTAATAGAAAGCAGGCCTAAGTCAATTGTATTAGAGTGTGTGTAACAATACATAGTGATTTAATAACCATAACAGTGTAAAACGGTCAGTTTACAATGCTAACCACATGATAAAATGACATAGTTTCACAATTGCAATAATGGGCTGGAAACATTTTGATCTGCAATGTTCTTTATTTTATAGATTTCTTTGTTTTTATGTAAATAAGTTTATAAGTAAATTAAATGCTAGGTGTGTTTGGAAACATGGTAGTTGATTTCTAGCTGGTCATTAGCTGGTGCAAGCTAGTCATTAGCTACAGTGCTAATATGTTCCAAAAACATTGAAGCACTTTGAAACAGTGAATCATTTTGTGAAGCAATTGATTCAAAGCTTCGAAAAGGTTCATTTCTCCCATCACTACTTACCTGTCAAAATGTTTTAGCTAGCTATCTAAATAATATCTGGTTTAATGGCACAAACATTTGTAGGTAACTATATCGCCCCTTGGAGTATTGAGCAGTGTTGCCAAGTCTGTTGATTTCCTGTGGAATTGGGCTAATTTGAAGCAATACTTCCACTCCCCCGGAATGCAATTTTGACTGAGGCGACTGGGCTAGTTTTGGGTACCAATATGGCTAGTTTGTTACGCAAACCTGGCAACCCATTTGTTTATGCAAGAATGAACGTCAACATGAGTCATTTTACTGAGGAAGAAACAGAGGGATAAGTTGTTATGCAATTTATTAATCACAATTGTGAAACAGAGAAATTTATTTTTACATTTCATCAGAATTATTGCACTTTTGCATGTAACCGTCTCAACTCATATGCAGGGTTTATTTTACGTCATAATTTATTATATTTATCATATACATTCTACTCAATTTCTCAACTCAATTTCTACATTGTGGTAAAATCTTAAGAAGCTTCTCTTTAAAGGCAATTTCTAATATTAATTCCAATAATTTCAAATGACGTTCACGCTAGTCATAAGCAAAGTAAAGATTAGTAAAGATTCATATTTGGATTTATTACAGTTTGTCACTGAGAAAGTTTGCCTGCAGATTTAGCTGCAGCACACAGCACAAACAGCCATGTGAAGGAACACAGACTGAATTTGAGCAGAACATTGCAAAGGAGATAATGAATGTCTCCAACATACATCCAGCAACTAAACTCCAACATACATGTTCATCAGTGCTTTCAGATCATCATGCAGAGTAGAGAGAGTGCATGTGCATGGTGTCCAGCTTGGGGAGATTAATTAAAACACTTGGAAGAAAATGTACACAATTAAGAGAAAAAAAATTATTCTATTCTAATTTGGGGATTTAAACTCTTGACATCTGGCAACCCCTAGCATGAAAGCTCATAAAAGAAGTGTCAAATGAAAAACAATAAAATGTTTTCAGGTTAAATAGAGTGTTGCATGCATGATATATTTTTGTAGGCCAAAACCTGGAAATGAGTTTGCATTTTAGCACGTCCGGTTCCATCATGCAAGTCAATGGGGTTTTTTTCTGAATGGGGTTTTTGGGTAAATGCCTAAAGAGGTCTGTGATTAACACAAAATCGAGATATTTTCCTGCTTTATATTACAACATAAAATGAGTATGTTTCTGGCCAATTTGCACTCCATTTCATTTCATATAACTCTATAAGAGAAATAATTTAAATGAAGGAGATTATATGTGATTTATGTCTCTATAAAAGCTTCTCTTATTCTGTCCGTGCTCATTTGTTCTCTCTGTCAAGTGGACTAGGCGCTCTGCGGTGGAATTCACAAGAACAATTAAATGGCTGATTTGAGTCATGCATCTTCCATCAAATCTCTGACGTCATGCAATGCAATTCTGAGAGCCGCAGCTCTCCGCTGACCAGATTGAAACCCTGTGTGTTCAATCCAAAGATGAGAAATGAAAGAAGCAAAAAATTAACAGTACAACAGGAAATTCGCCCTAACGGCACTTGAAACTGATTGCAACAGTGGTTTGAAAATTCCCCTCTGATACACATCTCCTTAAACAGTGATTGCTCTTGTGACAGGTGGTTGGAACCAAGAGGACAAATTAAGGGAATTTGTATCTGATTCTACATCATTCGGTCAATTGTATGATTGTTCACTATTGTCAGTGTGATCAAAGGCTGCATCTGTTCTGGTTAGTATGTGGTCTCAGCTGAACACTGACACAGTAACCCAGGATTTGTCCTGTCGCTGCTCAATAGACAAAAACACAACTGTTCCGATGCAGAATTTGAGAACTAGCTTAGTGCAGAGTGGATTAATAGCTTCAAGTTTACATTAGACATATTAATGCTTTAGCGTTTAATACTTGTATATTTGACACAACACATCTCAGCAGTTGTTTGGCCTATAGGAATGCCTGTCCAGTTTGTGAATTTAGTTTGCATTACTGTGGCTTCCTATTTCACGATGCCTTATTAATAATACAGAGAGATGAGATGAGATGTGATAAGATTTATGAGTCTGTTTCATTGAGCTGGGATACTGTATGGTTTCTGTATAATGGTTCTGCACTCTAATCAATTCGTGTCTGTAACTGGGGCATGAGTCACTGTGGGGGAAATACAGCAGTGTGATTTATAGACAGCGACCATCCCTCAACAGTGTGCCAGGATACAGAAGAGACAGAGGGAGGGTGGGCAGAGGAGGGACGGAGGGAGGGTGGGCAGAGGAGGGACAGTGACTGACGTCAAGCCATCCTCAACACAGATGGCAGGAATTAACTCACTGGGTCATTTTACTTTATATATATACAGGTCCTTCTCAAAAAATTAGCATATTGTGAAAAAGTTCATTATTTTCCATAATGTAATGATAAAAATTAAACTTTCATATATTTTAGATTCATTGCACACCAACTGAAGTATTTCAGGTCTTTTATTGTTTTAATACTGATGATTTTGGCATACAGCTCATGAAAATCCAAAATTCCTATCTCAAAAAATTAGCATATTTCATCCGACCAATAAAAGAAAAGTGTTTTTAATACAAAAAAAGTCAACCTTCAAATAATTATGTTCAGTTATGCACTCAATACTTGGTCGGGAATCCTTTTGCAGAAATGACTGCTTCAATGCGGCGTGGCATGGAGGCAATCAGCCTGTGGCTCTGCTGAGGTGTTATGGAGGCCCAGAATGCTTCGATAGCGGCCTTAAGCTCATCCAGAGTGTTGGGTCTTGCGTCTCTCAACTTTCTCTTCACAATATCCCACAGATTATCTATGGGGTTCAGGTCAGGAGAGTTGGCAGGCCAATTGAGCACAGTAATACCATGGTCAGTAAACCATTTACCAGTGGTTTTGGCACTGTGAGCAGGTGCCAGGTCGTGCTGAAAAACGAAATCTTCATCTCCATAAAGCTTTTCAGCAGATGGAAGCATGAAGTGCTCCAAAATCTCCTGATAGCTAGCTGCATTGACCCTGCCCTTGATAAAACACAGTGGACCAACACCAGCAGCTGACATGGCACCCCAGACCATCACTGACTGTGGGTACTTGACACTGGACTTCAGGCATTTTGGCATTTCCTTCTCCCCAGTCTTCCTCCAGACTCTGGCACCTTGATTTCCGAATGACATGCAAAATTTGCTTTCATCTGAAAAAAAGTACTTTGCACCACTGAGCAACAGTCCAGTGCTGCTTCTCTGTAGCCCAGGTCAGGCGCTTCTGCCGCTGTTTCTGGTTCAAAAGCACACGCCTGTGCACGGTGGCTCTGGATGTTTCTACTCCAGACTCAGTCCACTGCTTCCGCAGGTCCCCCAAGGTCTGGAATCGGTCCTTCTCCACAATCTTCCTCAGGGTCCGGTCACCTCTTCTCGTTGTGCAGCGTTTTTTGCCACACTTTTTCCTTCCCACAGACTTCCCACTGAGGTGCCTTGATACAGCACTCTGGGAACAGCCTATTCGTTCAGAAATGTCTTTCTGTGTCTTACCCTCTCGCTTGAGGGTGTCAATGATGGCCTTCTGGACAGCAGTCAGGTCGGCAGTCTTACCCATGATTGCGGTTTTGAGTAATAAACCAGGCTGGGAGTTTTTTAAAAGCCTCAGGAATCTTTTGCAGGTGTTTGGAGTTAATTAGTTGATTCAGATGATTAGGTTAATAGCTAGTTTAGAGAAACCTTTTCATGATATGCTAATTTTTTGATATAGGAATTTTGGGTTTTCATGAGCTGTATGCCAAAATCATCAGTATTAAAACAATAAAAGACCTGAAATATTTCAGTTGGTGTGCAATGAATCTAAAATATATGAAAGTTAAATTTTTATCATTACATTATGGAAAATAATGAACTTTTTCACAATATGCTAATTTTTTGAGAAGGACCTGTATATATATAAACTGATAAATATTTGTGTGTGCATTGTTTTTATACACACACACAGAAACACACACACACACACATGCGCACACACACAAACATATGTGTATATATATATATATATATATATATATATATATATATATATATATATATATATATATATATTAAATGCACAAATGTCTTTGTATATGTGTATAACACATCTGTAAAATTATTTACTACTACTACTACTACTACTACTACTACTAATTATTATTATTATTAATATTATCCATTTTGCATTAAGGCAATTGTTTTTTATATTACAATATAATATAAAATGAAAATGAAAAGAAATGAAAAAAATGAAATGTCTGTCTGGACATAATGACTTCTGTTATTAAAATCATTAAAATTAGCATGAATTAAAAATCAGTACAATTAGACAATTAAAAATGATTTATAAGCTACTTACAATGTATGTTATGATGTATAATCACTCTGTATCACCAGTGAAACAGGATATTTAGTAAGAAAAATATGTAGTTTACTCTGCATAAAACAATGCATAAATTGCTATTTGACTGTTGGTTAACATTACCAATAGGAACATACATTTAAACTGAGCAAAAAAAAAAAAAAAAAAAAAAAAAAAAAAAACCAAGAGGCTCTTTCAAATCTGTGCGTCATGATACAATAACCATAGCATGCTTTCACTTAATTTGACACATGTTTCCCGCTCTGTGAAATGTATGTGATATTTGTCAGACATATATGAGTTGGGCCAGGAGTGTATCCCAGAGAGTTACAACTGGCAGGCAGCCTTACATAACACAAACATTCATCAATAAGACAGAGATGCCACTGCATGTTATATAACAATCTATTTATTGCACAATGCTAGGCTTGTTCTGGGGAAAGGGAGTAGTCTGTAGTGGCCAGGGTCACATGGGTGACCAACTCAATAAAAATACGACCTCAGTGTTCCTCAGAATGTATTCATCTGACAGGTACAATGACTTCCATTCGTTTCAGACATTTATTTTTACTTCTATAATTTTTTCAGTGTCTGCAGAGGAACAGTCGGTAGAGACCGTGTCTTAGCCGAGTTTGAGTTTTGACATTTTTCACAATTCAATGAATTCCAAATCGATATAACCAAGTTATAATCAACTGCAAGTTTATAGCTCACAACTAAATCTTCCAGAATGTCAGAATGTCTAGATATAAACGTAGAATTGTGGGGAAAATGTCAGAATTGTGAAATGTACAGTAAGCCCAGAATTTCAAGATATAAACTCTGAATTATGAGGTAAAATAGGTTGGAAACTAGTTTTGTGTAAACATTCTCCTATTCTATATCATAAAACTTACAAATAAAACATGCTGCACAAGAGTATGACATTAAGCATTCCTCCCATGTGCAGCTCTTTGGAAAATCATTATAATTACAGGTGCATTAAAATCAGGAAATATGTGGGTCGACAGCAGCTGATCTCTGGAGGCGAAAGGGAGCCGCTGGGATCAGATTACCTCAGCGCTCATGAGTCTGGCTTAACCGTGAGACCCCTGTCGTTCTCCATGCACTCACACATTCATTCATGGCCTTAGGACACGTTTCTGATAAACGTTGCCAATGCATTTCTGATAAACTTAACAAAGCGTTGCAAGCATAATGTTTTGGTTTCTAGGTTTCTGTTTCGTCTGATAATTACGTCAAGCGACAGTGTTACTTTAGACATCGAAGCATGGGTTGTGTTACGAAATGGTAAAGTGAGAATTGGTCTGGCACATTCTGTATTTCTCAACCATTCCAACTGTCATCATTAGTCTCCACCAGAGGTGAAATGTTGCAGAATAATCAACTATCATAAATATACTCCAATTGCCAGATTTGCTCTAAAGTAATTATATAAATGGTATTAGCTCTAAAAGCATCACCACTTGACTGATGTAATGCTGAACTGGAAGAAATGCAGAAATGAGATTAAGTTTTTTTTGAATATTTATGCCACTTTCCAATATTTTTTTTATTTTCTATTTATTTTACATTTAGCTACAAAATTATTTAAAATGAAAAATTAAATTTTACTGTCAGATGGACAAATAAACATTTACTTGAACTTTAGCTGCAAGTTTACTAAAACTTAACATTTTGATTTTACTGTGAGATGGAGAATTAAGAATTAAATAAGTATCTGAATAGTGACGGTTTTCTAATAAAGTGCAGATGTAATCTGCAAGCAACGGCTCCACCATAACAGAAATAGTAATTTACAGTGAGACATTTAAGATTATTTACAAGGCATTACTTTTACAAATAACTGGAATGGAATTTAAAAAAAATATATTGATGTGATTTGGCATGTATTTGACATGCCATGTTTTTGTCCCGTGCTTGTATCACTATGTCAGCTGCAGCTTCAGAGGGAATCATACATTTATATGTACAGTAGATGTCACTTTCAAAACTTTGCAGTGTGTAATTGGCTGTCGGTCCTCTTAGCAGCATGAAAAAAAAAATACTTTTACTCAATGGATTATCGGTATAGCTTTTAAGACCGCTCTCTTTACAATCACTAAAAAGCTGTCACTCATCTCAGTGGGTCTTCTCACAACGTTCCACTACAACCAATAAAGTTGTCAACACTGCATAATGATTGTGTCGTTGTTTATTACTGACAGAGGAGTGGTGAAAGCGAGCACTGAAACCAAATCTCCAGCATTGTGAGTGGTGAGTGGATTCTAACTTAAACATCTCTGATTGGCCTTTGTGTTCGACAGATGTCTCTGATTGGTACATTTCTCACCGCTGCAAAAACACGTTGTAAAAAGAAACAGAGGTCAAACTGAAAAACGAAATGGAGTGTTTGCTAAATCTGTTTTGCCAATAATATTATATCATTACAGTATTAACTGAGAGTGCCATTGATTATATTTCAGAAAGGTCTATTTACTCTGTGATATTTTTTTACCCATGTTTAAATTTTTTTAATAAATAATTATTTGTGATCAGACATTAGTTGGTGCCGCTGCAGACCCCCGGTTGAAGACCCTTGCCTTATGGGACCCATAAACCTCGTCAGTCAGGCATAAGCAGATTGTAGAAAACTATACAAATAAGATGGTACGAAGACCTCAAGTCCTCTGAGTTGGGACAGGCCGGATGACCCTTTGAGAGGGAGTATTTGCTTTATCTAAAAAATGTAATAGTTCACACACACACACACACACACACAGACACACACACACACACACACACACACACACACACACACACACACACACACACACACACACACAAATGTGAGGTTATTGTCTCTCATGCTTGAAAAAAAGGCCTGGGACAAAAAAAGTGTATTGTATTTAGAGTGTACACACAGAAACTGCTCCACTATGCTAGCACAGCAGCTAGCTGAACATGAACGAGTTTGAACAGTAAAATCCCTCCATATACCTTCCTTTGTGTGCGTTGTACTTTGCTGTAGCTTTTCCCCATCAAATCCTGCCACACATTTGTGCAGTAATCTTTCTAAGAGCAGGATTGTGTCTGTGACAGATCTTGGAGATGCATTCTCTCTCTGTGTGACCGGTCTAGGAATGTAATCTCTCCGCCGAAACTAGGCCATGGCGTGATTTCACATTTGTTAGCACACAGCCTGTCAAAAAGAGCATCCTTTTATTATGTTGCCCCTCAGGCTCTTGTGTTCTAACAGATCACCTTTAGAGCTCATCTACTCCCCTTCAAAGTACGTATTTCATGAAAATTTTTCTTAGGGCTCACATCATATTGAGGGATCCTTTATCCATATATTGTTTGGGATGCTTTCAATAATGGATGGCATAATGCATTCAAATGCTATCAGACTGAAGAACAAGGTTTTATGCAAGGATATAAAAATTACTGGTAGGTTTTTTTTTTGCTATGGTTAAATGTGAGCTATTCTGTTGCTAGGGTGTTCTGTGTGGTTTTCAGGGTATTGCTATGGTGTTGCTAGCGTGTTTTAATGGAGAGTTTCTATAGAGTTGTTTTGTGGTTGCTTGAGTGGTTCTTTGGTGTTGCTATGCAGTTCCCAAGGTATTCTGAGTGGTTCTTAGGGCATTGCCATGTTGTTGCTAAGCTGCTCTGTGTGGTTATTTGAGCGTTGCTAGGGTGTTATGAGTAGTTGCTATGGTGTTGTTATGCAGTTGCTAAATGGGATGTTCTGATTGGTTCTAAAGTTGTTGCATGAGTGTTCTGAGTGGTTCTTAGGGTGTTGCTATGTTGTTGCTAGGGTGCTCTGTGTGTTTCTCTGGGTGTTGCTAGGGTGTTATGAGTAGTTGCTATGGTGTTGTGATTCAATTGCAAAATGTGATGTTCTGATTGCTTCTTAAGTTGTTGCATGAGTGTTCTAAATGGTTCTTAGGGTGTTGCTATGTTGTTGCTAGGGTGTTCTGTGTGATTCTTAGGGTGTTGCTAGGGTGTTTGGAGTAATTGCTATGGGGCTGTTATGCAGTTGCAAAATGGGATGTTCTGATTGGTCAGAAGTTGTTTATGAAGTGCTCTGAGTGGTTCCTAGGATGTTGCTATGTTGTTGCTAGGGTGCTCTGCATTGTTCTTATGGTGTTGCTACGGTGAGAACTACTAAGAACTACTGTTTTGAGTAGTTGCTAAGGTGTCACTATGCAGTTGCTAAATGTGATGTGTGGTTCTTAGGGTATTGCTATGGTGTTTTGGTCTTTTAGTTTTTGCTAGGGTGTTCTATGTGGTTCTTAGGGTGTTGCTATGGTGTTTTGAGTGGTTTCTATGGTGTCGCTACTCAGTTGCTAAATGGGTGTTCTTATTGGTTCTTTAGTTGTTGCTTGAGAGTTCTAAATGGTTTTTAGTGTGTTGCTATGGTATTCCTAGGGTGTTTTAAGTGGTTTGAGTTCAATTGCTAAATAGTTTGTTCTGATTGGTTCTTAAGTTGTTGCTTAAGTGTTCTGAGTGGTTGCTATGGTGTTTCTATGCAATTGCTATTGTGTTCTGAGCGGTTCTTACGGTCTTGCTATCCAGGTTGCTGGATAGTTTCTATGGGATTGTTCTGCTGTTGTTAGAGTGTTCTGAGTGGGTCTCAGGGTGTTGCTACGCAGTTGTGAAGGTGCTCTGTGAGGTACTGTCTCTTGAGTGTTCTGAGTAGTTGTTAGGCTCTTTCTGAGTGATTGTTACTATGCAGTTACTAAAGTGGTCTGAGTGGTTGCTGTGCTGTTGCTAGGGTGTTCTGGGTTGTTCTTGGGTGGTTGCTACACCTTTGCTATTAAACTGCATGTTTTTTTATTCAGGCAAATATAAACATGCTCAGTAAGATTCTCCTCACATTGCTGCTCCATCATGACAGTAGTTGACTTTGTGTGGTAAAAGATGGTTTGAATTACTGTCCATTATTGTGGCCCTTTCACAACACACTGACGCACAAAACTGAGCTTGCGTGGCTAGAAGCATCTGTGTTAACATACTTGCTTAAGAGTTTGTTTCAGACCTTTTGAAGAATTCTTATATTTTCTTTTTTATTCTTTTTTTTGTGGTGGGGCTAGTAAAAACACCGACCTGACCGAGCCAGCATAAAATATTCTTATAGTTGAGACCTGCCATAAAACATTTTTTTAAAGGGGTTTGTTGCATTTATTACATTGGAATGAGTTGGAGAGAAGCACCTGCTTGTCTGAGCCAGTTATTTTCCACCATGACAGTAAATAAACAGTCCACCTGCTATCGGTTAGCTCAGTGGTTGAGGCTTGGGGAAAGGGAGAGTAGAATGGGCGGTACCTTTTGCTTCAGGGAAGGACATTCATCTCACATCTGTTTCCATTTCACACCCTGCCTGCCTCTGCTTGTGTGTGTGTGTGGATGTGTCTGTTTGAGAACAAATGTGTGTGTGTGGGGGGGTGCTTTGTGTGTTGGATCACCTTCTTGGCAGACCTGAATCTATGGTCACAGAGAGATGCCGGTGACTTGGGAGTGCATGATGGGACAGGGCTTACTATGAAGAAGGTTAGTTTTTTGATACAAACCATGATCTAAGGCATGTGTGTGTGTTTTTGAGAAAGCAGAAGTGTGTAGCAGAAGTATATGGTAGAGCTAACAGAGACTGACTGTGCTAATGACCATGTCTGTTCATTTTTTGCTCGAGTTTACTCTGCTTTTATTCTTACTTGTGGGCATAAAGAAAGCAATTGGTGTGATTTTTCATGGGTTTATACACATTTGTTTATTCTGCATGTGTAATTCAAGTGTTTTTGTTGAAAAGATTTCTGTTGTGTGCAACAGAATACTACATCTATTTGTTTTTCACACATCACCAAGGTCAGTGTAGTCAGTAGCCAAATTAGTAGGCATTGTTTTAGGGGTTCATCTGTAGGTAATATAGCCTTTTTCTTAAATATTATTCCTGGTAACATAAATATAATTCAAGTTGCAGTAATAATAACAAATAAAGATAGATTTGAAAAGAAGCGTTATCATTGGGATTCATCTAGGAGCTCTTGATGGCAATCTTGACCTTAAGCCTACATGCCCAGGTCAAAATGCTTCCTCAAAAGTGGGTGCCAGCAGTGTTTTATTCCCGTCTGACTCTATCCTGGTAGAAAACACTCACTTGTCACAATACAATCAATTACAGAAAAAATTCAAGTCCTACTCTAAGTCCTAGTTTTTTTTCTCCTTGCATATTGTGTTTCAGAAATATGTCACATTACAGAGGTAAACCTGGGTTATGAATGCATGTATTATGTTGACTTTGAAGTTAAGAACTGTGAAGTGATTAATATTTAATTTTGTGGGAACATCGTCCAGTCCAGAAGGTTTACGAAGGTTTAAGATCTCTCAGACAGAAACTTTCTTCTTAGAATTCTCAGTTTTATTTTCCCTTCTGTTTCATGATTTTTAATGTCTTTTTTTTTCTTTACCTGCAGGAACATGGGCCTTTAGTTGCCTCACTGGCTTATGCAGGCAAGACGATCTAGTACACAGGCACCAAAAACAGTGTACGAGAACCAAGGTCTGACATTCCATTGGATGGAAAGTGCCTGAAGAAAATTAAAGGAGGGCGGAATTGAGAACAGATGAATCAGTCGCAGAAATACAGGGAAGCACACTGGACGCCATGAGGGAGGAGAGTGAAGGAATTTTACGGTTTCGACTTTCTCTCTATGAACACTGACAAGTCCACTTAAAGCCTGCCGTGCTCAGGGGAGAGAGTCCCCTGATATGAACCCCAAGTCCTTAGCATCTCGAAGGCAAACACGCCCTTATGCCAGTGCCTGAGTGGGTCTTCTACAATGTCATGGTAGCACTGAATGCCAAAACAACAACCCTTGAAAAGAATTACTCAAAAACTGTAGACTTGGACAATGCATGTTGTCTAACACCATTCTGAAACTGGTTTCCAGCAAAAGCTTCCTCTAGTATCACCTCAACTGTATCACCATATCGTTTTACATTGCATACATTTACCGTCCACTCTCCCACTTCCTGGGATTACCAGCTCAAGTCCAGGTGCAGTCAACCATGGGGTGCCGGCAGAGTTCAGAGGAGAAGGAGGCCGCCCGGCGGTCACGTCGCATCGATCGACACCTCCGCTCAGAAAGCCAGCGGCAGCGGCGTGAAATCAAACTCCTGCTGCTCGGCACCAGCAACTCTGGCAAGAGCACCATTGTAAAGCAGATGAAGATCATCCATAGTGGAGGCTTCAACCTGGAGGCCTGCAAGGAATACAAGCCCCTCATCCTCTACAACGCCATTGACTCGCTCACCCGCATCATCCGCGCTCTCTCCACCTTGAAGATCGACTTCCACAACCCTGATCGGGCTTATGACGCAGTGCAACTCTTCGCCCTCACCGGGCCTGCTGAGAGCAAGGGTGAGATCACGCCAGAGCTCCTGGGGGTGATGAAGCGATTGTGGGCCGATCCAGGGGTCCAGGAGTGCTTCTGCCGCTCCAATGAATACCACCTAGAGGATAATACAGCCTATTATCTAAACGACCTGGACAGGATTTCTGCACCAGAGTACATCCCAACCGTTGAAGACATTCTGCGCTCACGTGACATGACCACTGGCATTGTTGAGAACAAATTCACCTTCAAGGAGCTCACCTTCAAAATGGTGGACGTGGGCGGCCAACGTTCAGAAAGAAAGAAGTGGATCCACTGTTTTGAGGGTGTGACTGCCATTATATTCTGTGTGGAGCTCAGTGGCTATGACCTCAAGCTTTATGAAGACAACCAGACGGTAAGGAGAGCCCAATTTTGTATTCGGGCCTTTGGTGCAAACAGATAATGCAAGCAGCAACACATGAACCAAATGTTATCTGCACTAGGCTATGCACGTCTCTACAGTAAATTCTTCCCGTCTGTGGCACTGACAAACAAACTGCTTTTATCATCTTGCTTCCACATTTCCTGCAGTACACACACTTTCAGTTACATTCAAGCTGTTCAAAGACCTAACGGTACCCTGCTAAATGACCAGCATAGCTTGTTGTGTTTTAAACTCTGATGTTCCAAATTAACCATCAAGACTACATTGGTAACCTAAATTATTACAAAGGTAATGCTGGGTGACCAACCAAGGGAAGGTGGTTTACCAGCTTAACCAGCTGGTTTGTTGGTTTTACCAGTCTCCCAGCCTTTTGAAGCTGATGTGTTAACTGTTGGATCTTAGATGGGTTTTTGGTCCTTTTCAGCAGTTGGGAGATCACCTGGCCTGACAACTAAACACTACCTTGAGCAGTGTTGCGTTGCCTTAGAATGATATAACGCTGCCTAACTACCTTAGTATAATGCATTGTGGAAGAAATTAACTAACTAGCCATCACTGTTTCCAAAAACTGTAATAACTTTGTCGCACATCCATAATTCCAAATATGCTAACAAGAAATGATGATTCTTACCACAGGTTGAGAGCTGTACTGTTGTTCTAGCCACATAACTTTGCAGTGCTGGCAGTGCTGATAGCCTCGTGGGCAGCATGCAGATATATAGTTTGATTTCCGGCTCAAGATCCTTTGCCGATCCCATTCCCTTTTCTCTGCCCTGTGCATCCCTGTCTGGTCTATACTGTCATATCCAATAAAGGCATAAAGAGGCTGAAAATATAAATTTGCAGTGCTGTTTGCGAATGTTCATTAGAACTATTGTTCTGGGAAAAAAACATAAAATCTTTGAACTATGTTGGTAATGACTGAACTTGTGACCATAATTGGCTAATGACACATTTGGGAACTGCACCCCAGACTGGGAGACCACGGTAAATAAGCTAAGACTAGCAAATAAGTTAAGTTTTTTTTTTTTTTTTTTAAGGCAGAGTGGGACAACCATTGAAATTCATGCCAGCATAAGCTGGTCTTCCAGCAGGCTTCCCGTCAATTAATAGCAAATGATATTTACAGAGTAAACCTGATTATATTTGCCTTTGCGTTAATTACAGGTGTGCTTTTTGTTAAGACTTGGAATTAACTTTTCTAAATGTCCGTCTAACCACATACATTCTCTCTACATGTGGTAAAGCGAATTGCTTATCAATGAATTCAAAAATTGCATACCTGTGTGTGCTATGCTAAACATTTTCCCTCGACTCACAATAAGAACTTCCAAGTATTGCATTAGCCTGGAATATCAATTAAGGTTGGGAAGTTAAAAATAAAAGTGTCCTGCGAGTCTTAGGGTAGGGGAGGGGGGGGTGTACAAGAGTGATAATTGAGTTCACAGTGCAAGGTGTCAGGGCGTACCCGTGAGAATGATCAGATTTGACACTGAGGAAAATCTCTGATGTGATGGGGATCAGAGAAAGTTTGGCGTGTCTTCTGCTAGAATGTTTGAAAGAAAAAAGAAGTAACAAGTCAGTGAGGAAGTGAGGAAACTGAAGGAAGGAGTCAACGCCTCGCTAGGGGAGTGGTGAAAAGAGAATATATTGAAGGGGGAAGGGTGGACCTCCTACAATAGTTTTTTTTTTGCGGATTTGCGGTTTTATCTGGTTGAAAACAATTGCAGCAGTCGGAGATAGCCTGAGGTCATCTTCAAATATAATTTATTAGCCTGAGTCTCACATGTTTATAAGGTGTGTTGATGATTTTCATGATAGAAATGAAAATGCATTTAAATTCAACAAATGGATCGTATTTTCTTAACACAAGTTCCTGGTTTTACAGCATTGCAAATGATTCATCGATTAGCTTTAGGGTTAGAATATCATGAGTATACTGTTACAGAGATATGTTATATTACGGAAGTAAAATAGCTTGCTAACGTAATGATACATCAGGTTTTTTTCCTGGTTCATAAGAAAGATGTTGTTTTGTCTTTCTTGACCATCCAGTTAAGGCTCATGGAAAATCTGGTCTACACAGGGCCTCGCAAGTTTCGTAAACATACGCTAACAGCTAGAAAAGTGTGTGTGTTTGAGCTCCAGGGTCTGGGGTGAGCCTCTGAATTAGATTACTCAATAAGCATTCTTCTCTGAACTGGCCCATGTGTGTTGCCGCTTGTGTGCTACCAATCTGCTCTGGTCTCTGCCATTACGGAGCAGAATTTCTAAAATGACACTCTGCACATTAACTCACTCGCATGCATCAGATGAGGCAAAGGGGATCAGCACGGTCACCAAATGATTGAGTCAGAGTGGCAGAGAAGGGTTTTAAGCAATGCCCCGTGGTCTTGAGAAAGTCTGTCTGAATGGACTGTCAGTCACAGGGAGAGACACACGTATTAGAAGCGAAATAGAGTGACGGTGCTCCGAAGTATGTAGTTAATAGCAGGAAATCTTGGTGACTTGTGTGTTAAATATAGACAATGTTGACTAAGATGACAGGGTCGGGCAAGTGACACTAAAAGCTTTCATGCTGCAGTAATATGTCTAGACAACCACTACTGTATATAGGACTTTTGAACACAGTCATTATATAGGAAAACAGGTCTATATTAAAATGTCTGATTAAATGAACAGCTGTTTTCGCAGCATATTAAACCATTATACAGCTACAGGCTGAAGTGCCATGCTCACTCAAAAAGATTTTTGAGCCAAGAGGATTTTGAATGGAACAAATAAATGAGTCACAATTGCTGAATAGTCATGAAGTAAGGTCAACTAGTTAATCTAGATTTTTTTTCTATTGTATTTTAAGAAAATAATTCTAATGGTTTAGGCTTTAATATTAGCATGCTAACAGTGTTTTGTGTCATAGTTAGCTGTTACACAATTTGCATAGCAAAACCATCCCCTACAGCAAAACACGTTGCTCACAGAAAAGGGTGTCTTGGCTGTTTTTTGCAATCCCAAGTAGATTTTTGAGTATCCTGTTGCATTTGGTATCAATGACATTTTTTAAATAGAATTAATACTTGATAAGAATTAATAATTAACAGTAAGGTATTTATTGGGTTTCAAAAGATATCTGTTTCAAATACACACTGTTTTTATGAACTCCTAAAGAAAAAACTCTAGTACACAGTAGTGTGTAAAACTCTCGGAAGTATTTTTAACATGTTTCTATGCCGCGAACTTTTAAATATTTCACATACTTTTGAGAATCCAACTTTAGTCAATCCTGATAAAGTGCTCGTCAATCATCAGTTGTAAACATGAAGAGCTTTCTGTTTATTTTTTCGGTGTGAGGGGCAATCGTCTTTTTTCCAGGCGCGTAGAACGTTGAAGAAGAACGACGACACGCACGTCTACCGGAAATCCTGTATAATTCAACCAATCCGACAACGACTTCAAAACTCCCAAAGTGTTTCCACATTTTGTGCAAACTCACATACACATAAAGTGACAAGATGGCCGCCGCCACATAGTGTTTATACAGAATTTATTCAGCCTGCTAAAAAGACAAATTTTCATCAGCATACAATGATGAAGTTAGGTTGTTTTTTGTCTCTTGTTTATTTAATGTCTGTTAAATATGTTTCAGGGGATTTTTAGGTTGAAATCCGCAAGAGTGCAAATAAAGACACCTTTGTTAGTTATAATACACATACATACAAGTATAACAAGCTAATGTTTGATTAGAAAGCCAAGAAAAAAACTTAAGCGTCAGAGATGACGTAAATGTCCTTAGCGGCATTTTACAAAATTTTGTGGCATAATCCTGGGTTCAGTTCATTTTCAATGAGAGAGAGACCTGGAGCTTAGATGAACAGCATGAATGACTGTATAATTAAAAGCGATTCCACTCACAAATAAATCTAACAAGAGGACACCATAATGGCTAAAATTAGTTGACGCGGGCGTGGCTCACGACCGCCATTCGTGAGGCAGTTTTCTGCATATATGTAAAATGCCCCTCGACTATCCACAAATGATCACAAAAGACTTTCTAATCACAAAAGTTTTCTAATGCAAATATAAACATTTTTCTTACCTCTACGTATGGAAGATTTTCTCTGATGAAGCTCCTTCCGACTGTTTGGGGACATCTGGAAAATCGATTGTTAGTCGAGAAGAAAAAGGTGAACGCTAGCATGAGTCCTGTGTTGTGCCAACAGTGAAGCACCTCCTGAGACCCATCCATGTGTGGGGTAGCTTTTCAACCAGGGAGTGGGCTGCTTTACACAATTCTGCCCCAAAAACACGTGCCAGGAATAAAGAATTGGTATCAAAACGTCCTGCAAGAGCGAACTTCTTTCCAAAGATCCATGAAACAATTTGATGTGTTGATCCGTGGTTTTTCCAGCATGATGGAGCACCATGTCACAAAACAAGAGAGATAAAGAAGTGGCTTGAAGATCATTACATAGAAATGCACGTGGACATGCAGAAGCCCACAAATTGTGATCAACTCCGAGAACAAATAAGGCAAGAATGGATCACCATCAGTCAGGATTTGGCCCAGAAGCTAATATCCAGCATGCCAAAGCGAATTGCAGAGGTTATGAAGAACAAGGGGCAACACTATAAATATTGACTTATTATACATTTTTGCCAAAAAAAGCCGTTAAAACTTATATGCATATTTTTTTTTTTGTTTTTTGTGGAAATATTATATAAATACTGAAGCAGCAAATTTTGCAAAACACAAAATTTATGTCACTGCCAAAACTTTTGGCAATGACTGTACAGCTACAGGCAGAAGTGCCATGCTCACTCAAAAAGATTTTTGAGTCAAGTGGATTTTGAATGGAACAAATAAATTAGTCACTATTGTTGAATAGTCATGAAGTAAGGTCAACTAGTTCATCTAGATTTTTTTTTAATTGTATTTTATGAAAATAATTTTAATTTTAGGCTTTAATTAGCATGCTAACAGTGTTTTGTGTCATAGCGGTTAGACAATTTGCATGGCAAAACCCTCTGGGTTTTTCGTGTTTTGTTTTTTTAATTCATCCCCTTTAAAAGACCTCCCCTACAGCAATACACGTTGCTCACAGAAGGGTGTCTTTGGCTGTTTTTTGCATCCCAAGTAGGTTTTTTTTGAGTATCCTTCTTGGTATGGTATCAATGACATTTTTAAAAAATAAATGAATACTTAATAAGGAATAATAATTAATAGTAAAGACATTTTATAAGGTTACAAATGATATCTGTTTCAAATACACACTGTTCTTATAATATATAAATTAAAAAAAAAAAACAATAGATACATGATGTCTCCTGGAAAACACATTTATAAGCACTTTTCAAGGTTTTTCTAGAACACAGCAAACACTCAGTACCTTCTTCTGATAATTAATTATCTGTGGTGTATCTAGGCATTTCCCGCTGTCGAGAGCTTTGCAAAGAACAGTTTCATTCAGGCGTAAGTGGCAGCAATATTTCATAGATGGTGGTTCACCAGAAATCTATGGAAAACATTTCAGTTACAGCATTAAAAGCACGGGTCACACTTTAGCCTTGGCGGAGACCAGTTCTAACTATTAACTATGGAATTTTGACCTCATTAACTCCTAAATTGTGCTGTTTTGGTTATATAGTTAGTAAAGAAGCTGAGAAGTTTAGGAACAAGGAAGGATTGGGAGGATTTAAAATGATGGTCATGCAGAATAATGCATTAAGATATGGCTTTTATAAGTATGAATAAACAGCCAGTAATATTAGTAATATGCATGCTAATAAGCAACTTTGTTACATAGGAGAATAAGGTCCTAAACAAAAAGTGTTACCAATCCCACCCATATGGATGTTGCACCATGCTTACACCTACTTCAAGTCCCGCGGTTTCTGTTACCTAAAGGAAAGCAAGTTAACAATCTTAAATTAGCTAAAATTCACCAAGATTTTTATTAGAAATGTCCTCTCGGGCTGTAGTCCCACAGTCCCTTATTAAGAGAATGCTTATTCCCACACAGCTGGTACTAAAAAGCTTTCCAGTAATGCATCGCCTCAGCTGTAAATCGGTTTTCGGTTGCAAATGCGCAATCATTTAATTCTGTTGGGGACTTCAAGCAAACAGTGTCAATTTTGGGGCATGGCGCTGTTTTAGCTTCTTTTCCCCCTTCAGACATCCCTTTTCCAGGTTCCTTTTTTGACCCAACCCTCCCTTAAAAAAAGGGTTTCCATGGCAAACCGGGGCCAAGCAACAGAGCAGTCGAACCGCCTAATCCGGGGCTGTTGACAATGAGATGTGACCGGGAGGACGAAGGGGGGGTCGGTGGGGGGGGGGAGGGGTTTACATGGGCCTACGGCAAATAGAGAGAGGATCGAGTGTGCGCGTGACAAGGAGGTGGAGAGAGATAGCGGAAAGGGATACGGCATTGACGCAATGGTCTGTTGAAGAAATGCAGCTCGCTGGTGCCAGTTGCTGAGAGGGAGCGGAGTAGAGACTGCGCAAGATTCTGGGTCACATGGAGGGAGTGCTTTGCAAGCAACATTGGCAGGCGATATAATTGGCTTTGAGGAAGTTCACTGAGGACGAGACTGCTGCATCGCCCTACCACTTATCACTGACATCACGCGCCTGAAGCCATCGATTAGTTGATTTCCTTTTCCATTTTTTGACCAGGCAGCGACCTGAAAATGAAAAGAAATGCAATCAGTGATGCATCACTCATGTCATTCCCACTCTGTATGAATTACTTTTTTTCTTCTGAACACAAAAGAAGATGTGTGCGGAAAAAAGGGAAAAAAAATCTCTAAGTTTTTTTGTCCGAGGGGAAAACAAAGCATTGTTGCTTCCCAATGTTCTTCAAACAATATCTTCTAAATTCCACAGAACTATAGTACAGGCCCTGTTTAAAACTTTTGTATTAAGATCACAGGTTTATGAAGAATCCAATCCCAATTGGACAGGCACTTACAATAACAGGTGTAAACAAGGGCTGCAACGTTGGTAAATTGTTTGCTTGCAACCCAGCTTTCAGAGGTAGTTGGAAAACTGCTGTTCAGTTATAACTGGAATCCAGTAATCTGGATTACACACATCAGATTCCAAAAAAGTAAGTACTTCTAATTTAGAATCAAATCACATACAATACTTATTTATCAGACTTATACAGTATATAGTTGATTACATGATTACAGAATTGTGTCACACACTGGCAATAAATGATTCCCTAGTTTATTGATTTGCAACTAATTCTTCCAAATATACACAAATAAAAAAATTAAGAGAGGCCACAACAGAAATTTGACCACTGGATTACAAACAATATTCATTTTTAATAAGTGTTCTTCATTAATATTTCAACATCCAATAAACACTACTGATGAAGACGTTATTTGTATTTGAATTCTAACTGATTAAATTAAATGAATCACTTCAACTTTTTTAGTAAGTTTTTTTTATTTTAATTTTATTTTAATGTGACATTTTTTAATACTTTTCATTAAACTCCCAAATCTTGCCAGGTCCCTTCATGACCCCAGTTTGGGAACAACCTTGAAATAATGTAATGTTTAATGCACTTCATGTTGTTTAATTTATGTCCAATCTTAATTATGACATTTAACATCATGAGGATAAACAAATTAAATCAAAAGTATCAAAAAACATACTAAAAATGTCGGTAATGTAAACAAGCTGTTACTAACATACTTGTTTTGTCCTGTAAATTTGGAACAGCTGGCACTTACGTTTGTAAATATTCGACATAACCCGTTCGACTGGACGGGCTTGGTTAGGTGTTAAACCACTCCTGTGGTTGAATGTCGTTCTAAACAACAGACCTAAGTCTTAATATACAGGACGTGTTGTTGAAGTGCGCTAACCAGACGGGATTTAAAACCTGAAATCATAATGTAAAAAGCACACTATTCTCTACCTTCTTGATTTTTAACACAAACACGCGTCTGTGGTTAGTTTTCAGCTATCAGAGAGAAATGACAAGCACAAGCTCTCTGCCTGTTTTCTGTTGTCTCCTTCCGTTCAGATGTAAATTACGCAAATTATTTTGCAATATTAAATCGATACATCAGAAAGAGGACCATTCTACCAGCTGCCATATCTGCCTTAAAGTGTTTGGGGAAAGTGGTTGAAGTGGACAAAAAGATGGGATTAAGAAACCCCAGGTATAAACAGGACTGGTGGTCTTAATCATCTTCTAGTGAAATTTCTGATCGCCCAAAACAACATGTCTTAATAACAGCTGTAACGGCGACATACAGGGTCATGCAGGGTTTGAGGATGCACATTCAGGGTGAGGTATAAATTATTTAACATAATGTGTACTTTTTTTTTTGGAGTGAAACTAACCCTTTAAGTATTTGACTAAACCCCAGTAACTTTAAAAATGTATAGTGTGTAACAAACACGTTATAATTCATTGTGCTTCATATGCACATTGAGCTGGCGAATGACGATTGTTGAAAAAAAGGTACTTGACCACCCCCAGCAAACTACATAGCAACCCACACCCCTCGGTCAACTGCATGTGGTAGCAACATGCTAGTCAACCACGTCAGAGTCAAAAATCGCAACCCGCTTTAGCAAGAATCTCGGCACGACCACCAATACACAGAACATAGTATTTCTTCTGACAAAATGAAAAAAAAATTGTAATTCTACTAAATTTGTATTTTGATGCCTATTACTACTGCAGCCGTTGCCAGTAATTGTTGAGGGATGACAAGGGAGCTAGACAGTCACCTGACTCATGTGGGTTTCAATTACTGATAAACCTGGATGTCAGGGGAAAAAAAAATCCATAGCAAAAACCCGGGCAAGCCTTAGACTTCTCGCATTCACGTGAAGCTTTTTGAAGCTAACCATATTAGCCACATTAGCTGAACTGACTCACATTAAAGCAATGGTTGTGAACATTTAAAGTTGTCAACCAGATTGGTGCAGATGTATTTGAGACAAACAATAGCTGAGAGTCAGCTCAATGCTTCCTGAACTTTTATTCATATGTTATGAAAATTTTAACAAGGGTTGCCAGGCCTATGTTACAAAACCAGCCCAATGGGCCAATCAAAAAATATCCCAAAAACTTGAAGTATACCACTCCATATATATAAACACACGCATTTTACAGGTCACTGTTACATGGATGTGTTAGACATAAGTTTCATCCTGATCCAATATTAACTATATTGTACTAATCAATAAACATATAAATTGGATAAAACTTGAATGCGTGGTTTAGCTCCACTCGCTGGGGCATTTCCCTATGAAAATTCCTTAGTCAACAATGCACACGTTATCTCATTTTGCATAAATGTTGTGCCAGCCACATTTGTCTAATGAGCCCTGGGTTGCAGTTCCAATAATAAGTTGAATGAAAAGGAAGGCTGATAACTCTAGGAGTCTTATTTCTAGTTCTGAATACAGATAATCTTCGTATAATCTTCTCATCTTCTTCAACAAAGGAAATGTTGTGAGGAGAGTGGAATAAAATGAACGAGAGACAATAACTGTGAGGCCAAAGCATGGCAATACGAGCAAGGGTACGGTGTAAATATACGTTATAGCTCTCGCTTCGATGCTGCTGGGGCTATTAGAGAGACTAGACTAAGAGTCACGCTTTTTTCAACTCAGCTTCAATGAAATGGATTTTTCTAGAGCGAGACGTCTCAATCCAACAGGTTCTTATTTACAGGAAACAAAGCATGGTAATACACTGTTGGACCTCCCTATTAATATTTAAGCCTAATGAAGGCTTGTGTCTGGAGTGCGCAGGGAGAGGCGGGCGTCACGCTGTGCGTTGTGGTCTCAGTGGGGGCACCCCCTACCCACTGGCTTCCTGCCTCCTTTTCTCTTTCATTTTTTTTTTTTCTATGTCTCTCGCTCTCTCTTCTCCTTCTGCTCTCCCACACTTGGCTCTGACGAAAGCTGCAGTTGGAAAACAACCCTGAGCTTCAACAAAGCACTTCCATCCTGTCTCCTGGGCTGACCCCAATTGCTTAATGGACACATTAAGATCTGCAGAGACGTTTGGCTAATGGGTGTGGGACTCCTGATTACAGAAAGCCCACATTCAAGGCCATTGGAGGCTCTCTCTGGTAGGAATTATGAGTACACACTACTTGGGCCCTCAGACGAAAATCGCAGCCCCTCGCAATCTGGCAGCTGGCTACAGCTGGTACGAACTAAATGTTTATGTACGATGAGAGTACGAGATGTTTGTACGAGAGAGTTTTTTTCCAAATAATCAAATTTGTGAGTGCACATTTTTCAAAGATTACATTTGACTGTCATGAAGGATTACTCATAGACTATTAGATATATGTCATGCCCTGCGCTAAAATGGCACATATCCCCAATAACACTCTGGTACTGCACCAATTTATTTATGGGTCCTAGAACGTGACCAAAAACCTATAACCTAATGGCTAAAACAGGGCCTATTCCCCCAATAACATTTGACAAATGTGAGTTTGTAGAACTTTGTGGTCCAGTAATTTCATTATACACAACATTTTTTCTCAGGTCCTGAGAATTGAACGAAACATTACAGAAATACAAAGAAAAGTCTTGAAAAACGTATCCCTAACCTAATAGCAGGTTCATTGCTTTAAACATAAAAAAATGAACCCTCAGGGTCAAGTTGTATTCATGGGGGCGCAGAGTTTGGGGGTCCGAAATATCTAAAATGGCTAAAAAGTCTGATCTCAGGAAAGACAAACTAGGAATAATATATTAACATTTGACAGGATTGTGTTTTTTGAGAAAAAAAATGTATGCGTGTTTACGTGAAAAACTAATAGAACTTGAATAAGGCAATTCATTTGGTTGATAATTTTTGAGCTTGTAGCCTAACAAAATCATGTTACTCACTTACAGTATTGATTTCATTTTTATGACATTTCATATGAGAGTGGCGTCAACTATCATGAATTCACATCGAGAAGAGCTGCTAATTTAAGAGCCATCAGTTTTTTATGTTACATGTTTCAAGTTTATTAGTTTTTAACAGTGAGAATTGATTTTCGGACTTTGAAATTTATTGTGACCACAAAGCGTAACAATCTATTTTCTAGTATTCTTAATACATTATTATTCTTTAATTGTATTCCTTATATTATTAATATTTTGAGAATAGGTGTTAGGGGGGGATAAATGTGAAAGACAGCTAAATTTGTTACAGTAAAATGTGCATTTAATACATCAAGCTTTTGAAATAGTAGTGTTATGTGAAATCATAATATTTCCAGTTTTCTAAATAACTAGTTGCTTCCAGTACAAGTATATAGCATAAAAAAAATTAATGTTTCTGTTGTAAATATTCTTTTTTCTGAGGAAAACCAAAACTAAAAAGCAAACCAATTGAAGTACTTATTCTTACAAGCAAATAAACTATTTCAGTTGTATCTCTGTTGTGTGGGCTTCAGCCGCGGCGCTCCAGGAAAATGTGAATTCAGCGCGCTCGGGGGGGGCGTTTAACATTACAAGATAATGAAGGGTGTGAAAAAAACCGTAGATTACGTCGAAATATTCTGTTTCTTTATGTCAATATTTGTGTTACATTCAGGCTGTGATATCTCAAATCATGTTTCTTCGACTGTTTCACTGAGTTACCATTTTATGACGCATTTGTTCTGAGTGTGCAGACAGCAGTGTTATCTTATTTATAAGTGAACAAAGTTTTTGTTGTTTAAATTATGTCTGTAAACATTATGTAGTCAGAATTTATTTGGTTTTACGATGCAAAAAGAAGGTCCAGTTAATCAACGGGTTATCAGGAGAGAAAATACCCCATACTTGCGGATCCAGAGGGTTAAGTTGTAAAGACCTCAAAACAAAGCCAATTGAAGTAAATTATACAAGAAAATACACTTTCTCCCCTCAAATCATGTTTAAATCTAACGTAGCTCATATTCTTTAGTATTTGTGGTCGAGTGAAAATGGGCATCACGTTGCCTACCAGGATTCCACAGGAGACTAAAATCCCTTCTGAAAGAGCCCTCAGTGACGAACTGAGGGTCTATACGTTTAATTTTTCTTTAATCACTAAAATTAAGCAACTTTCCTTCATCGTTTGAAAGAGCCACATACTTCTTGATTTTATTCATCCAGTCTTCTTAATGTTTTGAAACCTTGATTTTATCTCTGAAAACCACTCTCTCTCGTAGATGATCTTGTGATTTGCTTGAAGCACGATGATGTTTTGTGTAACCTTTCAAACAGCGGCCCAGTCTTTATATCAGATTCCTCCCTCAGTCACAAGACTGCTCGGTCCCATACCATCCTGGCCTGCAGCCATTGTCAGCTCACGCCTGTGGGAGGGGAGCACACACACAAAACGAATGTGGGTAAACGCTTGACACACTATATATTGAATAATCGATAACTGTACGCTTATCATGTATATACAGTAGAGATAGATATGTGATATATTGGCTTGTAGACTAAGGTTTGAATGTGCCTGTCTTTAAATTGTGGTCTTATTAGTCTTACCTATCGCAGCTAAAAAAAGTAGATTATACAGTAAAATTATGTTTAGTAAACACATATAACCATTGAAATATTTGCAGATTAGAACATTAGTTTCTGGGATTTAAAATGCATTACTTTGAATGAATGATGGTATCGGTAAAAAGGCTCAATCGTAAAAGGCTCAGCTGATGTCGCCAGCAAAATGGTTCTGCGCATTTCACGGCTGTTATTTACATCCTGTCCTCTGCTTTTGTTTTATGGGCATTACGCTGGCAAACACAGCAAGGTAATTGAACATGGGCAGGTGACTAATTGAATTAGATAGGGAACTCGGCAGGGCTGGAGAAATAGAGGTTAATAACCGCGCTTGGCCATATGATGCTTGCTGAAATCGACATGAATTCTGTGAGCTGCTTTTTCTTGTTGTTTTATCCTTTTAGGGATTTTGTTGTCTTTGGCTTTTAATCCTTATTTTTGGATTTTTTTTTCAAGGTTAGAAGATTATGTATGCATTTTTATTCTTTACAGAAAGGGACAATTATTTTCAACGGTTCCTGTTATGGCCTGGTTATCTAACTAGAAATATTGCTGATGATTGTGCGCCATATTCAGTGTGGGAGCCACACTCTTATAATCATCTTGCATTTTCAATAAAGTATAGGGTTGGGTGTAATGATGTTTCTATGTAACACGTGTACTGTAATAAAAGTTTACTCATCCACTAAAAAAGCAAAGTTAGGATCACTGTTCATTTTTAGTTAATTTATTCACAGTTACTTATAAAGTACTAGCGTAACATACAGTAGACATTTCAACAGTTCTAAAATCAATATGGAATTTCAAAATCTAAAATATCGTCTTAAATCTAAAACTGAATGGCAGCGTCTTAACCCTCTGCACGCTGGCGCATTCACGTTGCAGTTTTTCACTTATAACAAGAGAGAAGAACCTAAAAATACTCAGATACAAATCTATACTCTATAAAGGGTCTACCTTTTACTTTGTGTTAACTGACTAATAATAAACAAAAAAACAAACAGGGTGCGCTTTCTGCTGTTTTGGTCTCCGTGTGAACTTCTCTTTCTGAAAACCATCACAGTAAAAATGAACTGAAAACTCAGAGAATATTTGACAACCCAGACGTGAGAAAATATGTCTATAGAAAACTTTAAAGTGTTCTACTTTTAAATGATCCAATTAAATCAAAAACATGAATATTCGTCTGATTACAACTAAATCCCGTAAGAAATGAAAGCGAGGTACAGTCCTTTCCCTACTCTGAGCTCAGCCATAACCTGCGTTGCAAATGCCCTCATGCACCTAGATACAAAAAAATAGATTTAAAAATAATCATGATTCATGTATTTTTGCACTGTTTTTTTGGAAGAGGACCTGCTATGAGGAATACACCAGAATTTACCTTAGAAGAACAGCCACGATCTGACACGGCTTTTATTCAGCAGGAGGATCTCATTTCTTGTAAATTTATTCTTTACTTACATTAGTTAACGTGTGTTATTTTTTACATAAACTTGTACTTGATTTTGACAGAGTTGGGGGTTTTTTTTCCTAAACATCTAGCCAAAACAGAGAAATGTGTGCAAGCGAGTGAAATATGCATTCAGATATATAGGCAACACTTTTTAATTACATATAGTTTAAATGTCGTATACAAAATGAGGATGTAATTTTTTTTTTTTTTATAGGTTTTTTTTCTTTTTTATTATATGCAGCATGAGATAATGTTTACAAATCTAGGAATGTTTAGATTAGTGGTTTACACCCTGATCTACTATCAGATGATCTTTGTCGATGTTTATCAATGTGCTAGTGCGCATAAGAATTTAGTTTATAAAAATATCGCAGAATGTTGTTTTATGTACTGTGTGGTTAATACAAGAGACATAGATGTGCATGAATGACAGTACCAAAATCTGACTGTCTAATTCGTGTACAAAATGTCAGTAGTGAGAATGTATGAAAAGACAGCAAATATGGTACTCATTGTTTTGAAATAATTTTAAATGCTTGGGGGGGCCGGGCTTGATACATGAAATATTTTACTTCAGCTTTTTTGTTATTTAGATATTTTACAGAGTAATTCTATTTGTTAACCAAAGAAGGTTAAATTTTTTATTATAATGTGTAATTATTACAGTTGTATTAAACACTAAAAGGCGAAACTGTTCCATGTTTGACCTCAACTGGAAAGAACCAAGAGTGATCATTTCTATTGTCTATGCTTTTAAGGTTTTATAGGGATTTTAAGATGTGTACATTAGTGATGTGAATAATTATTAAGTTACTATTGTTATTGAACTTGTCAGGCAGAGTAATAAGAAAATTAATTTAAATACAATATTGATGAGGCCTTGTGTCATTAGTAATTAACTACTTTTTTGGAAGTAACTAACCCAAACACTTATGTGTGTCCATCATTAAAAAAAATGACAGTTAAAGTATTATGCCAAAACAGTGTAAGAATGGAAAAAAAAGAGCTTTAAAACCCTGTGAAAAAAAGAAGTATAATGTTCAAAATAGTACTTATTAGGGGAAAGAAAATATTAAGTATTGACCTAAATACATCTTTATAAGTAACTTCATAATTGCTTTTTAATTTCTTTGAAATATAGTTAAAATGAACTGCTAACTTAAATATACTTTGACGTCATTTCTATTGAAATTTGTATGTCATGTATTTAAACATATTTGTAATTACACATTTGTCATATTAAAGTTGTAATTTAGTGTATTTAAAATATATTTACTTAAAATGTAATACTGAATAACACAATACAGTTAAAAATTGTAATTCTGATGGCTTAGAAAGTAATAGCATTAGTGTTTCCACTCCAAAAGCCACATGATTTGGTGTATTATTCTTGTAGCACAAAACAGTTTGCAAGCAAAGATGAGAATTGAGGGGGGGTAACAATACTTAGGAGGTTAGAGGCTTGTTCAAATTCATAAACCCTGAGTGCTTGCAATAGTAAATGGCGAGTTTGTGGGAGTTAAAGCACATTGTCTGTCCCCTGTTGCCACAACAATGAATGTCCCAGAATTGGAGTGATTTGCTGTCCTCATACTGGGTCATCTCTATTGACATTCCATCCCTAGTCCGTCTAGATCTAGAGTGTCTCTCTCTAAATATTGTTACCCTGTTTGCTCTCTTCAAGGTTAAAAGGCCGTCTGATTTGATCAACTCCAGAGGTTTCCCCCCACGAGGGAAGCATGATCCCTTGTTAGTGCTTCAACTAAACCATTTCTTGTCTTTGGTCTCTACACAGATGCCGTATGGCGGAGAGAGCCTGCGTTTGTTCGAATTCCATCTGCAACCACAACTGGTTCACCAATACCTCGACGCTTCTATCATCCTCTTCCTCAACAAGAAGGACCTGCTTGCCCGAGAAGATCAATGCTGTATTCCGCTGACCGTCTGCTTCGCTGAACTACAAGGGGCGAAACACCTACGAGGACGGCGGGCGGCCGTGTACGTGCAAAGGCAGTTTTGAGGGACCTCAACCCGCAACAAGGAGACCAAGGAAAGTCCTCTACTCGCACTTCACTTGCGCCACTGACACCAAGCAACATCCGAGTTTTGTGTTTGACGCGGGGGGGTGACGGACGTGATCATTCTCAAAACAATCTCAAGTACATTGGGTTGTGCTAGGACGAGGGGGACAGGGGAGAGGGGCGGCAGGCACGGCTTATGAAAAAAACCCTTGGCGAAACGACGAGTCCTGCCTGTCGCTCGACTCTGAAGTGCCCCTTTGAAAACGCTTGTCGAAACAGAGAAACTCAGATGAGGCTCAGAGGAAAGGGCTACATGCTGCCATCCCTGCTAGATTTATCAATGTTCAAAAACGTAACAGGTACAAGAGGAATTTTACAAGGTTGGTATAAATGTGTTTGCACTGAACATATGAGTATGTAGACGCACACACACCCATCGTTACGTTTGTTCACACACCACGGACTTCGGAATCAGCAGTAAAGCACATGTTTTGACATGGAAAACAACTGGGAAACAGATCTCCCTGCTCCTCTTTTCCCTGACTAACAGCAGGAATTCCTACCTGAAAATGTACTCATTTGCTCATGTCATTTCAAACCTGTATGTCTTTTGTGGAACACAAAGGAGATGTTTAGCAGAATGCTCATGCTTCTCTTTTACATACAGTGACAGTGAATGGTGGGGAAAAAACACCATAAAAGTAACTTAACATTTAACTTGTGCTCTTATTATTAAGGAATACATTTTAAAGCTTTTATGCACGTATGCCAGTTTGGTGCATCGCAGTTGGTGAAGATACACTCTCACACTACAGTTCAAATTATAATCAAGTACTTTTACAACACATGAAAACGGGTGTACTTCTTTAAAGCATGAAAAGAAAAATGAAACAATGATTTAAAATGTACTTTAAAAAAATTTTAATTTGACTTAAAAAAATCACTTTGATGAACATGAATGAGAAGTTGAGAGCTGCAGTGGAGACGGTTATCTGTGTATCTGTGAACGACTTAAAATGTAAGTGTTTTTCCTCACACACACTCTATTGTAGAACTTCATGAATTTTGGAATTTTGATTATATGGATTGCTGTTATAGTACTTTTTGTCATTTTTGGCACTTAACATCCCTTGGTTACCATGCATTGTCTTTGAGTGGAAAAGAGCAGCATGAACATTCTGCTAAACATCTCTTTTTATGTTCGACAGAAGAAATAACATTTGAAGTGACCATGAGAGTGAGTAGATGATAAAATGCAATTTAGGTGAACTGTTCCTTTAAGTTTTGTCTTTCTTTATAAGGTCTTTGATTTGCCTGATTTAAGTAATGCTGCTTTCGGAGATGATATAAAGAGTTTATATGAAAATATAAATGTATATGAGAGGTTAAAAGTATCTTGAAAGAAAGAAAAACTACAAAAAAATTACGATGTCATTTGGTTTTGCTCCAAAGGTGAAAACTGCCACTGTCTGAATATGGAGTCAAATGGCTTTTTTACTCACATTCACACTGTAGTTTATTTTTTGGCTGTCTGACCCCTAGGAATCAATCTGTTTTCTTGTTTCTTTTTATTCTGTTTTCCTTTTGCCTAAAATAGGATGTAATCCAGAGTTTTTAGAGAAAGCGTCCTTCTTTCCATGAGAGTGTTACACTGACGTGAACATTAAGTGTTTCATAACATTCATTCCAGATTCAAAGAAAAATAAACAGTGCCAATATCAATGTAAATAAAAAAAGGCCCGTCTATCATGTTACTTTTTCAGTTTTAATGGACAAAAATATATATATACATATATATTGTAACATTAAATATGCATGAATTTGTTACTTTGGGTTTTTGATAAATTATGGTTTGATTTACTTTCTTATATTTTTAGTTTTACTAACATGCTCCAGAAATATATCAAAGTCAAACACTGTGTACGATTGTACAGTTGTTTTTCTGCAGGTATTTATTGAAAAGAGTTTTTATGTGAAGAGAGTCATTTTAAGTCCAGAGCAACCTGAACTCAGCACGAAAACATTAAAAGAGAATTTACTCAAATTTTTTGTCTGAATCAGAGAAAGAGAGAAAAGAAAATCTATAAAAGAGCAGAATCTTTCTCTTCTGGTGTCATTTTGAGTGACCATTGTCCGCTGTATGTGTAAATACTATGTGAGGTACATTCTGTGAGACAATTAAAAAAAATAATTAAATAAAAAACGAAATCACTTTTTAAGATGTAGGGCTGATTGACAGATTAAAGGGGTCCATCGCGCTCCAATCCTCCTCCTGTTCAGTTATGATGATGTACAACAAACCCAAATAAGGGCTTAAGGATTGAGGATGTCCACTAAAAAACAAAAACAGACAAATAAAGAAACAAATACTAAAGTATAACAGAACAGTAATAGTGAATAAAAAGAATTATGCAAATATTGTTTGTGCTGCAGGTTTGTTTCTTGTGTTGGGGTGAGTGAGGCTTCATTAAATCTTGATCATCAAAGTTACCCATAACTGCTTGTGTTTGACATTTTTTCCACATATGCAGGCATATTTATTACAGTATAATATTTTCTACAATCCAATCCAACAATTATGCATAATAATAACATTTTATATTTATTCAAATGTTTATATAGGCATTAGCAACCACAAAATTGTTAATTAAAAAAAAAAAATTAAAGGCACTAAAGGACTAGTTCATCCCCCAAACACCCTCAACCAATGGAACCTCTGCAGTGAATGGGTGCCGCCAGAATGAGAGTTCAAACAAATGATAAAAACATCACAAAAATCCTAAACGTTTTTAACCATTGCTTCTGGCTAAAATACGTTGTCTCTATCCATAATATTGCTTTCTCCAGTGAAGAACTCATCTCTTCTGAATCAGGAGAGAAGTATGCACAATTCAAGCACCATTTACAAGCAAAAACAGTCCAAAATGTTTCTATATAAAAAATTCATTATAATATTTTTTGATTAGATTTTTTGCTTTAGACGTGTTATTTATTTATATTGTGTATTATTAATGATTATGGAGATTTATTTTAAAGCAAAATTCTGAGTGAATTTTTTTGTTTGATGTATAAAAGATGTGTAAGTGAGTTTTTTTTGGATGGATTACTTATGTTTTATTGTGATGTTTTAATCAGCTGTTTAGACTCTCATTCTGACGGCACCCATTCACTGCAGAGGATCTATTGGTGAGCAAGTGATGTAATGCTACATTTCTCCAAATCTGTTCTGATGAAGAAACAAACTCATCTGAGTTTATAGCAAATGTTTATTTTTGGGTGAATTATTCACCTTAGACTTTTTGCACTGTGACATTTTCATGACACTTAAAACACCTTCCAGAATTTTCACAACTCTTATGCAAAAAAATCATATAGTATTTTTACTGTACCATCCTAAAAACAAGCCATATTACAGTATAACAACATTAAGAATAATGGAAATTAAAAAAAAAAATATTCTAGATAAAATACAGTTATGGGAACAGGACCAAATATGTTTAATTGTTATGTAAATAATGTCATAATGCAAATGCATTAATGGCTCTAAAAACGGGCTTCGTTTTGTTTTCTTTTAATTTGTGTTTAAAATTCATTACTATATGAATAGTTGAATACTGTTGATTGAAATACACCATTTAAGAATGCTCCCATAATTATTTGATAGTTATGAACAGTAATATTAATAACTGATGTACTTTACAGTAAGAGCATTCAATTTTTTTTTATTTATTTTATTTTTTATTTTATTTTTTACGTGGTATAGGTGCAGTGTCTGCAGTTGAAAATATTCTCTGGTATTATTTGCTTCCAGCATTGCCAGCTAATGCAAGACAACATAAATATGGTCACCGATACACATTCAAATATATGCATGTTTTTAAAGCATTATTAGCCACATTAAATGTTAACAGCAATAACTTGGCACAGCCAAGGTCACTGTAGTGAGTGGCCATATACATTGTCTCCATGATAAATCATTTGCATGCATGTATTGAGTGCTGTCACTAATTCAATGGCATATGCCGCAGGCTGATGCATTGCATGTAATCCATGAGGAAATTGTTTCTTCCTGCCTAATTGTCCCTGGACATCAGATTCTAGGAAATGTCTTCTCAGTCTGTCTCAATTCAGTCCACTCCAGCAACAGCAGAAGCTCAACGCTGCGTTTATTTATGATGCATTGCACCATGGCAATCAACATGCTAATTAAATGTGCAATTAAATTATTCTTCAATTGATTTATGTCTGCAGATTGTTTGTAGTAAAAAGAACTGAGAGAGTGAAAGATGGACGGAAGAGAAGATGAGGGAGAAATAGAGGCTGGAATGATCTCGCATAATGGATCAATTAGTGGCCAAACCCTGGATGACCCTTTATTGTTGTCAGTACTAGCACGACCTATTGTTTATCACGCCGCTAATTCTAGAGTACCAGGACAAAACAGCCTGCAGATCTGACAAAATAAAGGTTTGTGTACCAAGGAAGCATTTTGAATTAATCTGTTCAAGATATTCAGAGCTATTCTATCATGTGTGGGTGCCACCTCCTCCATTTTATCACTAATGTTTTCCTGACCACACTGTACAACTCATTATGTATCTACACTGACAGATATTATATAGATATATATATATATATATATATATATATATATATATATATATATATATATATATATATATATATTTATATGAGTATTTACAAATCTGCTTTGATTATGAATGAATAGAGAATACAGGATGGTTTCAAATTGATCTTCATCTCCTTCCTTTGGAGAAAGTCTAAATAGGCCATTTTAAAAATAATAAATAAAATCAAATAAAAATTTTTTTCACCTGTGCCCACTCCACATTTTAGGCAAGATGGGTCCAAACAAAACAAAAACAACAAGCACAACAACAAAAAGTACAATTTCCAAAAAACAAACAAAAAGCGTTTGTATTTAATTTTATAATAAATAATTTTAAAAATTTAATAATTAATAATTATTAAAAACATAGTTATCAGTTGGGAAAACGCATCACCTTTCACAATGAGTCATTTTACACCATTTGTGCAAAAACAAAAACATGTTTATTTGGTCCGAATGATGAGGATATATATATATTAAAATAAATAAAGTATTTTATTAATAAAGTATTAACTTCTCATGACCGCTGAAGAGTTTTAATATTTATTGTAAAGTCATATAAACATCAGAAAACCTTCGGAATGAAGACCAATTTTTATATTTTATGCTTAAAAAATTGTCAAATATTATACAGCTGTGGAACGAGGTGAATTCTGAAAATGAACCTCATCTGTCAGGACAGGTACGAATGTTCCTTTAAAAGATACACACATATATATTTCTGTGTTCAACTGTCTTCAACACTTGCTTTGCTGGGAACAAAACACAATTTCTGTCACCATTGTGGGTGTTAATGAGGAACGTGGGACGTTTTCGCTCTTGTGAGACTGGAGTTTACTGAGCGTAGCCTCATTGAATGTCACATCATGTAAAGCTGATGAAAATTAATAAAAGGAGGGTACAGTACATGACTTGGGTGTAATCACACGTTTGGTGGGGGAAATTATGTCTGTCACTCAAAAGACAGTTTTTGTCTCATTAAGACTAAAGTATGTAGTGGTTTATGCCACAGCTGTGACTCTGACTCGAGTTTATTGAAAGAGATCATTTGTTCTGAAAAAAAATAAATAAAAAACCTTCCAGAAATAAACAGATGAATGCTACAGCAGCGCCGAGCAGGAGGGCCGACCATTGGAAGACCTTGTGACTGTCATGAGCAGCAGGGAAGGACAGACCACAGAGACCGAGGAGGAAGGCTCTCAGTTTAATCTCATTCTTCAGAATGGTCAACAGTGGTTTTAAGCTTTGGAGTCTTGACAACAAATTGGATTCAGAGTTCAAATCATGCACAGGGACAAATGTGATGTGTCACTCTGATATAAGACGGTTAGGTGAACCTCAGTAAGGTCACATTTTACATTTTACAAAGCTCACAGTACATTTTGAATAAAGAAAACAAAGCCTCTGTTAGGACTTCTGACTAGTGTTCTGACATTATTGGCATGAAAGTTAAACACATTACCCTTATTCTCATTCCTGTAATACATCTGGATGTGATTTCTGTAAATCATTATCAATCATTTTTCCCATTACTGGGAAATTTTCAATGATTAGACTCCCATTACTGGAATACAGTATTTTTTTTTAATCTCAATACAAAAAAAATAAAAAATAAAAAAGATAAAGATAATAAAATGAATCCATATCAGCCTAAATGAAGATGGCACAGCAGTCCAGCTAGCATTGTGAATAAATATGACTGAAACAAAGCATAAACATAAAAATATATTTCTATAATTATTTTAAAAAGTAAATATTTTTATTTTATTATTTATTATATTTTTAAATCGTAAAACAAATATTAATAAATAAGTGTTTTTTTCTTATTTTTTTTTTACTTTATATTTCACACACAAAATGTATTGTATAGTATATAGTTTATAGTATATTATATTTTTTATTCTACTTTGAATTGACTTTCTTTAGAATATCGAGTTCGCAGTGTAGGTCACTATTATTCATAATAGAGTAATCACACACACAAAATTGATATGTGTAATTAATTTAATAAAGACAGCAACAAAATATTTTCTTACATTTGTTTACCACTGAGAGAAAAACAGATCATTTCTGACTTTAATTTGCAATGTCGCTTACAGAAATACACAAGAGTGTCGTTAAAATCTTCGAGACATCTGATTATCTTTTTTTTCACTCCACTGAACCTGCCAGATGCAGGAATTATTACACCACTATATTTAGTGCCATTTGTTTGTTCATTAACCTTTAAACAAGTTAATGCACAGCCTGCATTCTCCTTTAATTTCATTAGTCAAAGTGTTCAACTGTACACTTTAGTTTAGTTCACTGAACACATTGATGTTGATGATGCCAGCATCAAACCAAACCCTTTTCTTAAAATAAATCATAATACATATCACAGCCAGGACAAAGATATGATCAATTAGTAATGAATCAGTTTAGCTTCACATATTACAAACTGTCCATTATTATTAATGAATGTGAAATGGAATAAGACCCAAGGCCAGACTGAGCGATTCAACCTAGTCACCTTTAGCCTTTAGTGCACATTAAAAGAGCTGTAGCCTGACCTGCTGACACTGAGGCAGCTCATCTGATCTAGATATTGTTTTAAAAATTATTCTTATTTTAAAATGACATGTGAAAAGTTAGGTGTTGCTCAAGCAAATCCCTTCAGGTGAAAACCATCTCTGAAGCACCATGCATGAGGAGCACAATCTAACTTGCTTGGCATGACACAGCAGTCTGGCTTCCCAAACGCGCTGGAGGAGATGTGCTGCCACCCTGCGGTCACTCGGGCTAATGCACCACTGCCAGATCAAATACAGGTGCTGGTCATATAATTAGAATATCATCAAAAAGTTGATTTATTTCACTAATTCCATTCAAAAAGTGAAACTTGTATATTATATTCATTCATTACACACAGACTGATATATTTCAAATATTTGTTTCTTTTCATTTTGATGATTATAACTGACAACTAAGGAAAATCCCAAATTCAGTATCTCATAAAATTAGAATATTGTGAAAAGGTTCAATATTGAAGACACCTGGTGCCACACTCTAATCAGCTAATTAACTCAGAACACCTGCAAAGGCCTTTAAATGGTCTTTCAGTCTAGTTCTGTAGGCTACACAATCATGGGGAAGACTGCTGACTTGACAGTTGTCCAAAAGACGACCATTGACACCTTGCACAAGGAGGGCAAGACACAAAAGGTCATTGTAAAAGAGGCTGGCTGGTCACAGAGCTCTGTGTCCAAGCACATTAACAGAGAGGCGAAGGGAAGGAAAAGATGTGGTAGAAAAAAAGTGTACAAGCAATAGGGATAACCGCACCCTGGAGAGGATTGTGAAACAAAACCCATTCAAAAATGTGGGGGAGATTCACAAAGAGTGGACTGCAGCTGGAGTCAGTGCTTCAAGAACCACTACACAAAGACATATGCAAGACATGGGTTTCAGCTGTCGCATTCCTTATGTCAAGCCACTCTTGAACAACAGACAGCGTCAGAAGCATTATTGCAGTGATAAATATGTTTCTGGCAAAATATTTATATATTTAGTGTGAAAGTATTGTTTTAATTTTAAAAGTATTTTTATTTATTAACTTTTTTTTTTTTTAGGATTTCGCCTACTTAATTAGCTTTTGACCAGCTCACAAACCTCCTGTTATTCCTTCACAAACCCCAGTTTGGTTAACCCTGACATTTAATTCACTTCATGTTGTTCATAATAAAGAATAGAATATATTTTCTTTCTCTGTATTTCTATATCAACTGGGTACAAAATTCCTATCGTTTGGTAACTAATTAGGTCAAATGCAAAAAGTAATCAAAAAGTAGTCAGATTACATTACGTTACAGTTTGCGGCATGTAATTTGTAGACAGTTTGGCCATTTCTAAAAAAAAAATCTAATTATTTTTTTTTCTTTATTCTTTTTTTTTGAGTATTTTAATGTATTTTTGTTGGTTTACAATGTGTAATTTCTCCCACACAAAGTGGAATACGTCGTTTTACGTTTTAAGGGGAAAACTCAACATTTTTAATGTCAAAATACGTTCATCATAACTTCAGTGCGTCACGTGTCAGGATTAATGGTGAAAATGTGTGCTGGTTGCCATAACAGCAGCCTTGAAAGATCGCGCGGTGTATCTCCTGCGCCACGTGACTGCGGGTTCCGGCTCGTGGTTGCTATGGCGATGACTGTAGGATTAGATGCGGCGAGTCCATACGCAGTCGGCAGGAAGACTGCTGTACGGGAATATCTGTGAGTACACGACAACTGCTCGATGTATACAGTCTCAGCAGCTCTTAATGAGCTCAAACGACGATAAACAGCGCTTCTAAGGGATTTTTCAAATGATAAAATACTAACTGCGCCGTTACAGCGTTTTGTTGTGTCGTACAAAAAAATGCAGCTCTGTTTATTTAGAGCTATAGAGGAATTCACTTTTTTAACCATAAATATTTCAACAGTCTTCTGTATGACTATACCAAAACAAACGTCTAAAAAAATTAATACAAATAAAAATTATATCCAGCAAAGTCACAATCAAATTATCATGGCTATGCTGGATATATTACTATGTTTAGTATACACTTACAGTATGCTATACAAAGTAGTTCAGGTTGATGTAAATGTAGAGAGTAAACAGGTTTATATGTTAGTGCTGATAGTGTCTTTCACAGGCGAGGTTCCCTGGACAACCTGCTGACAAGACCATGCATCTCAGTCCTCCTGTCAGCAGAGACAGGATCATATCCACATTTCCAAAGGTACACTCTCTAGCATCACATTATCAGGTACTGTACTGGAACAGACCATTCTGTATTTGAAAAGGTATGATTCATATCGCAAGTAGTACTACAGGAAATTCAGCAAGCATTCTGTGAACTGTAGCGAGCACATCATCAGATTAGTATATTGAGAATGTGTGACATCCACAGAGGAGTTAATTCTGTGAAACAAATAAAAAGGCTTCCCACAGCTGCTTCCTGTACTAGTTTTCTCAGTAGTGGGGTCATATTAAGGGCAGATGTACCCTATTTACTTTCTTAATGCACATTCCTGGCCTTATTGTGAATGATTCCAAAGTGGAAATGGAGCAGACAGCATTTCAACAACTAGACACTACTGTTCTTATTCACTTTATTGCCAGAAGTATCTGGTATTTGATTCTGTTTATGGTAAGAAGAGTTAATCATCATTTATTAGTTCTGTTTCACTGTCCTGTAGTGTTATAATCCACAAGCCTGCCTACAGATGAAGGATGATTGGAATACAAAAGCCACGATGGCTTGCCAAGACCGGGCTGCACGTCAGCAAGGGTGGGTATACATATGATTATATATATTTACAATTTTTTTTTTTTTAATTTTTCACCCCAAAATGTTTCTAAAGAATGATATATATGTATATAAGACATATATAAAAAATATAAAACTGACACACACACACATTGTTATGTTTATTCATATACATTACCATTAAAAGTTTGGAATAATTACATTTACTCCATTTATTTTATATATATATATATACATACATGAGAGAGAGAGAGAGAGAATATTAGTCCATTTATTATATAATTATTTTCATATCACTGTCTAGGTATGACAGGCTTAAGATGTCAAAAGCAGTAGTGGTTGGAGATCTCAATGTGGGAAAGACATGCTTAATAAACAGGTAAAATGTATACAGGACCTTAATTTAAATGATACATGTATTTTTCATAGACATCAAGTTCCATTATTTGCTTGTATGTCATAGGTTCTGTAAAGACGTGTTTGAGAGAGACTACAAGGCTACTATAGGCGTTGACTTTGAGATTGAGAGATTTGAGATATCTGGGCTGCCCTTTTCTCTTCAAATGTGAGTAGTTATTTTCTAAATGATTTAAATAATGTCTGTTCATTAGAAATTTTCATGTCTTTGTTTTTTGCACATTACAATATTTGCAGATGGGACACTGCTGGTCAGGAAAAGTTCAAATGCATCGCATCAGCATATTATAGAGGAGCTCAAGGTGAAATGCAGGTTCTCGTGTAAAGGAACAGTTCACCCAAAAATTAACATTTGCTGAAAATGTACTTGCCCTCATGCCATTTAAGATGTAGATGAGTTTGTTTCTTCATTGGAACAGATTTGGAGAAATTTAGCACTACATCACTTCCTCTGCAGTGAATGGGTGCCGTCAGAATGAGAGTCCAAACAGCTGATAAAAACATCACAATAATACAAAAGTAATCCACAAGTATTGCTTTCTTCAAAATCCATTATTAATTGATGGACTGGAGTGGTGTGGATTACTGTTGCAGCTGTTTGAACTCTCATTCTGACGGCACCCATTCACTGCAGAGGATCCATTGGTGAGCAAGTCCAAATCTGTTGATACAAAGAAACAAACTCATCTACATCTTGGATGGCTTGGGGGGGAGTACATTTTTTTTGCAAATTTTCATTTTTGGGTGAACTATTCCTTTAATACTCCAGATCAGAGTCCGTTTAAACCCCAATATAATCCTTTCTGTTTCTACTTTAAAAGTTATTATTACTGTCTTCGACATGGCGGATATCAAGAGCTTGGAACACACACAGTAAGTAAAGCCTGTAGTAGTGTTTTGAAGATTGAAAAGGTGTTAAGGAATTTGAATTTGAATGATATTTTGTTTGTTCCTCAGACAGTGGTTATCAGAAGCACTGCGGGAAAATGAACCAGACTCTTGTTTTGTTTTCTTAGTTGGCACAAAAAGAGACCTCCTGGTGAGAAAAGCCCCCACAGACAAGCACACAAAGGTACACATAAAACTTGTAAAAGCTATTAAAGGCTCCTGCTGTCCTTCTGTGAAGTCTGCAGAAGAGTGCCAGAGAACAGAGAGCGATGCCATAAATATTGCAGCAGAAATGAAGGCTGAGTTTTGGTCGGTGTCCTCAAAAACAGGTACATTCTGAAGGGATAAGAATATAAATGTACTTTATAGTTATTGCTGTGTCCATTACAAGAAGTACAAGATGGGTGCTACATGTAACTGTTACTGCTATGGGTTTGAAGGGGAGAACATCCAGGAGTTTTTCTTTCGCGTGGCAGCTCTGGCCTTTGAAGATGCCATCCTAAAGGACCTGGAGACAGGAAGCAGCACGGCTCAGATTGGAGATGGAAGTATTCTCGGTAACAGATTGCACTCTGAAATCATAAAACAGAGATGTTCACTTAACGTAAATGTTGTGTTGTATGGAGTAAAAAATGTGGGTTTGTTATTTCAGATGATAAAGTACTGGAAGATGCACAGGAAAAGCCAAAGAAGAAGTCCTGTTGTTGACCCTCAGTGGTTCAAGAAGAAGAAATAACCCATTTGTGTTACAGGACAGAATAAATATTTAACCTAGTAGAAAACAAAGTGTTTTGGTTGACATAACCAAGCTCTGAGTTGGTGCATCTCTAATGTACTCTCAGAGAGGGACCACCTTATCAGAACACACATAAGAATAAGGGACTGACATCAAATATGATTTCATGCATTTGATTTATACTGTAGTATTAACATCAGTATTTCGCAACATAAACTGCCATTTAATTACAGCATTTTGTTTTTCCTTTTCCTTTTGTATTTCTTACCTTCCTTTGGCAGATGAAATAAACATGCATTATAAGTGAGCACAGCTTATGATTTTTTTTTTATCAGTATTTGTCTTTACCTTGAGAAATATATAAGCATAGTTTGACAATGTACAAACATAATTATAATGTGTAACAGATAGCTAGACCCTAGTTATTAGACTAGTAGACATAGTAGGCTATTATTTTAAACTTTTTCTACAAAGAAAGCAAAATAACATTATCATATCTTCTGAAATGCTAAGATCTTCACTTTGATATTATATTATATTATATTATATTATATTATATTATATTATATTATATTTAGTGCTGTCAAACGATTAATCACGTCTAAAATAAAAGTTATTGTTTACATAATATATGTGTGTACTGTGTATTTTTATTATGTATATATAAAAGCACACACATACAGTATATATTTTGAAAATATTTACATGTATATATTAATATTCATATAATTTATATATACATAAATATATTTAATATATAAATATTACATATTTTTCTTAAATATACACATTCATGTGATTGTATTTATATATACATAATAAATATGCACAGCACACACACATATTATGTGAACAAAAACTTTTATTTTGGACGCGATTAATCGTTTGACAGCACTAATTATATTATATTATAATTGAGGTAGAGACTTATTCCTGACTCCAGCATAAATTCATCTCCAATGCGCCAGGCGCCGCTGTGTAGCGTTATTTGTCTATTATCACAAACCCGAAGAAGACATCATTCCTCTTTCCGTAAACAGCACAAATGTTGCATTATTTCTGACAGATACAAATTAAGCTATGGGTTGTCGGTGTATAAATAAATGTTGACCTTCTATTTAATAAACCTGCGTCTTACAATTAGAAGAAGTTTTTTTGCAGAGCGTCCTCTGGGATTAGAAGAAATGAGTCACGCGACTTGTAAACAAACAGGAGGATGACAGACAGACTGTCACGAGCTTGACTGTGTTTCTTCATCTTCAAGCACTTTACGTGTCATTTAAAACCTTTGTTCCTATCATGAATACTTGAAGGATGCAGAAATGAAGACGTCGATATTCTGCAGACCGCTTCAGCACTAGATATTTCTCTGTTTGTAAATGTGAACGTGACTGTCTGTTCATCATCAAGACTACAATGACTGTCACCATGAAGGCAAACAAGTCCTACAAACTTGTGGTGCACAAGAAGGGCTTTGGAGGGAGCGGTGAGAATATTCCTAATGTTTAAAAACTGAATTAGGTTTAGTTTATGACACTGGCTCATTTAACATCCTGGTGTTTTTGCACGCATGTCTTAACACTCACTCTTTCTCCACAGATGATGAGTTGATGATGAATCCTAAAGTCTTTCCTCAGGTGAAACTGGGGGATATTGTTGAGATTGCTCATCCGAATGATGAGTACAGGTGAGAGGACCTTTCTGCTGATATATAGTTCATTAATTCAACTCAAATTGTGAAACTCGTGTATTAAATAAATTCAGTGCACACAGACTGAAGCAGTTTAAGTCTTTGGTTCTTTTAATTGTGACGATTTTAGCTCACATTTAACAAAAACCCACCAATTCACTATCTCAACAAATTACAATACTTCATTAGACCAATAATTACTGCCTCAGTTCGGCGTGGCATGGAGGTGATTAGTTTGTGGCACTGCTGAGGGGGTATGGAAGCCCAGGTTTCTTTGACAGTGGCCTTCAGCTCATCTGCAGTTTTTGGTCTCTTGGTTTTCATTTTCCTCTTGACAATACCCCATAGATTCTCTCTGGGGTTTAGGCCTGGTGAGTTTGCTGGCCAGTCAAGCACACCAACACCATGGTCATTTAACCAACTTTTGGTGCTTTTGGCAGTGTGGGCAGTGACTTTGGTTTTCAAAAAACACAATGGACCAACACCAGCAGATGACATTGCACCCCAAATCATCACAGACTGTGGAAACTTAACACTGGACTTCAAGAAACTTGGGCTATGAGCTTCTCCACCCTTCCTCCAGACTCTAGGACCTTGCTTTCCAAATGAAATACAAAACTTGCTCTCATCTGAAAAGAGGACTTTGGACCACTGGGCAACAGTCCAGTTCTTCTTCTCCTTAGCCCAGGTAAGAGGCCACAGGAGTGGCTTAACAAGAGGAATATGACAACTGTAGCCAATTTCTTGACACGTCTGTGTGTGGTGGCTCTTGATGCCTTGACCCCAGCCTCAGTCCATTCCTTGTGAAGTTCACTCAAATTCTTGAATCGATTTTTCTTGACAATCCTCATAAGGCTGTGGTTCTCTCCGTTGGTTGTGCATCTTTTTCTTCCACACTTTTCCCTTCCACTCAACTTTCTGTAAACATGCTTGGATACAGCACTCTGTGAACAGCCAGCTTCTTTAGCAATGAATGTCTGTGGCTTACCCTCCTCGTGAAGGGTGTCAATGATTATCTTCTGGACAACTGTCAGATCAGCAGTCTTCCCCATGATTGTGTAGCCTAGTGAACCAAACTGAGAGACCATTTTAAAGGCTCAGGAAACCTTTGCAGGTGTTTTGAGTTGATTAGCTGATTGGCATGTCACCATATTCTAATTTGTTGAGAATGTTGTGAATTGGTGGGTTTTTGTTAAATGTGAGCCAAAATCATCACAATTAAAAGAACCAAAGATTTAAACTACTTCAGTGTCTTGTATATTGCCTGTTTATTTAACAGTCCTATTCTGCATGTACAGGTAAATACTATGTACTTTTTATAACAATTATAATAACCGGGTAATAATTACGTACTAACCCTGAACCTACACCTAAACCTAACCTTAACCCATGTATTTACCTTGCTCTACCCAATACTTTATTGGGTAAGTACACTGTAAGCAAAATAAAGTGTAACTGGTATATTTATATATGCATTGATAATATCTGTGTTTACAATGTCTTTGTCCTTAGTCCTCTGCTGCTGCAGGTCAAGAGTTTGAAAGAAGACCTGCAGAAAGGTGAGTTTTAAATTAGCGATTCATTTTCTGTACTAGTAAGTATTAATCGACTATATCTCGGTGTTCATTTTCTCTTTTTCGTTTAAAAGAAACTATCAGTGTAGATCAGACAGTGACTCAGGCCTTCAAGCTTCGCGCCTACCAGGACGTCATCATCAATATTGTGGACCCAAAGGTATTTTATACGGAAATAATGTCCTACTATTTTATTTACACACTATATTCACAATATAGAACAGCCTCTCATACCTTATTATCTAATTTCTCCATTGACATTTAACAGGATGTGACTTTGGATCTGGTGGAGCTCACCTTTAAAGATCAGTATATTGGACGAGGAGACATGTGGAGACTGAAGAAGAGCTTAGTGAGTATATTAGATTCAAATATGCATGAGATGTTCGTTTTTGATGCCTTGCAATGATCTTTATGTGTCCATGATGTTCTTTCAGGTGAGCACGTGTGCGTATGTGACACAGAAAGTAGAGTTTGCAGGGATCAGGTAACAACATCCATTGTTACAGGCTGTCTGGAATACTTGATTCTGATTGGTCAGGTTTTTACAGTCAGAAGTATGTGTATAATGGCAAGGCAAGGCAAGGCAAGGCAAGGCAAGGACAGACTCTGGGTTGGGAAAAGAGTTTGCACACTCTGTGAAGACGGTTCTCTTGTTCGAGAGACCAGTCTGAGCGACTGATTATTGTTTGGGGCTCGCTGCTTTTGTGATCTTGCAGTTAGATCAGTTCTCTTTGTTTGTGCTTGAATGTGTATTGTGTTGCCCTTGGTAGCTTACGTGTTTGCAGTGCCTGCAAAATGTTTGTTGCTGTCATGAAATCTTCATCTCAGTTCATTGTTTAACATGTGTAGACTGACGGGAGAGGTTGTGAGCCAGGTAAGCAGGTCGCGACTTACATTTGCCCACGTAGTTTACTGAGATGTATTAGATGCACTAGTGTTAGGAGTGGTGCTAATTATGTACCCCTGTTTTTGTTTTAGTTAGTATAGTTTAGTCATAGCGTCTTGTACGCTGCAGATGTTTTTTCTACCTTTTTTGTTGATAGTTAGTTTAGTTCTTTAACTTTAGTTAAAGGGGCTTTTTGTTATATTCAGTTTTTTGATTTAAGCACCACTCTCTTGCTTCTTCCTTTCCCCAGATTGTCTGTTGATCTGTTTACTCTGGTTACGTTGTACTAATTGTAAATATTCATTACTTTATTTTTCTCCATTATTATTATTATTTTTCCCTTTGTTACTACTTCAGATTTATTGTAGTTGAAGAATTAAACTCTTTCAGCTCAGTTACGGATGGTTGTCTGTTCCTTTCCCATAGCAGATTCTCGTTAATATATTGACACACACATGCAAAACTTTTGTTACGTCTAATAATATTCCTAGACAAATAACATCTAACGAGGGACGTAACCAACACACCCCTATAATTAATCAAAACAACAAGAGAAAAACAAGAAAATTATTCAATGTTCTCCACCGAATAACTCAGTAATTTTAATATGAATGAATGTATATAGTTAATTCATACAGTGAAGACTGTACGGTGAAGTTCTTTTTAACATTTGATTACTTTATTCAGTTTCTGTATAGAAGGCCATTATTTTAGTAGGCTCTATTTGTAGCTTTTTTTATATTGTATTTGTAATTTTTTTATTGTATTATAAAAAAAAGTAAAGTAAACAGGGTCTGACTTCATGGTGACTTGAAGCACTGAATAACAGTTCTGTTGTACAAAGTACATTGTTTTATGCTACAAATACAGAATCTAAAAGGAACAAAAAAACTATAAAAAGGTGGAACACAAATTTAGCACAGCATAAATTTAATTACATTACAACTTTTTTTGTATTGTTAGTAATCTTAAAAGATGAACACTTACTGGACAGAAGCAACTTATTTAATATTACAGCTGTAATATCATGAAATGAATGTGTGTGTGTGTGTGTGTGTGTGTGTTTGTTTTTGTGGTGGGGGGGGGGGGTGGAAAGAGGGAAGAAATTAGTATAACATGACCATGATTTACCTAAAACAAAGGAATAAAGTAATATGGCCACAACTTAATGAATTAAGTTATGGAAATGAAATGAAATGAAATAAAATCACGCTACATTTCCAGCAGATTAAGCCACCAAAACTACTAGTACACAAACCCCATTTTCCAAAACCCCACCATGTGATAATCGAGAAAACGACCAGGATATCTAAAATAAGTGTATCAAAAGTTTCCAAATTAAACCAAACGTGTAATAAGATCACCAGCAAAGTCATTTTCCTGCAGTGGGGAGGCCAAAGAAAAAAAGTGGAAAGAAACAAAAGATCTTGGCTTCTACAGGGTCTGAAGGCAGTGAGGATTCATCCTGTTCTGGTCCAGGGGGGAAAAGGATACCTGATCTATTTATAGTGCTCATTCACAAGGACAGAGGCAGATAGTAAGCAAGATAATGACATTACTGCTCTATTTAATCTCCCACAGTCATGTGACCCGCAGAAATGATGGGTATTTTGTATCTTGGTCAGCAACAAGTGAGAATGTTAAGTGTTTTCAGTGTCGCAGTGCAAAAGTGACATTGTCATTTGTCTTTTCTCACCACCATAAGAGCCAATATTCATGTTTCTTTCAGGACAAAAAAACTCATGTAATTCATCATGTTTAAAAGTATCCGTTTAAACATCAAGTTAACCATATACCTATATCACATGTGCTTCTTGCTAAATTTTGTTCTAGCCCCATGCCCATGAAATGCCTTTAAAGAGCCCATAAAATCAAAATGTTGTTGCTTTTAACCCATGTTAATCTGAAGTACACTAAAAATATATGAGTTAAAAACTAGAGTCTAGACGGCATTCCTCTAGTAATGCTCAGTTGTGTCACTTCCTGTAAAGAGCTGATGTGAATTAACACTTTGAAGTTAAGCTGAAAATGATGACAAATATAAAGTAATACAAATATAAAGTCAAATGCAATGACCAAGACCAAGTCTCAGAACCAACACAGCACATCCTAGTTCTTTGTGAAAGGATATGCAAATAAAAACAAGATATTTGTAAAAATATGTCTTAAAATTCATTTTTAAGGTAAGTAAATTGTAGAATGTTTCACTTGTTCAGTTAAATATAATTACTTACTGTATGCCTTAAAATATGTATCAAACACAACATAACACAGCATATCTTTTTTGTTACTTTTATTTGCCACATTTCTCAGGATTTAGAAACATGTTACATGTTCAACGGTGTGTGTATTCACCCATCTCTTATTCTGTATAACCATCTAGATATACTAAATTCAATTTAAACTGGTTACATCAATGGTTACAGAAAGAATGTATGTGTATTTCTTTATTACAAACCATACAGCATGCATTTATAATAAATATACATTCCTATTAAACTCTATCTTTCTTGGTAATTTTCAAAATATATTTATATGAAATATAGAAATTATAGATTCTCACTCATGCATTAAGAATTTTTCCCATGATTTAACTATTATCTTAGTTATCATGGCCATGCTTTAACTATTAGTTATAAAATTAGCATAAAATGGCCACGATTTACCTAAAACAAAGGGGATAACTTAATCAAACTTGGCCACAGTTAAATGAATTATACCGAAATCCACAATATCAAGTTGTGTGGAAGGTTTTTTTTTTTCTTTTCATTTTATGTGCAGGGCTGTGTATAAAATAAAATGGAATGTAAAATAAAAAAGGCTTGTCCAAAATCCAGTCTATATTTTGCACTGAAAATGTTCATTTTTATTCTACATGGTTATTTATCTATTATTGTTATTACAGACAGCAACTCCCCCTCCATGCATCCACCATTATTCATCAGATCAGTCCCAGTGATGTTTAGGAACTGCCCTGAACGTGTATGTGGTGTAATGATGTGTTGAAATCGCAGACCCAGTGGTTTTATAAAAGTCTCTGTGTGACAGAGGCACAGTAGAAGCTGCACTGGCTATGGTGCGTCTCACCTGGTTTAAATTTGCAGCGGCTCTTATGGTGTAACATTAACTCTCCTTCCTGTTCCATATGAAAATTTAAGCGTGATCCCAGAGGAGCAGTAAAAGGCTGCACGCTGGCCAAACTGAGCTGCTGGTCGTGCACACTCGTGGTAGATCATTTAGACCAAAGCACAGTCAGCCGGCATCATCAGGAGCGCCAATGGACTCGGCTCTTTGGTAACAAAATTTGAGAATGATAGGAAAAACGATAGGCACTGTTTATTATCTTGCCACAGTTTTAAACAAATGGGACGTTTTTGGTTGGAGAATCAAAAATGGCTGTGCAAACTATGATTCAGATTAGTTTTTTGAAGTACGGCTGCAGGATGTTTACTTCACGACAGACATGTGTGTCTTGCATTACTGCTGTTATTTAATGCACAGGTTGAACTCTGAGGTCGCTCGATTCCGGGCAGCTGTGGAGTGGATCCAGCTTTTGCATGTTTTCACGGCTTTTGCTCTTTTACAATGGCAATTATTGCCAATGATATGAAGTAGAGATTAACAGATTACACAGTTAAACAAGATTACAATTATGACTGCCACAGGAAATTATTGAACCATTTGTATTATTTTTTTTATGTCAGCAAATAACAAAAAACAAATATTAATTATGCAAATTATTGTCCCATATCATGTGACGGAAAAAAATATTGAAACAATAATTAAATATAAATGTCTGTCATTTAGAAGGGGTGGAAACTATTAGCTATTAAATTATTAATGGCATATAACATGTAATAAACACAATCAAGTCAAAGCGCATTAAAGTGCATTTTTAAGCATATTAAAAAATATATATTCTCCAAATATTTCAGAATATGCATAATAAATCACAATCAGGGATGCTAACAACTTGAAAACACCAACTCAACATTTAAAGAGTGCATTTCCTCAATCTTGTACATTCTGTGTCTGAGAACATGCGTGGCTATTGCAACATAGTATATGACAATATTATTATTGTCATTATGGCTAATTTTTTAATCATGATCAATTATTCAATTATGTAATAGATTCAATAAATTTGTTTATATCATTGGATCAATGCATGTTTTTACATGCTTTTGCGATATATCAGTTAATGGCCACCTTACCTTCTATCTGTATTGGCTTCAGGTTAAGTTACTATGGACTGATTTTTAAGATTAGTTGGCCTGTGCAGCTGACCGTGAATTTAATCAATTTAAGAGTTAGGGTCACAAAGTAAACAACAATGCTTAAACATCAGAAAATAATGAATTTTATTAAACATGATAAGAACTTACACTGTCATCGAGAGACTGGATTAAACGTGTGTTCATGAAGAGGTTTATTTTGCGGGGAAAGATGCAAAAAATCACTGAGAATAAGAAGATGGCGTTCCCTTTCCTCTATGGGTTAAAAACAATAAACGCTTGCCATCTTCATTATTAGTAGACAGAAATGAATGTATTTTCAATAAAGAGTTTGCAGATATCTCCCACACCAGTGAATATGATTCTTTCTCAGCTTAGAAATGCTTTCCCACCCCTTTTTAAACGTCAGGAGTCACTCCAGACGGGCAGCTGCAGTCTCATCTCCTGGCTTTCTTCTCTTTCATCAGTTTTTTGCTCTCCTCTCGTCTCCTCTTGTTGACGGGGTTGCGTGGATCATAGATCTCAAACGTGTCCTCCGTCATGCATATTGGCATCTTTTTACCTTTCTGTTTTGTTCATCAAAGTTCAGAACATGGGCCATCCTAAAATCACAGGGCGCAGCGAGGGGAAACAGAGCTCAGTTCTAAAAAAACAGCAAAGCGCAGCTCACGGGCCACTAAATAATCAAAATCAGTGTTACAAGGGCTGGGAATTTCCCCGGCGGAACAGCAATCAGATCAGAGCAGACTTCCGACTCGGATGAGTCCACAAACAATCTGTTTTTTAAAGCATCGTTTTAAGAGAACGGCGGACTCATCCAAAAATGAAAAATGTGTCAGGTACTCCAACTGTGAGTGGTGCCTAAACTAAACTAAACTAAACTAAGCTAAAACTAACTAAAATAAAATATAAAAAATATTAAATAAAAAGTTAATATTTTATGATAAGGATGAATTAAATAAATAGTATAAAATATAATATTTATTAGCAGTAGTAGTGGTAGTATTGTTGGTGATATACTTATTTTTATTATAGTTTTGTACAATAACAAATTATTATTATTATTAATGGGTTTGGAAATGACAATTAGGTTGAGTAAAATGATGACAGAATTTTAATTTCTGGACTAAAACTATCCCTTTAACTTTAATATAGCATTGGCGGCACATCTTTTTGTCACAATCGAATTCATGCATGACGTGTGATTGAGCTGACCAATGACTGATTGATTGGTTTGGCAAAAAAAAACGTTTCAAATTTGCACAGACATGCAATTGCCTTTCAACAGATTAACTGACTGAATATCTCATTACATAATTTGAGCACACTATTCGCACCAGCAGCAAACCAGTCAGATTGGTACTTGCAATTTCTATATGTATGCGACTAGGGTAGGGGTTAACTGAAGGACTGATCTTCAGCGTTGCCCCATGCAGATGGTCTCAATAATACAGCACAGATGCTCATCTACATTGTATTTCTTCAGTAATGCTTCCTTCTCTCTCTCTCCCTCACGGCAGCGCTGTAGGTGATTGGCAGGAAGAATAACATTCCACGGAGCATTCCTGAGTGCCAGCATCAGAAAGAAGAGCTCACGCTGGCTAAAGTCGAGCTTACTGAGGACTCCTGGAATACTGCAGCTCAATCCAAGACAGAGTTTACACACGTCTACCCAACAGGACACAGAACTACAGGTTCTCTGAGTAGTTCTACTAAGCTTCTATGATTTCAGAAGTCCACACAAAGATCTTTAAAGATAAATTACTCCCAATGTTGTTCCAAAAACCCATCCATTTTTTTCTTCTTCTTTGTATTCCCGCAATCACAGTCCTGAATCATTCTTTAAAATATCGTCTTTCATGTTCTACAGAAGAAAGTTAGTCATACAAGGTTGAATGATGTGAGTAAATGATGAAAGGATTTTCATTCTGTTTGAAGGTCATATTTGCGGCACTGTTTTTGTGGAGTAAGCCTAGGATGAGGTGCATATCCACATATCACACCTCTGCTCTGCTGACCTGCATTTCATACTGAGATGATGGCTACAGAGGAAACTGTCTGAATCAAGAACATGAAGAGAAACCTCTAAGAAACGTCAGGAAGGGTGAAAACGGTCCCATTGTTAACATCACGGACACGGCTGGATGGCTCTCTGGGGTCTAATCTAAACCAAAGAAAGATGCTAAAGGAACTGTAAACATTCCACACCTGTTGGAGCTAATTCTGGTGAAGGTCAGAATTTCTGGAACGACTCTATTCTTCACAAATCCAAATCTGCGGTGCAGGTCACATACTAAACACACTCGCCGCCTCAAAGCCCAGGGCTGGTTTGAACTAACAATACGTGACGGGACGTTTCAATAATTCAACGACTCCTGCGCTGTCATTCAATACGGTGCAAGTTGGTGGTTTTTTGGTGTTTTTCGCAGAAGGTGACAGGAAGTACACCGGTAGGAGCTGAAGGCAGATTTTTAAATTGAGCTGGTTGTCCGAGTCAAGACCGAATGCATGAAGGAACCGAGAATGGAAGCGGGCTTCTCTCTAAAATTATGAGTCCTCTCTTTTTGGTGAAGTAATCCGCCACGCTGCTATTTATGAGCCATCACAGAAACCCTGGATTCAGCCAAAGAGACGCATAAAGAGTCTGCGAGTGCGTGCGAGCACCATTTTTAAGTCTTCGGCTGAGTGTGTGTGTGTGTGCATGCTTGCATCCATTTGAAGTCCGTAGGAATATGTGACAGCTCATCTAGAATGTCATGGCTATACTCTGGCAGACCCGCAGGACTCCCGCTTGCGTAAAGCAGCCGGCTCATGATAATTTGTCTAGCAGTCTCAGTGATGACAGCCCACCGAGTCCTCGCCCTAGAGTTTATTGCTTGCGCACAAATCCCACCATTTGATTGGGGCTCTTATCAGGGAGGGGCTCCCCGCCTGATGCCGAGGCCCGCGGAAGCCTCTTCCTGAATTTATTTTTTCTTTTTGCTTTTGCAAAAGAGGGGGAAAGTGGAAGCGGAGGCCTGGGCTCCTGGGCGAAATGGGGTTTTTTGTAGCCACAGACACAGAGGGAATTATGGTTACAATCTGGCCCCGACTTGACAGTTCCATGTCGACCCTGAACCTGTTGTAACCCATGTTCCATTCGTGGGGTGCCTTTGCAACAGGCGTCAGAAAGTGGTTTGCAGACTTCCCACTGCTTAGTTTTTCTAGCACTGGGGGCCCTCCTGTCCCTCCGCTCCTCTCCGGAGTCATGACCTAAAACGCCCACACATCGTGGGGGTCCTTAGACAGTAATGACAGTCCATCCTGAGACAAGGCGTAACGAATAGGGAACACGTAGGAACCCGGGCTCAGACAGCACCCCCCCAATCCCCTTTTGTGCTCACATGTGGTAATTTGTTTTGGAGTATTTGATGTGCATATATTTAGATAAAGACTCAAGTCTTTGATGAAAAGTGAATACGAGAGAAAAACACACCATGTCCATTTCTTTCCCTGTGGGTGGTTTGCCCAGCGTGAAAAAGGGAGGACGACGGTCTGACAGATCTTAAATATTAATAAAAAAAAAAAAAAAAAAAAAAAAAAAAAAAAAAAAAAAAAAAAAAAAAAAAAAAATAAAAAAAAAAAAAAAAGAAGAAAAGAAAAAAAAAATTCCAAAAAAAAAAAAAAAAAAAATAGCCTCAGCACGTCACTGCTGCGGCTTGCTCGCACACCATTAATACTGATAATTATCAAGCGAAAGACATGATCTCTCCACAGAGGCATGCGCCCGACCGCATTCTTTACATTTGATTGTGATTTACAGTTTTCCTGCGGAAAGCGTGCAAAATGATTGCAGCGACGTCTACCAAAAGGTTTCAGTGAAGTTTCTGCCACAGCCCAACCCTACCACAAGTCAATTCAAACGCTCGACATCCCAATGGAAACTAAACCTAGGTTTTCAATGAACTGTATCAATGGTATAGGGTATACTTTATTGTGGGACCCAAAACAGCAAAACCGCTGAAACTATACGTTTTGAACTGAGACCGAAAAAAACTAAACAGAATGATTTACCAGTCTGCTTCCCGTAATCGCTCGAAAAAACTAGAAGTGCTGTGTGATTGCATTGGTCATGGGCAGGGCGTTAGAAAAAGAAGCGTACTTATGAATCACTAGTAATGTCTAATCACGTGATGCGTTCATTAAATAGAAAAACACATATTTCAAACTGAAAGCCAGGGTAATGTGGGATGAGCAAATCAGTTTTTAAGTACCTACCGCCATCTCATCGAGTGCCGTACTTACAAACACATGCATCTTCATCACATTGTGCTGAGGAAAATTATGGAGATAAACAGTAATCAAACTGAAACATTTTCTATTGGTATTCTATTTGTGTACCTAAGCGCACAAATCATGGCCATAACTTTGTGCCCTCGCAAAGCGCATTAAGATGATGCTCCCTGGAGCCTTATTCATTTCCAGCATCATAAATGTTATCCTGGCCAGAGGACCTCAGCTGTCAATAACACCCTCGGCCCGACATGGAACGGTTCCCTCAGATCAGGTGACCAAAAAAATATAAAAAAAAATCTAGAGGATGGCCAAAAAGAAAATCTAAGCTGTGTTTAGTCTTCATGATTTAACAGAGTGCAAAAATAATCCGAACAGACTTATATTTCCTCAGTGGAGTGGTGTGTGTGATTTAGTGATCTAGCACCGCTGGACATTGTAAATTATTTAATTCTGAGTCTTCAAAAATCTTGTAGTATGCTGTTGGATTGGAAGGTCTCCAGTGGACATACAGACAGGATGAACATACAACAACGGTCTGACACCAACGCCTAGATAGTGAGCGATGTTGCGAAAACAATCAGTTAGGGAAAAGTGGGGTAAAGATGATGCCGCTTTTACTAATAGATATTAATATGACTTCTTCAATAAAAAGTTGTAAAACTTGCCCTGTGGTTGGGGTAAACATGTAAAGGAATAAACTGAAGCATTGGGAAAAATGTAAGTGATTTACAATCCAAATAAAAAATATGAACATCAGCAATAACAAACAATCCCATTCTCAAGGACCATTTTTCAAGTACCACTTATCTGCATTTTCATTCAAACTTTCCAGAAAAAAAGGTTTAACATTCTCCCATATTTTAATGCCGTATTAAAAAAATAGTAGTCGCTGGCACGGGTACCATTTTAGGAAAAATGTTTTTAATATTAAGGACTAAAAAATAATAGCCTAAAAAATTACATGATTCAAGCACTGAACATTCACACATCAGATATATTTTTGGGCCCAGGAAAAGTTTTTGCAACGGACAATAATTATTTTTAGCTGTCATGTCACAAGCAGCTGGATGTGATGGAATTTTTTTAAATATATAGAGTTCTGCATGTAATAAAAATTATGTTTTCTGGATTTTTAGAGGTGCGACACCCCACTCTTCAGTCAAACTAGGGACATTCTGACAGAATAGCACAGTAGACATTCATTTTCAAATTCAGCAATCTGAGGAGACATGGGCGACCCGGTAGTGATGCAGGCATTTTAGTTGCTGGATTTGGTGTTGGTCTAGCTAGATCCTGTTGACCATCGACAAACTTGACAGACCGAAACTAGCGCGTTGGACCAGCTCGCTAGTTATGCTGATTAAAAAGCCTGGTATGGACACCAGTCCATTGCCTATATCCAAAACATATGCTGGGTATGGAAAATTCCAACAATGGTTTATCACCCGGTGCTGTTTCTGGTGACACTCGTAATGAGCATGCTGTTAACAAAGACAGCACGACGCGGTCTGACTGGCATGGTTGACGTGCCTTTGTCCTGGCGTACGGTGGGTTGTGACACGTTCCATCTGCTGGAGCAGTTATTTACTCAGTTAAGTCAGCTGAAAAACTACTTCTCCACAAGTGGCTATTGCAGCGCAGCAAAAAACAAACACTGCATACTGGTTCTAATGGTGTCAGCGCGCTGCAAGAGCCGAAGCGCATTACGTTTGCTGATGAGCAGCGAGGGTTTGCTCAGGCTCACTTTAAGGCAGAGCAGCTGTGGGTGCCTGATGTGGAGATGGTGGTATGAACGTTTCGCTATGTCAGTCCAAAATAAATAGCCCTGCTACCTAATGCGAGGAACAGTAGCTGTGCATGTGGGGTGACAACCAAGAGGCACGGGTTTTTGAGAATGCTTTGATTTCACAGACAACTGCAAGTCCATTAGTGCAATGTGTTCTGCTTGTAAACCTCTTGTAGTGGAATGGTAGAATTGGGGAGAAGCAAGTAAAATGCAACCTCAACTCATGCCCTTGATCGTCATCCCTCGCACCAAGTTCCTCGACTCTTCCATGGGGAACGCTAGGAGACTCCGAAGAATCGCAGATGATAGTTGGGAATTTGAAGCGTTTCCAAAGAGGCGAGTGTCTTTAAATGCAAAGACAGTGTGCTATTTTGACGTTCGGGGGTATTTTTAAATAATAATAAAAAAAAGGGCTCTGCGCTTTAGACACAATGAGTACCTGTCGACGCTCGAGCCAGAGCCTTTCTTCAGTTTTTTCTGCTTCCTTTTGTCTTCATACTTCTTCCTGCTCTCCAGGTACTCTCGTCCACCGCCTCACTGATCGGCGTTACTGTCCCCTTTGAGAGGAAAGAAGAGCAAATTACACATCTACATAGATAAGATAGTTATTACTATGAAAATAAACTATGAAATACATAAAGTTTTTACTGCTATTAAACTTAGATGAAGATGACAGTCCCTCCTGTGGGCCGCGTCGCCTTCACAAGATCCTAATGAATAATCATCGCCCAATGCCAGAAGAAATGTTTAGGTCCATTAGACCCTCACCAGGCAAAGCAAATGCTAAAACTGATGACTTTTGCATCCAAAGGGAAAAGTTTCTGTGCCGAAAAAGTGATGGATTTATTAAAATTATTAGGAACACAAGTGATATACAGACATATACAGTCATGGCCAAAAAATATGGCAACCTTGGTAAAATATGATCAAAGAAGGCTGGTGAAAGTAATCTGTGCATTGTTAACTCCTTGTGATCTTTTATTTAACAAAATCACAAAATCTAACCTTTCATTGGAAAAAAAAAAAGAATTTAAAAAGGGGAAGTTTTTTTTTAAACTAAGAAGAATATCAATTATGACATAAATGTTTTTCTCAAATACATGTTTGGACACAATTATTGCATCCCTAGGAAATTCTTATGAGTAAAAAATATCTCTGGAGTATATTCCCTATTCATATTCACCAATTTTAAGCACATCCAGGGGGTGAGGGGGAATATGAAAATTATCCAGCCATGGCTTCCTGTTTCACAGAAATATAAATAGGAGGGAAAACAAAGCCCTAAATCCCCTTAATCATCCATTACAATGAGGAAAAACCAAAGAATATTTCTGATGTGCAGCAAAAGATTATTGAGCTTCACAAATTAGTGAACTGTCTTAAAAAAGAGCTAGAGCAAGTGAAGATTCCCATTTCCACACCTCAGGGGCAATATATAAGAATTTCCATATCAACACTCTGAAAATGGTGCTGGCAAAACTGCCTTTAAGAGGACGTGTGTCTCTATCGGCCTAATGTGCGGTGAGAAGGAGAGTTTGAGTAGCTAAAGACTCTACAAGGACCACAGCTAGAGAATTGCCAGAAAACTAGTTCTCTCGGGGGTCAGAAAACCTAACAAAAGAAAATTGTCAAACAGCACCTACATCACCACATGTTGATTGGGAGGGTTTCAAGAAAAATTCTCCTCGCTCATCCAAAAATAAACACCAGCATATTCAGTTATCAGACACGACTGGAAACTTCAAACGGGGCGATGGCTTCTATGATCAGATTGAAACTAAAAATTAGCTTTTAGCAGCAAACACTCAAGCATGGTCTTTTGGTGAACACAGGAATAAAAAGCACTCCCATGTGTGTACAAGTGAAACATATACTGCTGGATTTTTGATGTTGTGGGCCTATAATTGTTCTGCTGGACGGGTCCGGACATCTTGTTTAGATGCAGGGCATCATGGATTCTATCAAGTAACACCAGATAAAAAATCAGTAAGTGACTGACTCTGTTAAAAATTTTTAAAACCAGCTTTCTGCTATAGCCATTCCAGTCCTCTGACCTGAACGCTACGGAAAATGAGAGGAGTGAAACTGAAGAGGAAGAAGCAGCACCAGCATGGAGCTGGGAATCTGAAGGGTTTTAGTGATTCTGGATGAAGGAATGGTCTCTGATCTCTTGTCAGGTGTTCTCTAACCTCATCAGGCATTATAGGAGAAGAATTAGAGCTGTTAAACTGGCAAATGGAGGTTTCAAAAAGTATTGAATAAAAGGGTGCTGTTAATTGTGTCCAATGTGTATTAGAGAAAAACATTTATTTCATAATGATATTTCCCCTCATTTTAAATCCTTATCATCCAATGAAAGGTTAGATTTTTGTGATTTTTTTAAATAAAAGATCAAAAGGATTAACAATGCAGATTAATTTTCACAGCCTTTTTTGATTATGTTTACCAAGGGTGCCGATATTTTTGGGCATGACTGTATAATTTTGTTAAAAGGTCAAATAATAACCGTCATTCTCATGTTTATGTTATGTATGGCAAATTCAGAAGAGTCAAAGGTATGTTTGGACCAAATATTTACACCAAAGTAGCTCAAATCATAATTTGTACCGACCCTACAAAAAGGAAAATAAGAAGGACAACAGGGAAGGAGAGGGAATGTGTTTCCATGCACATCAAACTCTGAAAGACCAATAGAACATTCTCAACATTATCATAATTCTAAGATCTTAAAAAGAATGCAGTCAAGGTTTTCAACGTATATCACCACCTGAGATTAGTTTAACAAAATCTCAGTCACACTCTTAAGGAAATTATGTTAAATTCATATAATAGTTTTGTAGTGTCTCTATGATGCATGCACATTTTTTTTATTTTTTTATTTTTTAGTAAACAGACAGAGAATTGTCTGTGTCTATGTCATTTTTTTTCTTCTTTCCTTAAGTTCTTCTTTTAGGTCACATTACTGGTTCTGCAGTTGGTACAGATGTGCGTGGACTCCAAATATGGAAAACAGCTTCACTTGCTCATGTACATGTGCACAGTGTTTCGGCTTTATCTGCAGGAAGGACTGGTGCAGAAGAACAAAGCCTTTGCAGATGTCACATGCAAATCTGCAAAGCCACCGGTTTCTAGGCCACAAACTATAAGGATTACACTACTGCGGTAAACTGCATGGATAATACATTTACACATCTCTATTTCTCTGAGTTGGTAACAAATACAGCAGTCGCACCCTGGTGCAGAACAAACAATCGTACCGAGACCTAGCTGAAGAGGTGGTCTCGGTCCGCTTCCAGATTCAAGTCTGGTTCTGTTGAATTTGTGTGGATGTGAATGTGTGTGGATGACCTTAAGCACACATGTGGTTTTGTTTACAGTTTCTGGTTCATTTGTAAAAAGGCTAGTGTGAAAGCGAATCGCAAAAAAAAAAATTAAAAAAAAATAAATCAACTTTGTATTTGGTCCGGACACCAAAGTGTGAACTAGCTGACTTTCCTGGTGTGAATAAAAGTATTTGAGGCATGGTTGTATTTTATCTGTTTTAATTTTACTCATAAATTGCCCAAATGAATAACTAAAATGCCCAAGGAAACGCATATTTTGCTAATGCTAATTCTCTTCCAGATTTGGACTACAAATAGCTTTACAAATGTTTAAGCTTGCATGTTATAAATTATTATAATCTGTATTGAATTTTACATTTGTGATGAAAGTAACTTAATTTTTGCCTGTCTTGACTGCATGTTTGGATATGTTAAGAGAGTCGTATGGTGGTCTGTGTTTAGTCCTCCACAGTAGAGGGCGGAAAGTCGATGCCCCTCCATTACTCTGTCAGAAATGCGCACTTCCGGCGACTTGAGGTCTTACATCGGTGGCATTGGGCATGGCGGCGGTACAGGGGTCAGGTTTGAATGTTTAGATGGGCGGGGGGAGGGTTGAGGCTTGGGGAATTTGGGAAAGTTGGCAATAGTTTTATTATTTTAATAAAGTTAAGGATGACAGACGAAAGGTAATATGTCGTTGTTGTTTTTTAAAAATCATGTATTATTTTTTTTTTTTTATATTTTCCTGAAATTTACTGACGTGACTGTGTTTCTATGCAAGTTAACTTACTAATGTAACGTTACCTTTGGATTCTCCCTCCACTTTGGTGTGTTTTGTAAGTTTTAGAACTTGTTGGTATGTTATAAAAAAAATGCCTGAATAATTATAATTATTTTTTGTTAAAACGACTTTTTTTGATGTTTTGTGAAGATATGCTGGAGGAAGTTTTTTTAAATGCATTAATGCTTTTAACTTTAATGTGTGGTTGGCGCGCGCCATCGTGTTGTGACACGCGAGGACGATTTTTTCTCTAATCATTTATTTATATAAGCAAATCTAAATTTCGCAAGTTCTTTAAATATTTTAAATGGTTCCATTAGTTAATATATCGTTTTGATTTTCGAAAATACAAGTTATTGTAGAGGCTGTTTTGAAATGTTTTAACTTGCGACAAATTCGTTTTGATTTTCGAAAATACAAGTTATTGTAGAGGCTGTTTTGAGATGTTTTAACTTGCGACAAATGGCGGGCATCAGGCCAGACGTCCTAGGAAAAGACGAACACTTTACACTTGTTACTGAGAATCTATAAAACAAGGGATGTGTAGAATATGAGCTGAGAAAGCATGTTTTATCATGGCTGCTGTCCCAGACAGAGAAATTTGAAGATAAAAAGCCTTTGATAAGGACTGAAATAACTTGTAGCCATTAAGAAGCAAAGGCCTGCAAGAAGCTACTACATTCTTTGAGTAGTTTTGTAGATGTGTGCATAATTTTTGTCAATCATAAATGAATATTGCTGCAACGAGTTGATCAGGTTTGATCTTTAAAGGACTATTAAATATATTAGGTATAGTAATTAATTAGTTTATATTATGTTATTCATATTATATTATATTATTATAAACATATCATCCGTTTTAGTCTGTCAGTCAAAAATACAGAAAGCTCTTAATAAAATTAAAACCTCAAATTAATCTGACTAAGACTGTTATGTATGCAATCATCAGAATGTCAGTTGAATAATTTTAAATAATTGTTAAGATTAGAACCAAAATTATTGCATTAAGTGTTATTGATGTTTCATTTTGACCTTTAGGTGAGAGACCACCGCTTTTGATCACCACATAAAAACCTGATAATGCAGAGCCATTGGTGTCATGACCTGGCTCTAAAAGCCATGACAAAACCTATAAAAAAGGACGCAGTTTTAAACCCACAAAAAATGAAATTTATTAACTAAACAAAAACACCAATACAACAACTAACATAACATAATACAACAGTGGGTCGTATGGAGAATCAGTAAAGTCAGTAGAATGAGGTGCATGTTTGGATGAATGGAACCGTATACTGTTGCGTGTTGCATGAACAAAACAATTAGTGCACGGGAGAGAAGGGCTCTCTCTTCACAAAGAGAGTGGCAGGTTTTATAAAGGCGTGGAAACACCTGGGCCCAGGTGTCCCCAATCTCGCTGACAAATGATAGCCACGCCCCCTGCAACAGAGAACATACCAGACACAAGGAAAGTACAGTCCTGACCAACAGGCCATCACACCCCCCCCATAAGAACGGGGTCCCAAAGGGAATCCCGTCATCAACATATGACCAGGTAACTCAATTCATAATTCGATAAAGAAAATAAAAGAAAAAAGACTATATGAACGTGATTATTAAACAAAGCTACATAAAAACAACAAACCTCTCTTACTTGACCATAATCAGTCCGGTTCCACAGTTCACCACCCCCTTACCACTTCCTTAGCTCAGCAACCCGTGCACCTAGGAAGCACATTGAGAGTTTGGGGAAAAAAACAGGAGGGGAGCCTTAAGCCCGTAGATTAAACCTGTGGAGCTCTAGACAAACGCGTCTGCCACCACGTTGTCAGTCCCTTAATGTAACGGACATCCAGGCAATACCGATTAGCAGAACAGGGACCACCTAATTAATCTCTGGTTCGGACACTGTAACGAATTAAGAAAAAATTAAAGGATTGTGGTCGGTGAAGACCACAACAGGAGCACTACCACCAACATAAACCTCAAAAATGTCTTAACGCCAATTATCAGAGCATCAGGTTTCCTTCTCAACCACTGAGTAATTCAACTGACAAGAGTTGAACTTTCTTGGAGAAGAAACTTCACAGGCTTGTCAATACCCCGGGTCATCCTCCTGCATCAAAACACCCCCCAGCACCGACCTGACTGGCATCCACATACAACTTAAGGGATGATCAAAAGTCGGGCGCCGGGGCAAGACAGGAGCAGTACACCAAAGGAGTGTTTTAACCTGCAAAAAGGCGCTTGACACACAGGAGACCACACAGACTTTTCTTTCCTCTCTAAAATTAGTGAGAGGTGTCACAACCCGTAGAGAAGTTCCTACAGAAGCTTTTGTAGTAGCCCACAAGGCCGAGGAAACGCATAGCTCTTTTTTAGTAGTTGGCGCTGGAAACACGCTCAATCGCTTCAACCTTTGCACTAACAGGACGCGACATGCCCCTGTCCCACAACTCGACCAAGGTAGGTCACCGTTGCTTTGGCAAACCCGATTTGGAAAGGTTGACGGTGAGCTCTGCCAAACGAATAAAAAAGCTCCCTCATACGCTGAAGATGAAACATCCCAGATGTCTGAATATAGTACTACATCATCCAAGTACACCGCACAGCCCTGCATATCCCCAATAACATGATTCATGAGGCGTTGGAACGTGGCAGGCGCATTCCGAAGCCCAAATGGCATCACAGAATAAGAATACAAGCCTCTTGGTGTAACAAAAGCAGCCATCTCACCGTGCACGATTGGACAAAGGAACTTGCCAGTATCCCTTCAGTAATCAAGTTTACTCACCAAATTTTGCAGAGCCCAACTTGGTCAATGCAGTCATCCATTCTTGGAAGTGGAAAAGAATCTGGCTTCGTGACAGCATTTACTTTGCGAAAGGTCCGAAAGCAAAAGCGCAAAGTACCATCTGACTTGGGAACAAGCAAAACACGGAGAAGCCAACTGGAAGAGCTGGGTTCTGCTATACCATTTTCCAACATGTATGTAACTTCAGCATCTAAACATTTAAGTCTTTCAGCATTCACACGATAGACCGAAAGCACGTCTAATTGGCTTTGCATCTCCAATGTCAATATCGTGTTCAACCAGAGGTGTAACGACCCGGAGTGTCCAGAAAATAGAACTAGGAAAACTACGTATCAGATCTGCCAACTCTGTTGAATGCGGCGCAGACAAATGAGCCAACAACTTTTCCATATTAGCTAGGGCCTCAGAGTTCTTAAAACGCCCAACCCACAATTGTTGCTCTGGCATACCGCATTCATAATCCTGTTCCCCAGAAATAGAATCCCCAACGTGATCTCACGACACACCCTCTCGACCTAGAAAACCTTCCACACTTGATGGGCGCAACACAGCGAGGCTGGGGGACATGCGGGAATAATAGGGTTTTAACAAATTCACATGACAAAGCTGTGTGCTCTTCCCTTGCGATCCGTGTAGCAATCACATAATTTGCTCCGTCCTTGTTTCACCACCATATAAGGTCCTGCAAATTTGGCTTGGAATGGCGACTGGATAATAGGGGAACAAAGCAAGCACCTGGTCACCTGGATTAAAAACTCTCTGCTCTGTATTCCTATCATACCAGGACTTCATTTTCACCTGTGTTGAAGTCAACTTCTCTTTAGCCAGGTTGCCTGCAGTATACAGACGATGGCCGAAAACCATTCACAAACTCAATTAAATTCTTAGGAGGCTCTGTCTCCCTCCAATGGTCGGCCAGTGCAGCCAATGGGACCACGAACAGTGTGGGAAAATACAAGTTCATTTGGGCTAAACCCAGGCTTTCTTGCGTTACCTCTCTGGCCGACAACATTAACCATGGTAACCCTTCTTCCCAACTCCTACCCAACTCAGTGCAGTATGAACGGAGAAGTGATTTAAATGACTGATGAAAGCGTTCCAACGCCCCCTTCACTCTGTGCATGATAGGCCGAGGCTTGATTGTGTTGAACTCGAAGTTGTTTTAAAACTTGCGCAAAACACATGAGAACAGAAATTTGACCCTCGGTCAGATTGAACTATTTTTTGGAATACCAAAAATTGAAATAAACTGAGAAAGAGCACAAACTACTGACCTGGCTGAAATAGTGTGCAACGGATATGCGGCTGGATAGCGGGTGCTCTGACACATCACAGTTAATAAATAGACAGCGCCAGACTTTGATCGCGGTAAAAGGGCCAACACAGTCGATAATCAAATGCTCGAATGGCTGACTAACAGCAGGAATGGGACACGTGGGGCAGATTTCAAAACTGGTTAGGCTTGTCTGTCAGCTGACACGTATGACACGCGATTTTTAATATATAAGGAAACATCTCTTTTAAACAAGGCCAAAAAAATGTCTCAACAAACGATCATATGTCTTCCTTTACACCAGAGTGTCCCGACTCATTGTGTGCAATTTTTAACACTGACTGCCTAAGCTTAGCTGGTAGAACAAGCTGGAAGATAGGATCCCCAACCACATTACCCCTGTGCGAAGTCCATTTTCTCACCAACAGAGAATTCTGCAGAAATATCCACAGGCGCTGTCCTCGACCTCCCGTCAGGCCTGACCTGATCATACAATCCTGTCAGTGAAGGATCTAATTGCTGCCCGCCACCAACTCACTATGGGACAGAGATACAGGAAATCGGCCAAAGGCAATGACAACTTTTTTGAAACATTTACCAGTGTGAAAAAGACAGATTCATGCTCCGAGTGTTGGCACGCGCATAGCTGGGGTACAGCTTGCGCAGGCTGCAAATGCCTCAGGAAATCCCATTGGCATTCATCAGGATCTTGCCTCAACTGCGGCACCGACTCATCGGCAACCATGGGCGGAATAACATCAGGCCAAACCCGACCTACCCGCCAACTTGTTACCGAGAATCAAAGAGACTCCTCAATTGGCAACGCTGTGGGCGCACAGCAAGCGCAGCTTCGCCCTGAAACAAATCACAATCAATAACCACTCTATGTAATGGTACAGACAAAACATTCAAGCCCATTCCACGAACTGGAATAAAACTGCCAACTTTCAGACTCTTTGGATAAAGGTAACACGCCTGCCTGAATAAATGAATCAAATGCTCCCGTGTCCCTCAAAATATTCACCGGCACTTTTACCTCACTGCCAACCAGATTCACATAACCCCTTCTCACAAACGGCAAATAAGACTTCATAGCAGCTGAACACGAGCTGTTTGCAGGGTAACCGAATCTCCGGTGGTCAGATTTCCAGGCACAGCCAAGCCCGCGCCTTTCACCTGAGAACCTGGAACAAATTTTGTCTTATGAGCCTTAAGCATGTAGCAGTCAGCCCCCAATGACCGCGTTTATGACAATAGTTGCAACGTTTTATCCGCTTCCTTACGTGAACCACCACCCCCGTCGGACTGAAAAACTCTATTTGCACGAGACGAAACATCAGAATTGTACCATCCCAGTCCCTATATAATTCGTTGGAACCCTGTGTTCAACAAATGCATGTTTATGTATCAACACAAAAATCATCAGCCCAGCGCAGCTGCTTTCAGCCGCAGTTTTTTGCCTTTTGCTCACTGATATATATGGCACCACGCCGGGAACTGAGTCTTTAAAAACTGTTCCAATATAACGATATTCCCATAAACCTCTCAAAATCAGTGACCTCAGCAGACGCACACCATCGTGAAAAGCAAGTGGTTAAATCCCAGCACAATTCTAGATGGCTCTGCTTTGGACCTTTTTTCCAAGATCTATAATCTTTTCTCTGTATTATTCTGGAACGCGTTCATAAGCCTTCAACAATGCAGCTTTCACCTTTGCATAATCTTGACTATCTGCCGCAGTTACTGCTGAATAGGCCTCTGGAGCTTTACCAGTTAACAAACGCATGTAAAGCATCCAAGGCATGAGCTGCGGCCGGCCAGTTCCGTGCATCTGCAACCCTTCCAAATAGCAGAAAAAAGAAGGCTGGATCACTCTCCGAAAAACTTCGTCTGCCAGTCGCAAATTTCCCAACACATCAAAGTCAGAGCTTAAACTGCCTGAGGATCTGACGCTAACTCCAGATACTACTCCAGGTCGAGCTGTACTTTTAACCCTCGGCGAATCACCTCGAGTTTGATGTTTCCAAATCCAAGCGCGTTTGCTCAGGTTTGCTGACTTGCAACTTTTCCACATCCAAATCTTTCTCTGATTGTGGCATTCACTTTATATTTATCATATTCTATGTGCAACATAAAAGTTCTTTCCATCGTCTGCAAAAATCCACATTGATACAGGCCAAAAAAAGAGCGAGAGCGGCCGATTTTTCTTCCACCAAAATTTTCTGTTCACTTAATTTACTCTTTACACTGCCTTTTACTTTTTAGTTTTTAGAACTGCTATGTTCTAACCTCAACTTGATGTAGTATCCTGCTTCAACTGCAGCACTGCTTCTCTTGCTGTACAGCTAACTCAAACGCCTCTTTGAGCGGACAAGCAATAATAATTCCTCCACAATCGGCATTAATCATCCTGCGCGAACAACAAAACAAGTGGTATGAACTCCAAGCACACTACGGCGTAAGATCTAAGCACAGAGGATGTCCCTCCCCTATCTACTCAGCCCCCAAAGGCTACCTACCTAAGCTTCTAAAACCTTTTCTCTTCATTGCAGTTTACCCGGCGGGTGGGGCATTTTATCACCAACCGCCCGTGGCCAGGACAACAACCAGTTTCCTGGCGACTCGCCCCAGACCACGGATGTGCGCGCCGAGCAACAATTGCTCTAACCAGCCTTCACCACAACACTACCAAACCCACCAAACAAAAATTCAAAACAGCATACTACCACTCTAACTTAACAGGGACACCGTTGCAGCCAGCAATGAATACTCAGTGCTTGCACAGTCGCTACACTTACCTGAATTGTTGCGCTTTTCCGGGCTTAGCTGAGGAATAATGTTTCAGGTAGAGTGGCTTTATAATTGATTTCAGCCTAAGTTTGAGTGAAACAGGTTATTTGAAGAGAGATGGCTATCATTAGCTACTCAAAACCATTACAATTACTCTATTTACAGAATTATTCGACACATGGAATATACAACAAACTCGGAGATGTTGATGGAAATCACCTTTCTGAAAAGATGGCTTGCACTAGTGCTCAACCTTTGTCTTGGTGATTTAATAGTGCCAAGAAGTGATGCACCTTCCACTCGGCTTGCTCAGCGCTCGTGCTCGGGCCCAGCTACAGACCGGCGACTTCTTGCAGGCCTGCTGAAATGATGGCACCCTAGGCCTACAAGCAGCAGCACACTCCACGACTCCAGCTGGTGTTGCTAAATACTGTCTTTGAGTTTGAGGACGGCTATTCCTAACAACATTCCATCCTCTCCTTGTCGCTCCGGGCCAAAAAGAGCTACAAATCAAGCGGCAACCGCAACAGGGGTTGATGGGGACGACAAAACACCTCGTCATTTTGGGAGGTGGATTTTCCTACATTTTGCCTGGTCGAGACCGAGGATGAATTCCAAGGCTTCTTGAAGCTACAGTAACTTTGTGATCTATCAGTCAGCACTGACCTCTTCAGCACAGGAAGACCAGAGCTTCTGCTGTGCGTTTACACTGTGTAATTCAATGTCAAAGATCTAAGCTTTAACAGAAGACCAGATTTATAATCAGATGTGTTCAAGAACCTACCATACATAGACTTCTGTGTAAGGACTGCTATCAGCCTAACATAGAAGCAGAAAGCCACCAAAGCCAGTTCCACATAGAGGCATTATTTCTCGGCTCAACTGTATAATCCAAAGTCAAGAATTATAAGTGAAAGTCATTATTTGAAGGCCCGTCTACACAGAGCATCTTATTTGCTTTTTTTGAGTGAAATAACTCAGAGGTGCTTCTTTTCTGGCTTATTATTAATAGAAGTTGTAGCTCTCAATCACACTCTTCTGTTCTTACAAAAAAACTGCTCAGGAATGACATTAAACAACAGTGGGAACTGCCAGTTTTGGAACAGTTTACAATGCCAGGCATTTTAAAAATCTTTACATACAGCAAAAGAATCCTTGAAAAAAAAAAATTGTAGCATTTCCTACAAAGATATTATCCAACAAAAAATGATTTTCAACACTGATAATAATAAAAATTGACTTATTTATAATTTCGAGCACCAATGATACTTGATAATAAATGAGCAGCAAATCAAATTAATTAGAAATGATTTCTGAAGGACCGTGTGACACTGAGACTGGTACAAATTGATGAAGGATGACTGTTGCCGAAAAGTCAGCCTTGATCTGCAGGAATGAACAAGCATTTAAAATATATTCTAATAGGAAAACAATAAATATTTTAAATTCCCTTACAGTGTATTACTGCTTTACTGTATTTTAGTAAACTTTTCCATCAGCTACCACTAGAGTTTTACCTGTAAAAAAATAAAAGATGATGTTGATATTTACATTTAGCAAGTACACAAAATGCACTGAAATCTTTGATAAGAAATAAATTGCTATTATTCCTTTTTTCATGATTACACTCTCACACAATTGTCGCTTGCACATCAACATGTTTGACTGACAAGGCACCATCGAAATAGGAACGCCTGCACACAGCATAACCTGTAAATAACTCAGAGTGGTAGAAGAATGTTGCCACATCCATTTCGGTGGTTAATAAAACGCCATTGTTTATTAGGCATGTCTCTCTTATTTTTGGCTCTCACAATCACAGCCATGCGAAGAAAGAGAAACCATACGAGACGAACATGCTATACTGTTAATGTCTTGAAAACTGAAGTAGATGTCTGTCAAAATAATAATTCAAAAAGGTACAAAGTCCTTCCTATCTACTTTGCTTGCTGAATTGGTTGAGGAGACAATGGGCTTCTTCCTCTCAAAATACTATACCAGATGCCAAGAGAGAGTGGCTTGCTGTTATTGGAGAGAGTGAGAGGACTGTGTTTTCTTTTGAGACCGAATACAAAGCTGTAATTAGCCTCTGTGGACACATTAACACTAGAGAATCGGCCTCAAACCCAAACATTGAGATTATGAGGTGGGACCAGATGACCTAGATGGGAAGAGAGACAACGTTCACTTGAAAACCGAGATGGAAGCAGAACATCAGTGATTCTAGTAAGGGCTAAAAGTTCAGTTTAAAACATGGCTATTACATACACCGCGTCTACAACGGATGTAACAGCTAAAGTCCTGTCTACACTGGACAGCGACTGTTTTATATATATATATATATATATATATATATACAGTATAATAAGGATGCAAACGATAAATATTGGCATGATATTAATGCGCATCGCATGAGTAAAGCCGGTTCTGTATTCAGCGGTAAGCCTCTACACGTGCATGCTTTCATTGCGGAGCAGCATTTACTACCACAGAGCCGTTGTTCACTGACAAGCTGCGAAAACATACGCAAAATATGATCCGTGGTTTTGCTCAGCTTGTCAATGACCACCCCGGCTTTCTGTGTAGTAAATGCTGCTCTACATACTGAAAGCACGCCATGTTAGATTTACCGCTGATTACGAACCGTCTTTACTGACGAAGATGCGCTTAAATATTGTTCGCGATAGTTATGTGCATCCCTAAAATTCTTTTTATAATTCCTTTTTTGCTTTAATAAGATTTCATTTAGTTTGTTATTTATTTCAATTCACCGACTATATTTTATTATTCCAAATATGCTTAATTATAATTTACACTGGCCAACAAACAACAAATAAATAAAATCTGAAAAAAAAGGAACGGTACTGTAGTTAAGCCATGATATTATCTATGTTTTTGAAGATTTCTTTTAACCCTTTAAACACAACACAATGCAATGCATAATTCAAAATACTCGATTAAAAGCCGTTGGGAATTCAATATGAAATTCCTCAAATAGGAACAAACTACATTGTTGCCCTATTTTTATGAACTTTTCTTTCAAGTAAAGCTTATATTTATATTTAATTTGTTTATTATTATAATAATATAATAAAAATACTTAAAGAATAATAGAAAATTAAGGAATTATTATTATTATTGAGGCCTTAAATAAATTTCCCTACAGCATCAGGAGCAATTTATGCACAGAGGATACATTGTGTTAAACATTTAAAACTTTTTCTTTTTTTTGTTTTTGGACACTGCTTTCCCTTAAAGCATGGCATGCACCTTGTGTCACAGTCCTGTTTACAAAGACAATTGAATAAATGGGTTCCTGTTGGTCAAAGTTCCATTTCTTTTCTGCCACTGTAATTTTTTTTCCTAGTGAATTATTCAATCAATAACATACATATTATCTGCAATATCAAACAACAGCAATTTGAGGATTTCATTGTGCTTTAAAAAACACACAGTTTGGAACGACGTGTCTTTCATAAGTCATTATATGAAAGCTGACACAAAACTGACAGTCTTAAAAACTGTCAGCATTACGATTTGTTAACACTTACATTTTCAGTGTATTTATTTTAAAATTGTAATTGTATAAGCACAGGCTGGACACTCCACATTGCCCACAAAAATGTGGATAATGTCAGACACCATACTGGGCAGCAAGTGACTGTTTAAGTGTTTTCCAGAGTGTTTTCCCGCCAAGAACAGTGTCCATAGCACCAAATGAAATAGCCATGAGAAGAATGTTAAAGTCCTTCTCTACTATTGTACATTTTTCATGTTGCAATTGAACTAACTAGATTTTGAACCCCATCTTGACAAAATTCTAAATGTTACGGCTGAACTAACTAAAGTTTAAATTTATGATTATGATTATGAGATTATTGGAATATAACTACTAATCGCAACAAACCTCTCCGAAAATGGTCTCTTTTGTAATTTCTTTTTTAATAAGTGCCGGTCATTCTTGCTCAATTAACAGGCCTGAACATGCACTGACTGCTGAGTGTAAATAGGACATGTCCAGGCCAAGACGTTAAAAAACACTTGACTAGGGTGGGAGGGGAAACAAACTGTTGTCGCTCCCTCTGAGAACCCACCAAATGTGAGACAGTGACATACAACAGGCCACTTGAAAGCTCTGTAGAGGCTTGCAAAGGTTTGTCTGTGCAACATCTGGCAAGCATGCAGAAATCCTCACGAGGAAGCAAAAAAAACCTAGAGCGCTCGTCTTCTGCTCTGAGAAACGTTTCAAGTCCTGTTTGCACTTCCGGCAACGTTCCTAGAGTTCCTTTTACCCATGGCTCAACATTAAAGTGTTTAGTTCCGTCCAAGAAATGAAAATTATGTCATTAATTCCTCCCCTCAAATGTCGTATCCAAACCCGTAAGACCCTCCATTCATCTTCGTGAAGCAACAGTTTAAGATCATTTAGATTTTAGTCCCGAGAGCTGAGTAAGTACATCATATGGAAGTACAGGTCGGTAATTTTTGTTATTTTTTGGAGGCTTATAAATTGTTATATTTGAATGGCTTCTCAACAAATATCTCATCTGACAGTACCCTCTGATGTCGACTTACTGAGTAACTTAAGTCCACCTTTATGATGGTTTTTATTAGCCTTTCTTGGCATGGACATTATATACTGTACATCATCTAGCATTTTGTCAGCAGTGTGAGTCTACAGAAAGCTCCTCATCAGAGACCTTAAAATCTAAAATAATCTTAAAACTGTGTTTCCGGAAGATGATATGGAGTTCTATTACGGGTTTGGACCAGACATGAGGGTGAATCATTAATGGACATCAATTGTTCAGTTTTTGGCTCGAACTGAACCCTATTATTAAAATAATCATTGCGCTCTGGTCCGGGAGAAGTAAGTGGGATTTTATGTGGCAGGAGGGCAAGATGATAAGAGAATTATACTTCTCCGCAACCCGGTAAGCAGTCATACATCTGATTCATTAACACGGTTCAATACAACTTTAAACACTCATAAACAGGGGCATAAGCGACGAAACCTTGGAGACCCACACAAGATTGTCCAAAACTCTTCTGGGGGGGGAACTCTGAACGTTTTACTACGTTCAGTGTCAATTGGTGACTGATACCGGATGATGTATTGGACCAGTAATGACTGGTTGCAATTAAATCGGGCCATGCACATTGTACATGCACAGCTTCTCCAGTAAAGACCGTTTCTGTGATTAGGCAGTGCAATCTCCACATCACCTGCTTGTTCAACGAACGACCAGCGAGTGTTAAACTGACTTGAAACAGTTAATGCCTTTGATTCAACTAAATGTTTTCATTTTGGGGGAAGAACATGTGTCAATTTAAGTGGTCCAAAATACCATTTGGTGCTTGTTCAGTTTTACCTAACAATTTTAACATACCCAGCGCTATTCAGCGGTTCTTTTCACCTCAGACTGTGAGTGGTAAATTTTCAATTCTACAGAATATGAATGTTAAATATGACAAGTTCTTACATATCAGATTTTCCAACACCTCCTCGGTTTAGGAGAGCTCCTGATTTTTACCTTCCATACAGTTTTGACCGTTAGTTTTTGCTTCCATTTCGCAAAAAATAGTTTTTCCTAGAGCAAAGCCACAGCAGAACAGGTCGCGCCAATGGAGTTTTTGTTGTGCAACAGGTTGCTTCTTGAAAGAGGGATTGATACCAATTCTTCGTCACGAACCTCAGCTGGCAGAAAATATAAGCAAGATCGCGTATAGTACCTGTGTCGGTTGTGCAGAATTGTTACCAGATTTTTCTTTTGGTGTTGATATACATACTTGAATATTAATTATATATCTATATATCTATATATATATATATAATTATATATACTATATAATATATATATATATATATAGTATATATATATATAGTTTACTTTTAACATGTATAAAAAATGTATATATCTTCGATAATATATCGTATAGTATATATAATATATATAATATATAGTATATACTATATAATATATAAATTTTTAAAAACACACATATATAATAATGAGGCTCAATCATCTATTTAACAAGATCGTTTCGTGTTTATTTAAAGCACTTCCGTCGTCATTGAAGACGCGCAGCCCTACAAAACACTAAAATAATATCAAAGGAAATAATAACAGTTAAAAACAAGAAGGTAGCCCTAAATAAGAAAGTTAATAAAATACACACTGTCCTACAAGATGCAAGAGGCAACAGCACTACTATTAAATAGCTACTATTCTAGCTACTATACTATAGGAACTCAGTTTAATAAATTAAGTGATGCTCGACAATTGGATGCAGCACTACATGAAATGAACAAATATCCCGACAGACAAACTGCCTCATCTTATTTTTATGAGGTAAGCTGAACAGTGTTTCAGACATGTCCTGTAGTAGACAACTAGACAGACCGCACAGCCTGTGTTGCGGAGTGGTGTTGTGTGCGTCCGCGTGTAGATGTTTTTCCATTTTCCTCCGCCAAGCAGGCGGGTTGCATTAATTTCCTACGTACCTCGCATTGCAAAATAGCTCTTTCGTTAAAAGTTAAGACCTTCTCTGCGCCCCATAGCCCTCCTCAAAAAACTCATTTAAACACACCCTCACAATGTCCTACATTAACTGTGTTGAGACGATTTGCAATAAAAACCCCCCAAATGTTTTACGCAAAGAAAGGTTCAGAGTTCAGTGGTGCATGGGGAAAAAGAGGTGAGGGGGTGGCAGACGGTCGGTGAGTTGAGTTTCAGCTTCCTGACAGCCGGATGAATGAAGTGGATGAATGATCAGTCTGCCTGGTCTTGGCCTGGAAAGCTTATGTAACAGGTGGGTGGGATCACCCCCCCCCTGTGATGCATAGGGCTTTAACGGGTGAGACGGTGTTTCCGTAAATGTTCCTGGAGGGAGGTTATTGGCGACAAACACCAGCGATCTTCTCAGCTGCTCTCGACCAGCATAATGGTCTTTTTTTCCCGGCAGGACGCCATTGCACAAACAGGCGCCATACCACAATCAGTGATGGCAGGCTAGTCAGGAGCGCTCTCGATGGTTGCCCCTCCTGTAGAAGGTGCAACACATGATGGTAGCAAGACTTGATGTGGTTTCATGACCTAGCCGTTCAAAGGCACTTCATGATAAATAGTAGAGCAAGTGCAACTGGACGGGAGTAGCAGACGGTCAGTTGAGCAGGTGGAAGAAACCTGTTCCCACTAACCAGTTCAACACCTAAATAGTTAGAGTGTGGTCAAAGCGCATTTTATGGAGGAATGGGTCCTGGGAGAGTAGGTCCTGTGGCACAACACAAGTTGTTTCTCTTTATTAAAGTGCTGGGCCAGTTTCCAACTTTGCACAGGACATTCACTCCGGCACTTCTGAACATCACAGCCTGTAAGTACAGTTTTTTCATATGTTAAAAATTTGGCATAATGAATTCAAACTCCGAGTTTTGAGCGTGTAGAGTAGGCGCGTTGTTCTGTTTTTCCGTTTTTCCTATCACAAATGCAGACATGGTTTTTATGTTTACACGACTGCGATATGCCACCAACATACAGCATTAAAAAAAACAACAACAAAAAAACACTATAACCCCATATAAACAGTATTTATGTCCCCACTGGGATGCACACAAATGCCTCGTTAGTAATGAGGTATTCATCCCGTTTTGTTTTGTCTCGTCGCGCCAGGACAAAAAACGGCCATCAGCAGTATTTTTTTAACAGGCGTAACATTATTTCCTGTCACACACCACTTGAAGACATTCCGTCAAATCACCAACTCAACTGGATATATTGGCCAAATCCGAGCACAGCTCACTTATCAGAACGATATTTTTAGTACCAAATTTATGTGTTTCAAACAGGCAGGGCCATAAGAGGAGCAAACAATAAATGTACAATATGTTGAAAATAAAATTTTTTTTTATAACCTTAACCTGCATAAACAAACATTTCATATTTCAATCACAGTAAATATATCACACCAATTTGACACAAAATAATTTTCTTTTAAAGCAACGGCAATATGAACCTCCTTTAAAACTCTCTTTCCTTTAATCCGCGGGGGTCCTCGTTTGGTATTTAGCCAGGTTTAGAGAAGTCCTCACAAAAAAACTTACCATCCATGCATTTGCGATCGATGGGAACTTGAAGACACTTGTACAAACGCCTGGAAAGGGTATGTGTTTGACATGAATTCTTTCATCGGACATGAAGTTCACATTCTTTCGTCTCTTTAACTTTTAAAAACAACCCCCTAAAAAAAAAAACAAAAAAAAAAACCCCTACCTTTCCTGAGCCTACTTACTCTGCTTAAAATTGGTCAGATGGTCCCATCCGTGGTGACCTGATCTACTACCCGACTTCAATTTTAGTCCCCGGGGCCCGGGCAATGTATAACATAGAAGCGGTGCATTATGCAACATGTGTTTGGCACTGTTGAACGGTAGTCGCCACTCACGGAAATGTCTGATGACTGCTTATTTACGTGTTTTCGGAGTCAGAGTAAGTTGATCTTCTGTCTTTTTTTTTTTTGGTGCGAAGACAATAATTTATTGTAATAACCTAAATTTAGTCGTCACAACGGTCAGGCTTTCACAACTTTGGCAGATTGTGTTTACATATCAACAAACATCTACAATACACGCTCGTGCAATTAAAGGGATATTCCAAAATTCCATAATTAGCAAGCAACTGTAAAAAAGAAAAACATTGATCTTTAAAAAAATATTTATTTGCAATTTTAATGTGGTAAACATGCATTTATGGTCTCTTCGTAACTTAAATACATCAAATGTCACTTGTGGATGCCGTTTCTCTGTGTTGCTACGATGATGCAGGGGAAATAGGGAGTTAGTTTTACCCGATTTCTTTTTGAATGGTAGCCACCAGACAGTTTTTCTGTATTATTCTAACTGAATGCATTGATAAAAGTTAAAGAATTATGTAGATGCTACATTATGACATTTTTTTACATTTAATATGGTTAGGAATATATTGCCCAGCAAAAGTGTCCTAGAAATCAATTTAAGGCAAATCACAAATAGATTTGCTAATTAAAGTAGAGACCTGATAGAGCACAGATGAGACCGATTGCTTCAGAATAAATTATATTTTACTGACCAAAAAAAGTTAAATTTTCCCCCCACAAGTGGACTTTTTTTTTTTTTACTTGGACAAGTGAAATGACGGATTCACTTGCACATGTCAAGGCTTATGTCGAGCCCTGCTTTATCAGATTGACGTTAGACTGACAGGGACTTCTTGCTCTGTGTCCTGATTTGGCCACAAAATATTAAGTTTTGCAGACATTTGGGAGGTAGGGGCGCTAAGAACATTTCTATGGTTTTTGATAAATATTAGAAAGGAATGCTGTCATAACCACATAAAAGTAATTTGACTAATAGTACTTTGACATATTGCAAACAGGGAGAAGAGTATTTTAAGTCACAACTAGCACTTTAACTTTAGATTGTAATAACTTGACCCAGGACTTGTCTTGAAGACCCCACAGCCATTCCTGTCACAAACTACGAGTTTTGAGTGTCTAGTTTACATTTGCTACAATCACACCAGCAAATGAGTTGATTTGCTTGAAATAATATGTCCTGGTTGTACATTTGAACGTTCTCTTAAGTCGTTTGAACCCGTGGAGGGAAAAAAAATGTAACTATATCTTGCAATTGAATGATGGTAATTTTCCATTCATTTTTTGCGATTGGAATGGTATTATTTAATTATTAATCACGAAAGCATACTTTTCTCCACCCAAACTTTCATTTACCCACATACTTCTTCATTTCAGATTCCCGTTACCTACAAACGCAAACAGTTTTCATCTTGTGCCAAATCAATAAATTTGTTGTGGTTATTCTGTTTAACTTGTTAATATCTGAAATCACTTTAAATTAAAAATGGGACAAAAATCAAATTATTAAATACTACACTAAGTACTACTTCTGTTTTATGTATGTTTTTTTAAATGCATGTATAGTACATTTTCTTTAAAGCAAAAGATAAGACTTTTTTTTTATTTCAGGGAGAAATTACAGACACCAGATGATTTCTGTCTCAATTCTTTCGTCTGTCAATTTGAAAAGAAAAAGGGGGGTTTTTCAACAATACGAAATAAGATCAAAACCTTATCCACTTTTAATGGATAACCAACTTAACTAGTGTCCTGTTCCTTAGACCAAAGGTATTGTATGGCTTCAAAAGACAAGCAGCATTAAATAGTGTCATCAGGGAGCCACGGTATGGTGGCTATCTGCCATGTTTAAGGAAGTGACATACCCTGGTAACTGCTGGCGTTCATTGGGGGATATGTTAACTTATCTAATTTTCATGCAATTTACTGACCAAAATATCTATCAAGAACACTCTGGCAAAGTGTTGGCACTTTCCCGAGGACCTAAAGTCCCAACAAACATATTGAAAATGACAAATGACAAAAATGCCCATTTTAGAACATCCTCCTCCTGCAAAATTTTCTCCTTTTTGTAATACCCAAGGAGTTCACTGAGGGTTAGGAATGGCCAATGGGCGTTAAGTACTATGATTACCTAATAACGCCTGAAAAGTGGTCACGGATCTCAAAAATGCCACCAAAGGTAGCAATTGACCTAAGGGGCATGTATAAACGAAACAACTTAAGAACAGCTAAGCAGACGCCAAACTTTTAATGTTATTTTTGCAACGCTCACTTCACAGCCAACCGTCAGGCTTTCAAAACACATACACACATAGCAGCTTCAGTAGATTTTTGATACAACAACCAGGCCTTATATTAAAAAAAAAAACACGCAAATTCAGTTGTTTGGAGAGATCCTCAGTACATGTTGAGACTTGGATTGGGAAAGGTTGAAATACCTTTTCATTTCACAAATGTGGTATGAAATTAATTGACGCTTTCCACTGTTAAAATTTTTAACAAAACATAACTTTCAAAGAAACTAAAGCAATTTGTTCCAAATTCTTCGTCACTATAAAAGACAACAGACTGTGATTTTTGTGGCACAGACACTCACCCTCACTGACATCCTCTTTCTTTCTTCACACCATCTTTTCTTTTCATTGATTTGATTGCAAGGTATTCTTTCTTCAGCTGGCCGAGCTTTTTTTCCCTCAATTACATCACTGTGGAAAGACCTTTTCAACCGAGAGCTGGAATTAATTTCCAGGCTTGAAGGGATCACTTTTCCTCAAGTCTTGCAGAATGTAGAAGAAGGAAAAACCTTTAACGGAAGGAAAAACATGTAGCACCCACTATTATTAACACAAACCAAATTGAAGATATTTTCCTGCTATCTGAAGATAAATCATTCAATTAATGAATAAAACATTTTTAACAAGTGGGACCGTGACATGAATGGAAAATTAACCAAATCGTTAATATACCTACTCAAAAGACAAAAAATATTCAAGCACAAATTGGAAATATAAAAATGTTTTAAAGGGTTTAGTTTTCACCAAAAGTTTGTCCATGAATTAACCTCACCCTCACGGCATCCTAGTGTGTATATGACTTCCTTCTTTTCAGATTAATCCAATGCAGAGTTCATCATTAAAAATTTTCTTGTGATCTTCCAAGCTGGTTTAATGGCAGTCGAGCCGAGCAAGTGTTGCAGTGGCAATCAGTCCAAAAGAAGTGACAATCAAGCGCATCCATTGTATATTAAAAAGTTGTTCACACGGCTCCTGGGGGTCAGACAAGGCCTCCTTTTAGCGAATCGATGGTCGTTTTTGTCCAGAAAAAATATCTATATTCAAAATGTAATAGATCAATCCTTTAAATCTAGCTTGCGCCATACAGTTGTACACGGTCAGCAGTTCCGGGCTGATGCATATATGAGTCAGGCGTTTTGCCCTCGTGCCAGTGCGAGTACTCGTGAAAACCAATGTTTGTTTTACATGATCAAAGGAAGCAAAAAAAAGTTTTCCTTAACTTTTACTTATCTTACTCTTGGCTTTATATCGCAATCCTCCGCACATTCCTCCTTTACAAATCCTCGTGGTTGGTACTTATCGGTAATTAGTGACTGTAGTTTTTTTGTCCTGATCTCTCCACTGTGCTTCTTGCGTTTCGTCCTGTATCTGAGTGGCGCATACGCAATGCCAAAGTCTTACGTCATCTGCCCAGAACTGCTTTCCCGTGTATCGACTGTTGAGTCGCAAGTCTAGATTTAAAGTGATTATTACAGTAATGAAGTATGAAATATGATATTTTTCTGACCAAAAACACATTGATTTTGCTACAGGAGGCCTTTGTTCACCCCCCTGAGCCGTGTGAGGCACTTTTTTTATTATGATGGATGTGCTTTATTTCACTTCTTTTGGATTGTGAGCACTTGCAATCACCACTGATGCTGACTGCCATTAAACAGCTTAAAAGATCAAAGAGAATTTTTATATTATAACTCCTGATTTGGATTCATCGAAAGAAGAAAGACATATACGCCCATGCCTTGAGGGTGAGTAATTCATTGACTAATTTTCATTTTTTGGGTGAAACTAATCCTTTAACGTATTACAAAAAACAAAAAAAAAACCTTGAAGTGTCGCCAAGTCATGAAATATTTCCAATATGAGTAACCATTAGATTTGTTCTACACACGAGAGCAGCAGCCCTCGTAAAATTCATTGATTTTTTTTCTTTGTTCGGTGCAAATTGTTGGCGAGATACTTCCATAAGCCTATCGCTCCAAGTTTATTTGGTTGACACGTTGACACAAATCCAAACTTCGAGCTGCTCTAATGTGTGTGAGGTTTCGTCAGAGCGAACTTCGAGAGTAACTACAAGTCAAGGATGGCAAACAAGAACATTTTCTGAATGTCTTGCAGGGTGCTGATCTTCTTTTTTATTATTATGTTAGTTAAAATGGTTTTGATATGAAAACACAATCCCCATAAAAGCACACAGTATATGAACATCCTCCACACTCTCCGGGGTTTCCAAATGAGTTAAGCTTTTCATTTCCCACAATTACAATGGGATTGAGTGTTCAACATAAAACAGGAAGTCAACCAACCCACTTAATCTTAAGGCATAATGTTTCCACCAACATGTGTCAGAAACAAACACGTGCATTAGACATTACAAAAATTCTCTAATAAATTGTGTGGCGCCCATGGGAGATCAAAAGTTTCCGCATGTCTTCCAGTACAGTCCAGGGCTTTTCTGGCACCTCCCAAATAAGGGATTTTTGGTGGCTGACGCGATACACCCTCAACCCCACTGTGCTCCAACAGCGATGGCTTCTTACACTTGGGAATGAAATCTGAGCAATAAGGCCCTGTGGACCTTGATCAGTGCTCCTCCAACTGGCAACAGACATCCTACATCACTAAAGGTCCCACACACAAGTCCGCTTCAAAACTGAACCTGTGAATGATCAATTCTTATAAAAACAGTTATGCCTGTCCTCGATTCAGATTGGGCCAGCTGCTGTTTATTATTCGCGTAAACTTGGCTAGTGTCCTCTTTCATCCAATGGTTCTGTGTATCGACCTGCGCAATCACCCTTAGCACATAAACAAATCAATAATAGCAGCCACAAAAACTTGTCCCCCCATGAATTACATATTCAGCAAAATTCTAACCATTTTATTGTTATTTGATGAAGTAATTGAGTGACCTCTACTGCTGTTGTGTACAGTTTGTTTGCTCCTTCCCCACTGTCAAAAGAATGTGGGAAGATGCGTTAATGTGTGCGTGTAATGAAGCTTGCAAACTCGCACTGTGCCGCGAATAGGTCCCTTTTTTAAACTTAAGACAGGAAAACAGACACTTTTATTATGCTAAGAGATAAGCAGATGTATAATGGTGTGTGAGAAAATATTCACATATTGATGTTAAAAAATAAAATCAGTGACATATAGCGGAATGAGAAGAATGTTCCTGTTCTGTTTTTTCTTTGAGCTCCGTAATATGAGGCATGTTACACTGAAACGTTTTCTTTGCCGTTAACTGATGCCGTCAGGAACAAGTTTTTTAGCGCAAGGATAGCATTTCATGAAATTTACTTAAAAAAAAGAAACACTATAAAATTTAAATACCGTAAAGTTCTCATTACTATTTGTATGGCGTGATAACCGTTTAAAATAACACTCGAGGCGTGCGGTATTGGTGAATAAGTACCGCTACTAAAGGGGTAGCAGCACCCCGCTTCGGTTATTTACAATACAGCATGGCCTCCTCATACCTTATTACTTACATATAGACTGGACAGAACTGTTCCAAAAATAAGTATGAAAGCATCTGGCCCCACATTTTTGACTTGAGGCCTCCGCATTTAAAAAACAAAAACAAAAACAAAAACAACATTCTAAAGAAAGAAATTAAGAACAGTTAAGTTTAAAATGTAAAGCAGTTGTTAGAATGTTTCAATTGAAATTCCTGAAAAAAAATTTTTAAGAAATTCTCAAATATTTTCGGAAGAGAACGCCTTTTTTCTTCTCATGGGCTGTGGTTGTTGTCTGATTGTATGGTGCTTTTATTTTTTAACGAAGACTAGCAGATCAGTAGTTTAATGAAAAACACCTCAATTGCATTTTAATTGCACTACCTGTAGATTAATAATCATAATAAGCATGCAGCCATTTTTATTATATATATCCCTATTCACTTGTTTTTGTACAGCTGTTACTGGATTTTAGGATTTAGCATATCATGACCAAATCATTGTTTGTACATCAGTCATTTTTGTCACTTCAGAGTACTTGTCATCCCTAGTAATTTAATATGTGAGTCAACATGTTTTGCTAATGTTATGTTTGTAATGCTAATATTTTGTAACTACCTAAATAAATTCATTAAATATGACCTTCGGGATTAAAAACATGTTTGGACATGTTTGGGGCCGGTATATGTGTTGAACAGTAGATCATTATCATTTAAAGAGACAGGCACCGAAACGAGTCGCTGTGAACAGAGTTTTTGACAAGGTAAAGAGGGTATGATTTACATGGACCATTTAAGGAATTTTAACCACATTATCATCTTATAGACATTCATGAAGAGCCCAAAAGAAACATACCAACTTGTGGAAAATAGCATCTGATGTCCCCCGGTTAAGAAAAGTTTTCCCTTTAGAATAATCTTATAGAATAAGAGTATTCTTAAGACATGTTTTTGGAAATACAAATAACCTTAATATTATTTTTAAATTAGAAAATAAGACAAAACTGTAAGTTAAGAATAAATTGGAGTCTTAAGATTTATTTAATGAATTTGGCCCATAATAGGTGAAGGTGGTGGAAATCAAACTAGGGTTTTCAAACTAACCTTGGCAATATTCCTGCATGTCTTGTAACTGAAGACTATCACAGCATTAACATTCTGCTAAAACATCTCCTTTTATGTTGCATGGAAGAACTTCATATGTTGTTTGAAATTATCATGAGGTTGAGTAAACCATTGCTTTAAACGACCTCGGCAGATTTATAACAATTGGTTTACATGTTTTAAACCACTGGGGGAGCACACCAATGAACTACCATTTTGGCCACTGAGCAAAAGGCATTTTTTCCCTCAAGCTGCTCCTGGGGATTGTTGGTTTAAAATCATAAGATCTGGTTCATGCTCTCCATGGAGGCTTGCAGTAAAAAAGGTACCATCCTGCCTGTCCCAGCTAACGCAAGTGACAATCAACATCTCTGTTTTATACTGGTCTTACATCAGACCTAATTCGAAACCCCACACAAAAACTCACAGTCCAGTGCTCTTATTCAGACAATAAATGGCAGAGGGTCACAGGACGGCTGATAAGGAACAGGCGACCCAGGCAAGGTGCAGACACACCACTTCCATAGGTGGAGGTAAAGTTAACCCTCATAGATAAACTGCCAAGCAAGTCAGTGAGAGGAAGTTGCTTCCCATGTGCAAACAGTTCCCCCACCCACATCTACCTTTCAGAGAACAGAGTCCTTCTGGCAGCTCCCAAGACAGCATTCTTCTATTGGGGTATAATAATATTTTTTCATAGGACTTGACAGCTTAGTTTTGATGCCAAGGTTATTACATGGCTACAAAACACAGGTTAAGCTGCAGAGTCTGGGCCTCCAGCCCGAAACACGTGAGCCATTTAAACCAGTAAACAATGACTGCTTTTGGTTCCATCCATCATGCTCCTCTCTAGCTGACACACATTCTCTCCAGGCAGCTCTCTTCTGTTACTCCTGTTTGAACCTTGGATCCCCCCACAACCTCCAGGTTCCTAGTTTTCTAGGTTCTCAGGGGACAAAGTAGGGCATTGTGAATGATTTTAAAGGTTGACCTAGCAGAGGACCTCTCTTCTCGGTGTCCACACTGTTTTGAGCACTAAAGTGGCACCAGACTGAAACTGGTATTTTTTGTTCTCCTCTATAGGTCTCCAGTACCTGAACAAAGAGTGCATCACCTTCAGCGAAACACTCAACAGAATTCCACTGCTGGGGATCTGGTAGACATACGATTTACAGCGCCTTCTGTCTTAGTTTAAAGCTGACAATCTCATTTCCTGCATAGATGGTATTTTTTAGATTTATAGTTAGGGTGAAGGTCAGGTCCTCTCGGTCGGTTGAGGTGCTTAACCCGCTGTCAAACCTGGCTAGGTTGGAGGGCAACTTTGATTTTGTGTTTGTTTCTCAACACAAAGCTCTTCACAAGATTTGGAAATACAGTGCACATTTTCCAACTATGGATCACAATTAGGTGTTTTTTATGGGTGGGGTTTCTTTCTTTTGAGCCTGACAGGCCATTACTTGCACGACTAGTTTGATTAGATTTACCACAATGTGCTGAGTCTGTATTGACGAAAAAAAGCTACAGATAGACAGCTATTTTGCAATTTGTATATTTGCCAAGCCATGCTGGTCCCAATGCATTTTAATTGTACAGAGAGAGAAAAAACATTTTAGTGTTAACTATTACTTTACTTTAAGATCCATTGTGTTTGGAATGAGCAATAACAAATTTCAGCAAAGAGAGAAACAAGAGAATTACGTGACAATTCCACAAGCATGAAGAGTTTTTATCTATTAGAGGACCCTACATTGACCCTTGGTCAGGAAATTAGCAGGTCATATGGGGGAAACACCTAACAACTAAGTGAATCTAATTTTGCTTGCCTAGACATGCTACCATTTACCAAACAAGAGAAGCATATCCTAGGCAACAGCAACACAATTGGGCCCTCAGCCAGAGTGCCAATAAGAGTGGAGAAAGCCGAGAAAAATGCAAAGAGAGAGGAACACCTGCTTATTTACTCCTCAGGGCTCAACCAATTCCTCTGAGTATCCCTGTTCCATTCTCCACCACATTCCGCTAAATAATCAATGTTTTTTCCCTATAGACTGTGTTTGTGAAGATATATTTCATTATCATCACACTATACTTTTCACTTTCAAGATACAGATTTTGAAACATTCGGTTTGGTTTCAAAGTGTAATCACAAGGGGTTTTCTGCCTACTTCTAAGGCTTTATATTTGTAGTAATTATATTAGACACTTTAAAGGGGTCAATATGAATGTGATTTCAAGTTTACCCTTCTCTTTGGAGTGTTACAAGCTGGTTTTGTGAATAGATAAGATTCCCTAAGTTGCAAAAGACTAAAGTCTCAAAACCCAAAGAGATATTCTTTATAAAAGATAAACACTTGTCCACGCACCGCTAAAACTCCTCATTTTAAACATGCTTGCCCCCACAGGTCTATGTCACTGTGTGGGAAGATTTGCCATAACACCCGCCAAATGTTCACGGCAAAGAAAGAAAGGCGTAAACGTTTTATTCTCGCTGTAGTATTGTTGCCGCCGCCGCCATGTCATGGATGAAATACTGTGTGTTTTGTTGTGAAAGCGTAACTACTTTGTTTGGCCCCTTCCAAAAGAGGACACAACTAGAAAATCATGCACGTTAAGAAGTTTGTATTTTACAACACTGTTCCAGAACAGTTCACCCAAATATTCAGATGTTGGTGCAGCGGTTTTTATGGTTTTATGGTTGATTGACCTGGAAGAGTAGCCTACAATGCGTCTGTGGCACAAAGGCTGTTTCCATAAAGCGGGGCTGTTCCAACTTTGCAAGGACAATCTGGTGCTTCTGATTCACAGCCTGTAAAAGTACAGTTTCATATTAAAAAAAGTTGCCACTGACGACCTCCAATGGCGAGTTTCGAGCAGTGTGCAGAGTAGCGCTTGTTGTTTGTCTTTTTCTCCGATCACAAACATGGTTTTAAATGTTTATGCGGCATGATATGCAAACACAACACGTAAAAAGACAGCATAAGTCATTATAATCAGTAATTATGTCCCCACTGGATGCTACAATGCCTCGTTTGTAATGGTTTTCAATGGGTTTTTTTTTTTTTCTCTCGTCGTGCCAGGACAAGGCATCACAGTATAGTAGGGGGCATAACATTTCCATCACACGCTTGAGGTATTCAGCCCAATCACAATGCACTGGATAGCTGGCAAATCGGAAGCACACCTCATTCCAAATGATGAGGCTTCGTAAAAATCGACGTGTTTGCAGAAGGGCGGGGCATAGAGCACAACAATAATGTACCACAGTATGTGGAAAAATAATGTTTTTTGAACCTTAAACTGCATTAACACCATAGCATCATACCAATACATAAAATAATGTTCTTCTTTTCAAAACAACATCGTATTGGACCCCCTTTAACTTATTTTAACCGAACTAAATAGTCCATAAGATGACGGCAGTCCTTCAACTTGAATTTTAATAAAGCTACAAAAATACTTTTGTGTTTTGGACACAATTTTTTTTTTTTTGGAACAACATGACAGTTAGTAATTATGACAGAATTTCATTTTTGGGTGAACTATAACCTTCAAAAACTGTTTGCTCTGCCATGGTGAAACAATGCGCTGTGAAATTGAGCTTGCATAACTAGAAGCATTTGCACAGAAGCGCTTACGTTCGCATACTTGTGTAAGTATCTTTCAGGTCTAAGTCAGCAACCTGAATTTATGCTCAAGAAAACTACCAGGGAAACTGAAAATATTTCATTTGTGCATTAAGAAAATGTCTTCAACCTACAAGTACAAAAAAAAAAAAAAATCAAGTAGTCCCAAAGTACAGAATGGAGTAAAATACACAAAACAGCAGCCAAACCATCTGTAGAAAGCCATTTCTATAAACAGATTTAAAGTAATTGTGATCCTGGACATTTATAAAATTAGGCAATTTGTCTGAAATAGCAAAGCTATTAATAAAAAGCACTGCGCTGAAGTGTGATGGGCCTGTTAAAATAGCAGAGCTGTGAGATATGCCCTTGATAGACAGCAGTGCCGAGATAAAAAGACATTTTGTTAACTCAAGAAAGAAAAGAACAGTGTGATACAAGTGTCCTTGTGATAAAAGGAGGAGGGTATTATGAGGAGTTTATTAATGAGTGAGCGCTTTTGAAGAGGAGCCAAAGTGTGCCCACTGTCTTGCGGCCTCATCAGCCAGGGGGCACAGACATCCCCCCTCAGCCAACACAATGACAGCATTCACCAAACCCTCTCAGGCCGCCAGCGGGGAAGAGACCGTCATTTCACAAATCAGACAGGAGCGAGGGTTTGGTGATGAAGTGCTGGACGAGACCTGACGCACACATTTAAAGTCTGAGGAGCAGAGGAAAGACTCTGTCATCTCTCACGGCTCTCCAGACCAGCCAGCGACTGTCGCTCATTCAGACAATTCAAATAAGCGAAACCCGGGGAGCTCTGGATGATTTACTTTTCATAAAGAAAGCACAAAAAGTGACTGGCCACCAACCAATCTTTCTCATGAATCGAGACTTAAACATTTAACCCTCGCCCCTCCACCAGCCCGCGGTTGTGTCCAAAAGAACGTTTTGTGAGCAGGAGATCTGTTTTTCTAAAACGGATGGCAGAGTGGCTCCTTGCATTTTGCAGGAGTGGAAATACCAGTTCCTTGAGTTCCACTCGTACTGATTTGGACTTTTATAATCAAGCATATAAATCTCAGTGTTGCTTGGCGAGGGCAAATGTCTCCAAGGTCTGAAGCAGATTGTTAAAGCAGTGTCGGTGTATAATAATCATACAATATCATGTTTTCAAGGAGGATGGTTAAGATTAATAGTTTTCCAGGTCTCCTTCTGACTCAAATGCGAAGTCTAAGTATATAAAGAGACTGAATATTTGAATAACTGAGAGTTCCCTAATAAATATTAAATGATGGAGTTGATGAGTCAAGGGGTGGCTAAACACATGACATAAGCGGCAGAGTGCACAAATTGTAACCATAATACAGAGGCTGCATATAACAGCATCCTTCAACCACTCGCTTGCTCACAAATTAACTAATTTTATCATGACTAAAGCTCCAAACCGCAAGAATGTGTGCATCACCACAAGTAAAGTTAGCAAACATGTCGAGTACTTGCTGGACGTGAAATTACAGTTCATTAGTAGACATCTGAGATTCCAAAACACACTTAATTAGAATACAACTCGCTATGCTGCATAAACTGATCGTTTTGCTAATAATATGAGAGAAAAGACAGTTTAGTATTTTGTCAGTGGAACTCTATAATCTCCTACAAGGCAATGACATACCTTTTGAGGAGTGAACATAATACATTATGACTACTTAGGCTCCAGACTAAAAAATGTCTCTCTAATCCTATTAGGTGTATTTTTGTAGGTTGCTACATTTTTTCCGCAGATGAACAGAAAATTACTTAAGTACACAAATTTTTTGGTTTGGTGTGATAAAACATATCATTTTAACTGCATCACACAACTGTGATTTAATCACAAAAAAGACAAAACTTCCAAAAAAAAAAAAAGTCTTCTTTGGAAAACCTACATTATAACGTTACAAATATATAAAAGAACTCTGAAATGTGGCATCCAAAGTGGTAAGATCAGGACTGAAATTATCAAAAAACTGGCAGATTCATTGGGATTCTTCAAAAAAAAAATGCAGAGCTGTAGGTGCTAACCACACCGAAACGGCATGAGATCTGGCAAACTTTCCAGCACATTATTGTTAGTTCTTCTGGGTGCTCAGATACAAGGGGCACATTTTTTGAACTCACTGATGTGCAAATGTGTTTGGTCATGTTTTGATATATTCATGTAGAGGTAGAAAATTGTCAAGAATTCATTGGTTTTCCAGCTTAGTTCAATAAATGCTATTTCAGATAATTTCATTAGGATATCAAGATATTTTAATCTTATAAAGGTCAAGGAAAATATATCATATAAACACTTCAGTAATAACAGCATGGGTATTTTTTGGCTTGTTCATTTACAACAGTGAACCAAACTACAGAGATGCTCACGTTATTTCTTAGCTCTGCTCGGCTGAACGTCAAAAGATCTTCACATGCTGTAGTCTTGATTCGCTCTGTCAGACTGCCCCATACAGGGCACAAATGCTACAGCGGGCTGGAGATCCATGAACCTGCAGATCTGTGGCACAGCTGCCAAGAATTAGATGATCCCTTTTGGGTTCCACACAAATAGGGACTGTGCTTTACTGATCCGGGTGACCTTTCCCTGAGAGGCTGATAGAGCATCGGATTATGATGGACGACAAACTGACAGGAGCGGTCAATTAGAAAACGTGACACTGCACCCAAACAGAAATTGTCTTTGGGCGCGTAATTGCTTTTTGGACTCTCTTGAAAGAGACATTTCCATTGTCTCAAAAGGCAGATAATGACAGGAGTCCACTTTAGATTATCCAATAATTCAGATGGCTGCAAATCCACGTTACTGTTGCCCTCTTGCACTTCACTGGTACAGATCAGAGGCCACAAGGACAGGAGACTTAATGCAAAGCCAAGGGGCTCTTGATGAGACAGTAATTCTGAGTCTTTCAGCTAATGGATGCTGGGAACCCTGTCTGGACAAACTTTAACATGAGGGAAAAAGCTTTTTCAATATCTGACTTGCTTGGCTTCCTTAGATTTGCTTCGGCTCCAACATCAACAGAGAGAATCACATGTTTAAAATCACCTTAAAAGTATCTGTAGGAAGTGTTTATATAGTATGTAAAAAAAACTATATATATTACACACACACACCACACACGCCAAAACACAACATTTAAAATACATAAAAATAATGTTTATTGAAATATTAAAAAAAAAATTAATAAAAAAAAATAATTTCTTTGGTAAACACGTAACACTTTATTTTAAGAACCTATTGTCACTATTAACTAGCATATTAAGCATATTAATGCCCACGATCAGATTTTAGATTCCTTAATCCCGACCCCATACCTAAATTTAAACAACTATCTTACTAACTATTAATAAGCAGCAAGATTTTATTGAGGGAAAATTCTTTGTTAATAGTGAATGTGTTCCTTAATGTAAAGTGGTACATTTTATTTTATATTTTTAAATTTCATATATTTATTTTGATATTTTATTTTAATTCATATGGAATAAGAATCATTAATTTAATTATATACTGTCGTTACACAGTACTAATATATTTAATTGCATTTTAAAGAGATAGTTTATTAAAATACATGTAATTTAGTTTTTTTAAACATTTAATTATTATTATAAATAAATAATTATAGGTTACGTTTATTGAAATATGTCTTTTTTATTATACTTTAAGTAAAAATAATAATAATACTGTTTTTATTGAAATGTATGCAAGGATTATTTTATTACATGTTGTCTAGATAACGTTGCTAAGAAAGTGCCAGGTGCGTGTTTGCCTATTCTTTTGCCCAAGGATTTATAGTTTTCTCTCTTGAATTGTGGCTGTGGTATATCACTCCGGTTTAAATTAAAATATTAAGAGCGTATGGCTATATCCAAGAGCCATATGGAAGCACTTTGTATTCTTAGTTATGCCCTGTCAGGTTTAGTGTAAGTGTGGCTACCATCTGCACTGTGTGGTGATGCCGGGACTCCCATCAGCATGCTGTTTTATTCATTAATGCCACCTCAAAGCTAACGATACGGACAATGATAAGTGTTTATATCTTTTGGTGGACAACAAAGATCACATTAATTTCCATATAAAGAATACAGTGTGATTGTAGCCCCCCAAAAAAACCCAGCTGAACTTAACCAAAAAGCACAGAAAGCCAACCAGGATATGAATCCTATCTTAAGCAGTAGACATGGATCCAGAAGAGCTAGATTTTAGCTAGTGCCTCCTAGACTTATTCCAAGCAACATCAGATCCATCCTACAGCCTGTGCTTCCTTCCAGGTGACTGGCAACCAAAGCGTCTCCCTTCACCTATAAGCTCCTGTAAGCCTGAGTGAGAAAGAGCTCTGGGCTGCAACAATGCTCTCTTTGTCTTGCACCAACACTCTACCTACCAGCCAACTCTTTGATTGCGAGCCAAGAAAAACCACTGTGTTGGGTTACAGTTCTTGTAGCCAAACACCATGCTTGTGTTTAATATACTAGTCTTTCTGCATTTTGCTTCCTGTCAATCAAAGCGGCAAAGACCTCGGTGGGTTTGGTCATTACTTCATTACATAGAAAAAGAAAAGGGCATGGTTATTATGCTCGGAAAATTATCCAGACACATAACGGCCGATGGTGAGATAAGGCAGGTGTGCTTCCAGAGAAGCGGGTTTGTGAGGAGGAGCGCCTCAGTCAGTGGTGAGGTTATGAATCCTTTAACCCCCCCGTTTTCAAAGGTCACACGCTGATTTGAAGGATCACATGAAAGAGAAAGAGATGCGACTGTGACAATGAGTCTGATGTGAGACAGGGGTTGAAAAATGAGTTTTAAAGATGAGACGATACAATCTTTGCTCAAGTAGTTTTGTTTAGTTTTTGCTTGATGCGCAAAAGCATGTAAATCTATAATTTCCCATAAAAATAAGGCATTTCTGAGAGTTTCGGTGACATTGATACTTTGAGATTTGTTCACGGTCAGGGATTTAAACAAACCCTTTATCTAAAGTAGTACATTTTGGCATGTAACTTTGATATTGATGCATAATTTACCAGAGACGAACATTTTTTAGCATTAGCTGTATTACTAAGTGAAAAGCGCCAAGTTATGGTCAGTTTCGAATGTGCAGCCTTCATTTTCAACAACAAAAGATATGGGAAGTGCTTTCTCCTTTTCAAAAGTCTTTTATTTCACTAATCTTAAGAAGCTTAACTAAGTGTATTTTATATAGTTATTCACAACATATCAGTACCATATTGGTTAGTGGCTGATATCACAGATTTTTTTTATTTATTTATTAGTGTTAGATATTCATTAGGAATATATGAAATTGTATATTACCGATCAAAAGGTTGGGGGGGGGGGGGTCATTTATTGATCAAAAATACAGTAAAAACAATTACTGTGAACAAATGGTAACACTTTATTTTTTGGTCTCTTATAGTTGCTTATTAGCATGCATATTACTAATTTATTAGAATTTTATTGGTTTTTTTTTACTAATTTATTAATTATTTATTCTTTATTCTTAATCCTTAATAATACCTAAACTTAACGACCTTACTAACTATTAAATAGCAGCAAATTAGGAATTTATTGAAGGAAAAGTCGTAGTTAATAATGAATAAGTGTTCCCTATTCTAAACTGTTACTGAACAAATATTGTGAAATGTTATGACAATTTAAAATAAATAATTTCTATGTGAACATAATCTAAAATCAAATTTATTCCTGTGATGTAAAGTTGTATTTTCAGCATCATTACTCCAGTCTTCAGTGTCACATGATCCTTCAGAAATCATTCTAATATGCTGATTTACTGATCAAGAAACATTTCTGATTATTATCAATGTTGAAAACAGTTGTGCTGCTTCACACTTTCATACTCAAAACAACAGCTTGGTAAAACTTAAGTATAGAGACCGATTGTCACTATTAACTAGTTGCTTATTAACATGCCTATAATTAACATATTGGCTGTTTATTAGTACTTATACGGTCATGAAGAATATGTGCTTTATTATACATCCCTAATCCTGCCCAATACCTAAACTTAACAACTACCTTACTAACTATTAATAAGCAGCAAATTAGGAATTTATTGAAGCAAAAATCATAGTTATGGTTTGTTAATAGTGAGAAATCAGTAAACCAGAGGGTCAGGTTTCCACGCAGAGATCAGTAAACTGTGTTTTTTTCAACTGTTATTGTGGGCTTTATGTTCCCCTTGGTTTTTAAGCCATGATTTACCCTGGAAATGTAATTTCATGGTTACCCAGTACTAGAAAACTAGCCATTAACCACAGATAAAACCTGCTACAAGGTAGTTTCTCTTTTTAATTTATTTTTTTCTTTAAAACACCAAAGCAACTTCTTCTATTTACTAAAACAAATTAAGAGAGAATGACTAACTAAGATAGTTTTCATATTTTAAGAGTTCATAAATTTACTGAATTAAAATTTGTTGATCATCGCCCCTTTTGTTTATTTGTGTTGTTGGAGAATCCTCTTTGTTATTTGTGTGTTGAGGAATATGTGCATATCACTGAAACTGTTGGATTTCATATATTTGTCTACCAGGGTAAAGTGTGGTTTTGAGAGGGTGAGTCTTTGTTGATACTTGAATTGCAAAAGTTTTTAATTGCCTTGACAATATTTCTAAAAATTCAACAGACTGCTTGTTACTCATTAGAAGAACACAAAGTATTTAAGCTGTCAGTTTTTTGTTGAGTTAACTAAACAAGATGATTGTTAAAGGTTGGCATTGTGTTTTTTTTTTTAAGTTCAAGGTCAACTTTTTTACCGCACTGATCATGTCTCTTTTATTCAGTGCTTGGGGTTAAGATGATGTGTCAAGATAAAAATACATAAACCTTAAGAAATGTGTCTCAAGGTCTTTAACATTAAACCACTGAGTATGGATAAAATCCATAATAACGCTTCCTAAACTGTGCTTGATCTGTGCATATTTCTCTCCTGATTCAGATGAGATGACTTTTTCACTGGAGGAAGTAAAATTATGGATTATGGACCATTTCAGTAACTGTTTGAAGTAAAAAAAAAAACACCTTGATGATAAATTAGTTTCTTACAAACATCAGTGTTTCACTTCACATGATGGAAATAATTTTTTCAGCTTATAAATTAAGTTAATTTGGTTAAAAAAAAAAGCATGAAAATCCATATCTAGAAAAACACTACACTGAGGTCACTCATAATATCACTAAAGTATCAAACTGTCTAATATTTTCACAATTAATTACAACCAGACGTCTCTCCTTCAGGTTGCGAGACACAAAGCTGACCCAGACAAAGATCATTTCATAGCAGGTGGTGTGAAAAAATTAGTTGTTTTTTTAAAGGACCGTGTTGTATCAACCAATCAGGTTCTTATTAACTGGCCATATAGAAACAATAACCTTATAAAATATCAATAAGAGTTTAAGTCATTAAAAAACCAGAGATACCAAAAAGGGCTAGATTACTTAAAGCTGTCATATTAACTTGGAACAGGCAAAAATATAAGGTTGCAGCACACTTCAGGGAAACACAAAGAACACATAAAAACAGTTTGTGACACATCATGCCAAAGGGAACTCATCCAAAACCCTGAAGAGAAAATGTTGTCTGAACTTCAGCAGAGCAGCAGTTGCACCCCCCTTTCCCTGCTGGACACCACTTTAAACTGCTCGATCCACAGGAGATGAACCCAACATCCTGCCAGAGTTCAGCTCCCTGCCTTTGCTGCAACAACACTCTGTCTAGAAGTTTCTAGCACTCTGAACACACACCTCGATCCCGCTTGCTTAATGTTTGTGTCGGAAAAAGCTAAAACAATTTTAAACAATTCAGGAGCAAGATTGGGCGAAAAAAGTAAACCAGGGAAATCATTTAGTTTAGGCTCACCACAGAGATTTGTGGCACAGGCTTATACTTTATCCTATACCTTGTCAGTTTGTAATTAAGTAACTCAAAATCACATTGGTCCAAAATCCTGCCCTAAGTGATTGCATTTTAAATATGATACAATATACATTAACATAATAACTCCCACAACTGCATGTTATAGATTATGTGCAGAGGAAATGACTTCATCAGAAGGGAATTCAGCGGCAATACCTGCGGGAGGTCTTCTTCACTGTGTCTGGATTGGTCTTCTGCTCATCCGTCTTGTCTCTCTTTAGTTTCTGTGAGATGTTCTCTCGGATCCTCTCTCTCTCTGATTCATCACCTGCATACTATGTGCACGACTGCGTTGCAGTATGATATCTTCCGACAATCACCGGAATGAAACACAAATCGTAAAGCGACTACGTACCTCTTCAAAAAAAAATAATCACTGCCATGCAATCAGGTCTCCTTTAAATACGGACAGAAAAACCAAAAATAAATTGATACATAACATCTGCCTTATGCCTCCTAACAAAGACATTACAAGCGAAAGGGGAATTATTCAGGTGAAGGTTTTTTCCTGACCTGTCAACGACTGGAAAACGAGCTAGCTACTTTTATGAGATGACATAAAAACTATACAGTACAGACCAAAAGTTTGGAATCATATTACATTTTTATTGTTTTTGAAAAGAAGGCTGATCTTCTGCTCATCAAGCCTGCATTTATTTGATCAAAAATACAGAAAAAAACAGTAATATTGTGAAATATTATTACAACTTAAAATAATAGTTTTCTATTTGAATATACTGAAAAAAAAAAAATTTTATTCCTGTGAGCCAAAGCTGAATTTTCAGCCCATCAATTACTCTAAGCCGTCATGGTCACATTGTAAACATACAGTCTGTCACATGATCAGTTTTTGAAAAATCATTGCTAATCATTCTCGATTTATTTGCTCATGAGTGTTGGAAACAGTTCTGCTGTCTAATATATTTGCAAATGACTAAACAGTAGTGTAAAAAGAACTGCATTTTATTCAAAATAAAAATAAAAATTCTAATACTATATATTCTATCATAGTAGTCGATTTTGTAACTTATCACTTGTTATCACTATTTAACACATCCTTGCTGAACCTAAAAAGTATTGATTTATTTAAAAAGAAAGAAAACATAATTACTGACCAAGTATCATGTGATATATGACATTCATTACAAAATATTATAGTTTAAAAACATAGCTTCTTCTTTTTTTTTTTTTTTTTTTTACTTTTTATTCATCATATTCATTTTAAATTGTAATAATATATTTTTTTTTTATTAAAGTTTTTTATCTGTATTTTTTAATCAAATAACTGCAGGCTGATGAGCAGAAGAAACTTCTTTCAAAAACATTAAAAATAGTAATGTTTCCAAACTTTTGGTCTGTACTGTACATTAGACAAAAACATAAACGTAAAAAAAAATTTGACATGTCGCTAAAGTTGAAGAACTAAAATTGCAAAAAAATAAAATAAAAGCAAATTTATAATTTTAATACATACTACAATAGTCTAATAATAATAATAAAAAACTGAATGTAATATTGCTTTTAGTTGGTTTTTTTGTTTTTTTGTTTATTTTTTATTTAAGGATATACAGTTCTTGAAACTTCTGGAATCATAAAATTAACTGAGGCTAAATTCACTTCAGTATTCTAAGTCACTGATTAGAAAAAGCTTAAAGACAAGACTTTTTTTTTTCATAATAACCACAGAAATAGTGAAAATATCTTTGCGTTGGGCAACAGGGATAATTCATTTCAAAAAGTTTGCATACATCACTTCATAGACATGAAATGCATTGTGACTGATTGTATCATGTTGTCTTTAATGCTGGTCTCTACATAAATGAAAGAAATTCATAAAAGTTTAAGAGTGTAAGTGTGCCATACTTTGTTGCTTTGGACTGTGATTTCTTCCCTTCTTCTTTGTTTTTCTCTTTTTTAACTTTAATTTCACGTGGAATGATGTCATCAAAGGGAGAAGGTACGACCTGCCACAAAACCAACGACTCCATATAAAAATAAAGGTCAATAAAATTTCAAGCCAATGCATGAGGGGACTGAACAAACCTCTGTGGATCTAATCTTGTGTGTGTTGAGCGGCCGTTCATCTCTGTCACACTCCACCTCTGCGAGCCGGAGAATGTTATACACCGTATCTCCTGTGACCTGCAGCCAAAGCACAACACACAAACAATGGAAATCAAAGAAACAAAGAAAAATAAGAAATCAAATCAGTAACATATATTCAGAAACATGACTGGATAAATGAGCAAGACTTATAGGAACAGTTCACCCAAAATTTAGTCAAAAAAAAGTCTTGTGTGTTCACCAAAGCTGCAAGTATTTGAACAAACATACAGTAATTTTGTGAAATATAATTACAATCTAAAATAACGGTTTTCTATTGTAATATATTGTAAAATGTAATTTATTCCTGTGATGCAATGCTGAATTTTCAGCATCATTACTCCAGTCTCCAGGGTCACATGATAAATCATTCACCTTTATTATTATTATTATTATTATTAGCAGCATCGCAGACAGTTGTGCTGCTTAATATTTTTCTGGAAACTGTGATGCATTTCTTTTTTCTTTTTCAGGATTCTTCGATGAACAGAAAATTGAAAAGAAGAGCATTCATTTAAATAGAAATCGTTTTTGTAAACATCATAAAGCTCTTGACTCCTGATCAATTTAAATGCATCCTATTAAAAAAAAAAAAGTCCTAAAACCATTTTTTCGGTAAAACTACCCCTTAAAAAGTCATAAACCTTAAACATTTTGTGAAACATCACCTTTCCAAAAAGGTGTGTTTGTTGTTGAGATTTCATCGGCCCGTCCAAGAGTGAAGAAGAACTGGCTCCCATCATCATGAGGTCCTGCGTTTGCCATAGCAACCAAACCTCATGTGAAATTCATGCCTGCATTGATGAAACCCAAACATGTTGTTAAAAACAGTAACCTTTACAATGCTTTCCAGCACAATTTCTTATACTACCTTGTCTTAATCTTTCTAAATACACCAATTCTTCACAAAAGTCCAAGACCAACTTTAAAAACCGTAGATGGGACTCCCTCGCCCGTCACCCAGTGCCTGTGGGATCTTCCTCCTTGAACGATGAATTCTGGCCACCACGCGATGAAAGACTGTGCCATCATAGTAACCCTGCAAAACAGAGACAAATGTTTTCGATGAGTAATCAAGGTATGTTCATTTAACAACATGACATCATGACAAGTGCCTCGTCTGTTTGCATTGAACTTCTGCATATCTCACAGTATGGACGCCACCTATACCCTCCATACAGAAGCTGAGTGAAGTTTCTACACGCCTCGGGAGCTTCCTTAGACCAGAGCTCTATATCAATATCACCCGCGGAGGTCTTCAGCAAGACCTGTGAGAACACATCAGTGTGTCATTACACAGATACAACGGTCTTGGTGCTTTAACAAGGTTTTTTTTTTTTCAGTGACATTAGAAAAATACAGGAAACAAAGAAAAATACATAGCAAAAACAGCTCAAATTAGCCCCCCCCCAAAAAAAAGGCTATTTGTTTATATTTGATAAGAAAATGTATATGGCCTCTAAATAAAAAAAATAAAATAAAATAAAATAAAATAAAAACTTGTTCCCAATGTAGTTTAATACTTTTTTAGCAAGTAAAAAGGCCTTTTAGTTTAATTAATGTCCACAATAAGGTCCTGATTTATGCTTTTTTTTTTTTTTTTATTTTTTAATCTTTTTTTTTTTTTTTTTTTTTTTTTTAATTTTGTTAGTATTCTTAGTAATATCTCAAGATAAAACACTGTACAAGACTGAAGCAACTTAGGTTTATTTGATTACACGTAACATCTTTTTTCTTTTTTTGGTCAATGTTTAAATGTGAGTGTTCATTTGCTCAGTCATCATTGTATTTCATTGCATTATTTGTTTCGCACCCCCACAATTACAACTACAGAGCTTTGTGATCATAAAACTAAGCATTTAATATATCAAATTACTAAGACATAAATCCCATATTATTAGAAGATTTAGAGAGACAACCGACTCATATAATTTAGTGTCTGTTGCCAGTACACTCACATAAAGATCTCACTGACTAACATTACAGAATTTAATTTCTTTTGGCCATGAGAAATAAAGCATCAGCAATAGAACCAAATTGCGATATTTTGCTCAGATGATTACCCTCTAAATAAATAAAATGAGGGTGTTTTTCCCTCCTCGAATATGAGATCCATAATTCAAAATATAATATTCCATAAAAGCCTGATAATCAAATACGACACTCTACAAAACACACACGCAAAAACTGTTCCAACTTTAAAAAAAAAAACAAAAAAAATAGATATATATCATAATATATCTTATATCTAACTATATATATATAATATATTATATATATTAGATATATTATTTCATATGACAGGCTTTAAAAGGTAATAACACAAAAAAGTAAATACATGTAATAATATTACTACATTGTTTAAAAAAAAAAAAAAATACCAAGTGTTGCATGATAACTCTTACATTAAGATACAAAAAGACAAAAAAAAAAAAAAAAGATGAGGGAATATATCGGGCTTACATTACATTAATTTTCCATGAAATAGGAGTTGACATGTTTCCATTCGTGGGGGTGGCTCTTGAATGTATATGTTCGCTGTTATCTTTAACGCGTATTATTTGGGTATATTTCTCTCAGAGCTGTACAGAATATACGCAGATATTAAAAGACATCACTAGCACGTCCCAACAAATATTAAGTATTTTCTAATGTGATGTTTTACAGGCGAACTCAAGTCCTGCCGCCAGAGAGTTTCACTGACTCGCTCCTGCAGCGCTTGTTCGGGCGTTCGCCCCCTACTGGAACGGAGGATTGCAATGGGTCATATTTATTTATCCTGTCATAGATATATTATCAGAAGATGTATAGCATTCAAATGACGGATAGTAATCACTGACCTAATTTTCAAGGTGCAATTTTTACTATATCTAAAGCTCGATATACAAGTGTACTAACGCCTCTCCGTTGATTGTGTTGTCAGGTGGTATATGTTACTTTTTTCTCCCGGCGTGGTTCTTGGTGAAGATGGACCTCAATCATAGCCGCTTATGATTCACAGGGTTGATGTTAATACGTTTATAAAAAAGAAATAACAATAAAAATAAATCAGGGAAGGTTTTCATTTATATATCAGGTATAAAGTGCACGTACCACTCTGTATTCATTACAACATCTTGCTCTTTAGTTCTCATCTCTCTGCTGGGGGAAATGTAAAGGTCTGTAAGGGGGAACCACAGCGTACTCGACGTTTCCAGCCGGAGTTTTTTACCAAACGGATACACGTTTTGAAAAGCGGCGGAGTAGAAACCAAAGACGTGTTGGTAAAAGAAACAGGACGAGTTGTTTTGCTGTTTTATAACTGAGAATCAGTAAGCGCTCGAGTTATATCATGGCTGCCCCAGGTACGCGTTTTGCAGAGGGACCTGTCCATTAGTTTTGCTGGTTGTGTTGATATGCCGCTCTGGAATGGTTTCTAGAAAGTGTCCCTCACTTCATTAGTATCTTTCACATCAGACCACAGATCCTTATATTTCAGACTTCTTATTTTACTTCTTAGATGGTGGTAAGATATTCTGTGTTAAAACAATGTTTGGTTTAATGCAAGCTGCTCGAGTGTTTTATGGTGAGATCAGTTCTGAAATCTTTGTAGATTTCGATTACCTTTAAATGTTCTACGAAGAACGCGTTTCCTCCAGGATAGTTTGTTTTTGGTAATAATTGGAGCTGAATTCACGTCCTAATGTGAAATTGTTTGCTCACAACTGCGGCCCAACCAAGGACAACATCAGAGCAGGCTGCAAACGCGATGTGGATATCGTGAGTGTGACGATTCTCTCTGTCTGTGTATCTCTCTGTTTGTCTGTCTTACCCTGGTAATACTGACTTTCAATAAAACTTTTGTTAAAGGGGTCAGATGATGCGATTTCAATTTTGCACTCTGACTCTTTGGAGTGTTACAAGCTCTTGGTGAATAAAGAAAGAATCTGTTAAGAGTTGCAAAGACTAAAGTCTCCAATCCAAAGAGATATTCTTTATAAAAGTTGAGACTCGTCCTCTACCCTCCTGAAACGAAACTGCTCGTTCTAACACACAGCCCCCCACATATCTATGTTGTCAGTGTGTGGGAAGATTTGCTGATAACGCCGCCCTGAGATGTTCACGCAAAGAAAGAAGGCGTACCTTTTATTTTTCGTTGTAGTATTGTTGTTTTCGCCAGCCGCCATGTCGTATAGACACTGTGTGTTTCACTGTGAAAGAGAAACTTCTTTGTTTTTGCCTTCCAAAAGAGACGCGACTAGAAGGCTAGAAATCATGTTTATATCACGTTTATAATGGGTTTTTTTTTTTTGTTTGGTCGCTGCAGGAGGGGGGGTCACTATATGTTATGTTAATAGGATTGACTGTATAAAAACATGGACTAGAAATCATGTTTACCCCATAGACCTCCTGACAGAGTGTTTTTGAAGCTCAAAGTGTGCAGAGCAGGTCTTCACCATCTTGGCAGCGCGTCACCGCGCGACTCTCCGGATAAACGAACAAATGGGCAAAAGGGCGGGAGCTGGTTGCTGAAGCCACGCCCACCTAGCGCGGACTGCAGTGTCAGCAGCGGGCAATCCACCTGTCACTCAAGTGGCCACGCCCTTAATTATGCATAACTTTGAAGCTTAATATAATTTTAAACTGAATTAGTTATGTATAAATAAAACAAAAAATTCACCCCCTCAACAGTTAATCATGAAGGGCATAACAATAGCTTTATAGACCAAAATCATTTTTTGAACCAGGCTGTAAACATGTTTTTCTTTTTTTTTTGCTGTAAAGTTGGGCATTTTTTAACCAATGGGAGTCTGTGGGGACTGACTCCCTTTTGCAGCCAGCCTCTAGCGGCCCAGTCGATGAATTGCTGTTTTAGTCACTCCTATCCTTGTTGGCTTCCACGAAATGAGACCAGGTGTGAGCGCGGGCACAAGGTCGGTTGCCGCCTCGGTTAAGGGGTAAGGGGGCATAACATTTCCGTCACACGCTTTGAGGCATTCGGCTACATTCACAACGCACATGCGAAATAGCTGGCCAATCACACAGCACACCTCGCTTTTCAGAACGATGAGCTTTGGTAAAAATTCGACGCGTTCAGAAGGCGGAGCATAGAGGAGAGAAAGTCAATATATGTACAGTATATGTGGAAAATAATGTGTTTTTTTAACCTTAAACCACATTTAATTACACCAAATACACAATAATACTGTTCTTTTAGCAGCCTCATATGACCCCCTTTAATAAAATCATATAAAACGAACATTACATAATGCGTTAAGAGATCATAAGTTAATATAAATTCAACATAGCTAGAAAATATGAGATAATGTGCTTATTTAATGTTTTTACTACTGAGTGTAGATTGATGTGCGAATTTTTTATTAAAAATAGTTTAACATACAGGCTGCCAACATAACCAAATGTCACTCTATCTATTATCTATCTATCTATCTGTCTATCTAGTCAGTATGTTATTTTGTCTGTCTGTCTCTATATATCTATCTTGTGGGGTTTTTTTTTCTGTGTCTATCATCCATCTATCTGTCTGTACATTATATTTGTCTATCTATGATGTTCGTCTGTCTGTCTTTTTTCTGTATATCTATCTATTATTTCAGTTTCATCCATGTGATAATGGTTTCTTGTTCTTTGTCATCATCCATTGTTTTCTCAGCTGTGTCATTTTTACGTATTCGAATGCTCGTACATGTTTTTGTCCGTGTGGATCCGAGGAAGGACATTGTTTTGGATGTGAGCAGCACCAGGCAGTGAGGAGATGTGAAGAACGAGGAGCAGGAAGCTGTCAGTAAAGAGAAGATCTGGTCCGACAGTCAGCCATTCAAAAGGTCACTTCACTGTTTCACACAATGTTTTATGTTTCCTCTTCTGTCTCAGTCTTCCTGCTGTTTGTGCATTATGCATACTATACTAAACATTTCACTGAATACTGAGGATATTGTTAATAATGATCACATTTGTCACTGACTGCCTTTTTGTGATTGGGAACATTTTTTGTTTTTTTTAAATACATAGCTTGCTTCGTCACAGGCTCTCATGAAGATTCCCGAAAAGAAAAATGGTAAAAAGAAAAGCCAAGGGCAGATCCCATCGTAAGGCCAAAAAGAGGTAAACATTTGATAAATAAACACTTTTGTTCACACCTACATAGATTTATTTGAAACTACAAAACAACTATTTTTAATAGATAACAAAATCCTGCCATGTGCATATTGATATGAGATTTTTGTAGATTATAGATGTCTTTACTGCCCCTGGTTTGATAATATTCTTATTGTTTTTATAGCACTCAGGTCTTATTCATCTCAAGGTGATGATGAGGAGGAACGTAAGCAAGAAGAAGAAGGAAAAAGCACAAGGAGTGCACAAGAAGAAAAGGGAAAAAGGAAAAAAAAGGGAGAAAGAGAAGAAAACAAGAAAAAACATATAAAAAGAACGAGAACCGATCCTCTTCATCTGACAGCTCTACTGGATCATCATCAGACACAGACTGAAGCTTTGACAGGACCACAGCATCACAGCAAAGAGAAGGGACACTGGAAAAATACCTTCTGCAGAGCCATTTGTACATAAGACACCTTTTTATACTTTAGAAACAAGTCTTTTTCTTTTATAGTTATCTCTGAGAGTTGGAGTGCTGGTTTATTTTGTGATGTTTCTAATGAAACTGTATTTTGTATATAAATGAAATGAAAACAACCTAAATGCGTTTCAGGTGATCCTTTTTTACAACCAGTTTGTGTTTTTATAATGTCTTTACTAGAACTTCTCTGTCATAGGCAATTCCACATTCTTTTTACCTTTTAAACAAATGCCCAAACGTCGAGTGCCCTAGCGTTGCAGGTTTTGCCCTAACACAAAGCGGCTTTATTTCGCAAACCATTTAGGAGAGGTAGCATTATTACAACTTATACCAAATTTTTAGACTGCAGAATGGCACGAAAACCACGTGAATAATAAAATGCAATCTCATAATTTCCTCTGGTTATCTTACAGTATGTGGTTAAGTCTTTCTGCTCGTATCTAAAAGTGATGTATGCCGAACACAGTTGAAGGGGTAGAGATGTTAAAGTCATCCAGATTGCTCAAATTCATATTTTTCTTTTACGTTTAAAATGTTTTATTGTCCTGACCTCTGAGGGTGGAGTCCAGTCACGTAGACTTTATCAGAGAGAGGAAAGAAATGACCCACGCACACTGATGACAGCTCTTGTTCTATACACTGTCCATACCGCATAAGCCCACTGTTTTTTTGTTTTTTTTAACAGATGGCAGTAACAATGTTTCATTGCCTTTTCTGCCCAGTCTCATTAGGAATAGATTTTTTTTTTTTGTCGGGGGGGGGGGGGAATCCACAATAGCTAATTATTAGTTTCAAAATTACAAGTTTATAAGTTTCAACTTTTTTTTTTTTTTTTTGTTGTCAAATAGTTTGGCAGACATGAGAGGGTGTGGCAGCAAAGAACATCAAGGTGTGAAAGCAATTAGCAATCCTTGGAAAAAGTTATTGTGGCTATTAATAATCATTAGCTATAGCTAAGTGTAACTGGACTTTGAACCTATAACCGAAGAGCAGCAAAGTTTATTTTGACTATAAAAAAAAAATTGTAATTACATTTTCCTATTTATTTCCGAGGGTGGGTCTTAACATGTGACGTTTCAAACCCCTATATATCTTGGCACATTGTGCACGTTTCAGTAGTGGAAGATATCCTGACCCAACTGAGAAAGATCAGGAAAAATCAGGTAAAATCAAGCTGCAATGAAAATATTACCTACTTTTGCGGTAAGCTTTGCTTCTGTATAAGTAACCACTACATTAAAAGTCGAGTTAACTAACAAAATCTTTTCAATTCTATGGGTGGTTATAGGTTAGAAAATGCTTTGGAGAAAAAAAAAACTTTTTATCAGTAAATACATAGATAGGGCCTATTTATTTACGTTTTGTGTAAATTTGCATCTGCAGTGATCTATGTGTAATGTCTGGATGGTTGCATACTGCTGCTTAGTCGTTTGTGCAGCCTGCCAAATGAAGAGAGACATTAAACATAAGGAAGAGTAATGGAACACTGAAACCATGTGAGAAGAGAAAAAGAAAGCATGATCTATCTAACACTACTATAACAAGTCCTTATGTATTTGCTCTCAGAAATGTAATATTAAAGAAAGGTATGAAAATGTCTTTGGTATCAGAAGTTTAAAGTAGGCAACAAAAAAAAACAAAAAACACACTGTTTCCATTTACCTAAGTTTGGAGGTGTTATTTCACCCAAAATAGGCAAAATACTCATCCTTCCACATTCATGTTATCCAATAATGTATGGTTCAGTGGTGTAACCAACACAGTATTGCTGATTATGTGTGGCCTGTTGGTTGTGTTGTGAAAACATATTTGTGCCTATGTATGCAGTTAAAGAGAAGCATAATATTATGGATATATGTAGAACTTCCTTGCAATGCTACTAGTAGATTAATTCTACTATTTGTCAACAATGGTGGTTCATTTATTTCAGTTTAAAATGACTGCAAAGTGAATTTCTTTGTAAAGTTGCAGATATAAGACGGGGAATGATTTTCTTTATATCTTACTTCAAGCACCACCCTGGTTCATCGGCTGTTACCTGTCATGATTCCAGAGTATCCGCCCTCTTGGGAGGGAGGAGTAATGTCAAGGTTATGTTCTGTTTGGTCTTAGTTTTCATTGTGTTCTGTTGCTCTTTGCCTGTTTGGCCTGCTTTCCCAATGAGTTTTGATTGACTGACCCCATTCACCTGCCAATTTAGATCATTTTGTTTGCCCTGTGTATTTAAGCTCTGTATTTGGTTCTGTTCCCCCCCCCCCCCCCCCCCCCCCCCCCCCCCCCAGTGTCTTATCTTAACATTGTTACCGGATGTTGTTTCCACCTTTGTTGTTTTTTTTCTCAATTAAATACTACTTAACTGATCTTCAAGACTGATCATGCATGCTCTGTATCAGTTCAGCAAGCAGGTTATAAAAAATAATTTTTGTATTAAATATGTAGAAAAATTCAGTAAATATATATACATATTAACCATTAGACAGAAAACTACTAAAGCTGTGTTGTAATTGGTTTGTTGTGACCAGTAATTTGTCCGAAAAGTCAGTAAAGCTATAAACGTTTTGTTGCATTGTTGTCAAGTTGAATCCAGTAATCAGCATCACAGGGGCATGTCTGACTGTGACGTGTATACAGGATTATTTCCAATATTATGTAATCAATTTTTTTTTTTTTTCCTTATTGCTGATATTATATTCAATGATAATTAAAAGTGCACTCTTATGCCAAGCCAAATTCGTTTTGAATGTAAGCTGATTTTCCAAAACCCTACTTTAATTTTTGCTATAAGCTTTTAATGCAATATTTCTATGCTTACAATCAGGAAAATATTTCTCTATTTTCCATTTGTTTTTTATTTGATTATCATTGATTGTCCTCCATCATTAAAGACTCTTTCTTAAAATCCCTCATTTGTTTTTCAACAAAATTTTGCTTTAGGTGTAATGTAAAATTTACCTTGAAGATAGTTGGATTGGGTCTATAGCCGGAACTGGCCTAGAGCTCTTCAATAAAGAAGTCAGTACAACACTTTAGGGCAACAAGTTTATTTTTTGAAGAAAGAAGAAGAAGGGGGGAAAGAAATTAATACTTTCATTCAACAAGGACACATTAAATTGATCAAACGTGACTGTGTGTGTGGCACTGAAAACTGGAGTAATGATGTTGAAAATTCATAACAGGAACAAATTACATTTTAAAATTATATTAAAATAGGAAACAGTTATTTTACATTGTGTAATAATTTTTACTGTATGTTTTGGCTATAATGATATGTTGTGTCACTGTCTTTGTAAAAGCGATGGTTCACAAGGATGACTGACGTGGCAGCACATTTCATCACTGAAAGGTGTGACAGAAAACCAAATATGTGTCTTTTAACTATTTAGAACTTTGGACCTAAAGGAAGTGCAATATATATTTCCACAATACAGCTGTCAGATTATAACATTTTATGACATTTATTCTTGATTTAAAGGGTGTGTGGCTGAATATGTGACTTCCCAACTGTATATAAACGACATTCTGTGCCAGCATTGGTGGGTAGTAGAAGAATTTTTTTGACTCATCGAAAAAGAAGGCAAAGGTATGTACATTTAAATATACTTAATTTTTGAGCAACTTCTTGTATAAATCAATCCTCTACTTAAATTTCACATTAACTAAATTTGTTTGAAAAATTTTAGCAATTTTGAAAAAAAAAAAAAAGTGTTTCAGCATAAATATTCCCGATGCCCTCACATTTGTGCCTCACATTTCTCATGGAGGTCACATCTCAGCCTGCTGCATTTGCACCCAGTGACTTTCACACGGGCTTATTGAGCTGCTGTGAAGACACAAGCGTATGTAAGTGATTCCAATGGCACTAAACAAAAAAATTGTACTCTACTACAATGTGATTTATAAAGTTAAGTAGTCATAACGTGACTTTAACATCAGTCATATATGATTTTATTAGGTTGTTAGTGCTTGTTATGTTTGTTTCTGACTTGTTTGTTTTGTTTGTTATTTTGAGTGTGATGTGTGTGTGTTGTTGTGCTGTTTGTTTATGCATGTCGGTAGTGTTTGTTTAAATAAATTAATACATACCAGTTAGTATCTATCTATCTATCTATCTATCTATCTATATCTATCTATCTATCTCTCTCTCTCTCTCTCTCTCTCTCTCTCTCTCTCTCTCTCTCTCTCTCTCTCTCTCTCTCTCACTCTCTCCATCAAACTATATATATATATAGCTATATATATATATATCTATATATATATATATATATATATATATATATATCTATAGTATATCACAAAAAACAACACCCTTTTTACCTTGTTAAAAACATCTCTGTTCCCAGCGAGCCATGTTTGTCATTCCAAACCCGTAAAAGCTCCATTCATCTTCGGAACACAATTTAAGATATTTTGGATGAAAACCGGGAGGCCTGTGACTGTCCCATAGACTGCCAAGTAAGTTACACTGTCAAGGTACTTAAAAGGTATAAAAGTCGTCGTCAGAATACGCCATCATCTGCCATCAGACGTGCAATCTGGGTTATATGAAGCGATGGGAACACTTTTGGTAAGCGATGAAAACAAAAATAACAACTTTATTCAACAATTCCTTTGTCAACAGTCTCCTCTGTGTCTCTCCATATCACCGTATGCTGCGTATGCTCTTCTGTATCATCCGCGCCACAAGGGTGTGCTGTTTTCTTTCAAATCAAAGCTAAATACACTTAGAAAAAGCGCATCCTTGTGGCGCGGATGACACAGAAGAGCATACGCAGCATACGGTGATATGGAGAGACACAGAGGAGACTGTTAACAAGGGAATTGTTGAATAAAGTCTGTATTTTTGTTTTCTTCGCTTTAAAAAAGTGTTCCCATCGCTTCATATAACCCAGATTGCACGTCTGATGGCAGATGGAGTATTCTGACGATGACTTTCATACCTTTTATGGACCTTGACATTGTTATTTACTTGGCAGTCTATGGGACAGTCTCGAGCCTCCCGGTTTTCATCCAAAATATCTTAAATTGTGTTCCGAAGACGAACTGAGATTTTACGGGTTTGGAATGACGGGGGGTAAGTGATTAATGACAAAATGTTCATTTGGGTTGGAGTATCCCTTTAATATATATTTATATTTTGTCTTATCTCTGCAGGGATCCCTGTGTAATGACTTTTGGGCTGGTTACTTCTGCATGCCTTGCGCAGCCTGCCAGTTGAAGAGAGACATTGACATCAGGAAGCGTACTGGAGAATTCTGAGGAAAATATATTTTACAAGGAACAAAAGCCCTGAACATAATTATTCTGTGTGTTTTTAAAGGCAACAGGGAAAATGCTATCTAGCAGCTAATCTACAGTACACTACCATATAGACAATTCATTATTGCCTTTTGGAACTCAATAAAAATAAATACTATTCGCAAATACTTTAAAACAAACTAATCAACTTAGTAAAGGCTGTTATGAGCACTGGATTGATAATAGTTTTTGTACCACAGCCATCGTGTTACTCAAAATGGGCGTTGCTCAATGTCACAATTCCAGATTCCATTTATAATAGAGGTCCAATAGAGAAGAAATCACACTGATTATATTATCAGATTATGCCATGTTGGTTGTGTTGTGAAACTATGTGTGCCTGTCCGTCTTTAGGACAATATAGTTTCATTTTGTATTGTTTTATTATTAATTTGTATAATTTGCATCATGTTCTTTTAATACAGTTAGAGTTACTGTAATGTATATTCTTATTCCAGTTACATCCACATAAATTTTTTGTAGTCACTAAATGCCTTACTATAATAAAGTTACAAAAGATGTTTCATAAAGCCTTCCAATGTAACAAATAAAATACAGAAATAAAGAAAATAATAGCCTCTTGTCTTTTTGAAGACATATGATTTAGCATGAGCTCCATTTCTCGATGCTAGGAAAACACTGGCCCAGGACAATATTCTCCATATTGCAAAGTTCAGACATTTAATCTAAACTTTTCTAAAAAGTCTAAAAGTCCACAGCAGGTGGCACTGTGCCACCTTTGATGACATGACATGAGTTTGAACAAACCACAGGTGTGAGAACTATATGAGAATTTGTGAGTGTGACATTAAACCTTTAAAAAAGGTTTAATGTCACATTTTTATTATATGACACTTCACTGTGGACTGTTGACACTTTTAAACTGCACTTTCTGTTTTGCCTGTTATATATTAGTTTTATGAATGGAATGTGACCGTGTATTTTTATTTTTTTATGTGAGTATGCATTGAAGCACTGCTGGGAGGGGTATCTGAAATTTGTTGCGTTTCGATGCAATGACAATAAAGGTTTCTTATCTTATCCTATCCATGGAGCATAAACGCTAAAAATATTCTAAGAAACTTTCCATATGGCAACCTCAACTATGATTTGCAGTTTATTGGAGTTTTAGATCATCATCTCTGTACACACACATGCATAGACATGCATGTTGTCACGTCCAGGCCCTCTAGGACTGAGTTTGGTGACCCCTGCTTTAAACTAATCAACTTTATGACTTCATGAAAGTAAAGGCTGTTATGAGCACTGGATTGATAACAGTTTTTGTACCACAGCCATCATGTTACTCAAAACGGTGTCTGTTGGATGTCGTGCTTCCAGATTCCATTTATTGAGGAACCAATAGTGTAGAAATCACACTGATGAGCCCCAGGACAATGTTCTCCATGTTGCATTGCTCTAAGTTCAGACTCCTCCAGCTCAAGTCACTTCAGTCTAGGATTGCTAGGGATTCTGGGCCCATTGCACAGAATTTACTATTGGGCCCCTAAATACTATTGATTTTTACAAGGCTCATCGCTCTGAAAAGCGAGGTGTGCTGTGATTGGCCAGCTATCCAGCGTCTTGTGATTGGCCGAATGCCTCAAGTGTGTGACGGAAATGTTACGCCTCTTAACATATTGTGATGCCTTGTCTGGCCGGAGCGACAAGACATAAACATAAAACCCATTATAAACGTAATATAAACATGATTTCTAGTCATGTCTTCTTTTGGAAGGCAAAAACAAAGTAGTTTGGCTTTCTTAAAGAAACAGCGTCACACACCTTGAGTGAGCAGAGGCTGGAGGCCTAGAGTGAACCGTGGCCGGCTTGAGTGAACAGAGGTGGGCGGCTTGAGGCGGATTCTGCGAAGGAGCATACCTTGTACTTGCAGCAACCACATGTGACAACCCCGGGCTGGACTCCGCTTCGTCCACGGGGAAAGCCCATTCTGCGATCCACAGTGCAAAATTGATGTATTTCCTCAGCCACCAGCACGGATCAGCCCCAGGCATGACGAAGCAGATATCGTCATCTTTAGGAAGGTTAAATAAAGTAGTTTCGCTTTCACAGTGAAACACACAGCGTCTATACGACATGGCGGCGGCGGCAACAACAATACTACAACGAGAATAAAAGATACGCCATCTTTCTTTGCGTGAACATCTGGGTGGTGTTATGCAAATCTTCCCGCATACTGACGTAGAGATGTGGGGGGTGTGTTAGAACAAGCCGTTTAAGGGGGGGCGTGGACGGAGAGTCTCAACTTTTATAAAGAATATCTTTGGATTTGAGACTTTAGGCCACAACCTTCTCGCCAGGCCACCGGGAATTCTCCCAGTGCTACCGATGGTCAGTCCGGGCCTGCACCCAAATCTGGTAGGCTACTTGCCTAAAAAGATGGGCTCATGATGCGCGTATTAAATACTTTTACTAACTCTGGAGTTGGTTCTCCCTCCGCCAGTGTCTCCCCCACTTTCTCTCAGACACACACATAAGTACACAACATAAGTGTACCTTTCAGAAGAGTGTGTTGAACTTTAAAACTCTTTAGTCATCACCAGCATCAAAAGTATTTTGTATTCATGTCCTGCTAGTTTTATTCATTTTGATGGCATTTTTGGATGTACATCAGTGTGTTTTACATGTAGAATATTGAAGAACGTGTAGAGATGCCGCTCTAAAAGTGGAGTGGTGGCGGTGCAGAGCGGCACTACTATGAAGGAAAGTTAAATTAGAATTAGAATAATGGGGTGATAACTTCTTGTTATGAATGCAATAATTCCAAACAAATTTTCAATAAATAAAAAATAAATAAATAAAAAATTCTCTCTCCTTTTTGTCAACCTGACTGTGCTACTGCCTAGTTCGCCTATAAGCACGCGCCAGGGTAGAAGGGATATAGCAAAAACTGGAAGCTAACAATAAATTTAATTTTCTACCTATTAGATTGTGTTTTATTAATGTCTACACCTACCCCAACACTAAACCTACCCCTTACAATAATGCAAAAATAATAATTATTGTTGTACAGTGTGAGAAAAATAATGCTATACTGATGTGTGCATGCCCAGCATACAGTACATCTGTTTGCAGAATTCAGTCAGCGAGCACGCGCACTGAACAAAACTCCGGCGTTTCAGCGATGACTCATCAAAATGCCTCTGATTGGCCATTGTGTTCATAAAATCAACGAAATCATGTGTGATTGGTTGTAATGCACAACACTGTTAAATTGCTGTAAAGCAGCATGAGCAGATCTAAATTTAATGGCGTAATTGACAATTTTCATGCAATTTCATTTTATTCACTTTATTTTACGCCACCTCAAAAATTTTTATGATATGTTGCTTGACATGTTATTAATACACACAGGGCAACAACAATCATTGTCCAACTAGATTACATAACCAGTCAGTAAAGTGATTTTGTATGTTGTTGTTGTTTTTGTTTTTTTTAATCAAACATCACTCACTTTATTAATGTTTTTTACGGTACAGTTGTGCAGTTTTGGGGGATTTATTGGCTGAATTTATTTGTATTAACTTATATGCATTTCTAAAAAAAAATGTAAAATTTCATTTATTGTTGGCAGAAGCGGGATTGGGGTTGGGGTTGGGTGTCTGTGTGTACCTGAGTAGTAGTGAGATTTGAAACAATCCTGCCAAATTTGGTTTTTGTTTGTAGGTTAATTATTTTTTTTGGTGAAAAAGAAGAAGAGTACAAATACAATAGGGCTCCGGCACCTTTGGTGCTTGGGCCCCTAGAAAAATTTCTTTATGAACTTGTATACAATGTATTCAATGAAGCAATGAGTATCAGATGCGATAACTAAACGTAGTCACTGATAAACTGTTCAGCAATTCACAAAACAGCTCTGAAAAGGGTGGTGTCTTCACCATGTGACCAAGTTTTTACTTCTTTGATGATCTTTCAGGAAGATATAAAGAGTTCACCTCTTCCTTGATACTGTCTTTTCAGACAGTGCTTTTTCAATCGTTGTGTCCATGTGTTGGGACCATTTAAGACAATACAAAACTGGTTTACTTTTATAGAATAGTATAATTGTTATAAGATAATTGTGAGTTAAAAGCTAGACCCCCCCCCCCATGTAATAGTTTTTGTAATTTCAGTTATTTTATTAATAATAGTTATTTAATTATTCAGTACATGCATGTCAATTTGTAGTATACAGCTATGTGATGGGTGTCCAGTTGGTGGCAGTAAGCCAGAGAGAAAACCCCCCGGAGAAAAACCTAGAAAAGAAAAGTTAGTTCACGCGAGGTTTTGAAGGAGACTATCAGTATTGAGTCATGTTGTACTGTGTGGTACGGAGCTGTTGCGAATGACGCTGGCTGAATAAAAGAACCCAACCAAAAACACACGCTTGTTCATTCCTTCAAGTGTGCTACAAAATACTGGCGACAAGGATTGGGATCGGCGGTGCCGTTTTGAGGTAGTTGTCTACGAAGACGCTGAGCATGGACACTGAGCAACTGCAAGATCAGCTGAGCGCTGCGTTGCTCCGGCTGCGGCTCAATCAGCTGCACGAGGTGTGTGTGTATGTGAAACTGTCAGTGGAGGAGGGACAAACCAAAAGGCACTCGCTGATCAGATTAATAAATGAATCAGTAGAGAATGTTATAGAGACGGAAGATGACGGATGTAGCCCGTCAACATGTGTTAGATTTGTTAGAGTTTTCTAGCAAGATGATGCAAAGCAGCGACCGCGCGGTACAAGATTGCAGTAGTGACGCAGACAGAAATTCGGCGGAGCTCGCGCATTTAAAGAGACAGTACACAGAATTGCAGCATCAGTTTGAGTTGTCAACAAATGTGTTAAAAAACGAAATCCAACGTCTGAGTTTGAAAGTTCCTGATGTGTCAAGTCCCCCTGTGTTTTCTGATCATCATCATGCAGTTCCTGAAGTCACTATCCGGCGTGATTTTAAGATTAATGGCCAAATTGGAGAACGTGGTCAGAAAGATAAGCTTTCATACAACAACTTGATGCACCAAATTGATGCTGGCGTGAACAAGGGACACAGAGAGTCTGAAATTATTGATGCTGTGATAAGAGCGGTGAGTCCAGGTATGAGCCTGCGTGATATGCTGGAGATCAAGACTGATTTAACCCTTTCTCAGCTGCGCACGATTCTTAAAGGCCATTATAAGGAAGAAAGCTCCACAGACCTGTATAATCGGCTGATAAACATCACTCAAGAGAGCCGTGAGTCACCACAAAACTTCCTAATCCGTGCCACTGAGTTGAAGGAAAGACTTTTAGCTGCTGCTCGAGAACCAGATGGAGAAGAACCATACAGCCCTGATCTCATACAGAGAAGATTTCTGCGCGCACTAGGAACAGGGTTATCGAATGATCACATTAAGTATCAGCTAAAAACTTGCCTTGATGATCCTACAATCACAGATGAGGTTCTCATCACAGCTATGAACGAAGCTGCAAGTCTTGAGTGTGAACGACAGCAAAGGTTCAAGAAAAATGCCAACATCAAAGAAACTAAAGTCAGTGAGGTTCCAGTAGAACTACGTCGAAAGTCAAGAGAGAACGGGTCATGCTGTGGGATGAACAGTCCACATGCACACAATTAAAAGCTTTGAAAACTCCACAAGTCATGGACAAGAAAGACTCTGAGCTTTATGAGGTCGTTTAAACAGCTGAAAGAGGGAGATCGGAGAAATGAGGAAAGCGATGAGTACTTACCGTTCCACGCAGCCCAGAGAAAGGAAGGGAGGATGCCGTGGATGTCAAGATAATGGCAGAGGTGACCAGTGTGATCATTGCTTTAAATGTGGGCAAAGTGGACATCTTTCCAGAGGGTGCAGGGGACCACCTACAGGAAGAACCGAAAGAGGACACTCAGCTAACAGTATGGCAGTAACAACTCACACACACCCTCACTGTGGCCAGAACATCAATATGACACCTTGTGTGATGGCATTAAGCAGCTGGAAACTCAGGAAGCAGTAAAGCGAAAGGAGTGTCCTCTGCAGCATATCAGATCCATAACTACTAATCAGCTGTCCACCAAACATAATGCACAGTTATTGAATTTGATCGGAGAGAAAAATGTATGGTGAACTGTTTCTTTGATGGTGTAGCAACAAAAGCGCAATGGGATACTGGCTCACAAGTCTGTCTCATGAATGAAAAGTGGCCGAAAAGAACATCTCCCACACACAAACACTGCGTGGCCTTGAAGAGATCCTAGGCCCTGGAACCCTCACCGGTCGAGCAGTGAATCAAACAGTGATCCCGTTTGAAAGCTGGGTCGAAGTGACATTCAAGCTGGGAACAGACAAAAACACACCGTTGGAACTGGAGGTACCGGTATTGGTATGTGGTGACGATGAAGTGGCAGAGGAGCCCATCATTGGTTACAATGTCATTGAGTACCTGTTGAACAGTGGTGTAGAGCGACCTACCAATGTAAAGACCAAAGCAATGAGTACTGCACTGTCCTGTGACTGCAAGAAAGCAGAGGTTTTGCTGAACTTAGTGAGAAGCCAAGACGAAGTGTTCAGTGATGGAGTAGTGAAGGTAGGAAAGTCAGTAACAAAAAATCCCTGCCCAACAGGCTAGAGCTGTCAAATGTTGCATCAAAAACGGGCCCCTTGCTATCTGATCAAGATGCTCGTTTTGTACCGGATGAGTGCGTGAAGTGGCCAGATGGATTGAGGGTGGAGGAAAACATTGTTTGCCTTAAGAGAGGGACCTGTTCACGCATCTGTATTTCTGTGATCAATGATACTACTCATGACATTGACTTGCCTCCACGGGCAGTTCTGGGCCATATACAGCGAGGTAAAAGACATCTACCCTGCCGAGGTGAGACCAGTGACCGCTCAGAAAGAGGTTGCATGTGCGACTGTTGCTCACACCAGCCAAAGCCTGTTCCAAAAAGATGGTGAACAAGTCAGACAATCTACAGAAAAACGCAAATACAAACAACGTTAATGGTTTAAAAAAGAAAACCTATGGGGACCCTCCTGTATGCATTGATCACCTAAAAACCTGAACAGCAGCAGAAGGTGAAGCAGCTTTTAAGGGAGGAAAGTGGTGCTTTTGCTCGTGATGACAGCGATGTAGGATGTATTCCATCTCTCCAGCTAAAAATCCGCCTCCATGATACCACATTCGTGAAGCACACATACATGTCAGTCCCGAAGCCACTTCGCAGAGAGGTGAAAGAATACCTGGAGGATCTGTTAAATAAGGGGTGGATTACTAAATCTAAGTCACCATATTCTTCTCCCGTAGTCTGTGTGCGTAAAAAAGATGGAACTCTCCGCCTCTGCTGTGACTATCGGGAGTTAAACAATAAATCCATTCCAGATAGACACCCTATTCCCCGCATACAGGACATGCTCGACAGCTTGGCAGGCAACACCTGGTTTTCAGTCCTTGATCAAGGCAAAGCCTATCACCAGGGTTTTGTAGAAGAATCCAGCCGACCTCTCACTGCCTTCATTACACCGTGGGGACTATATGAATGGGTGAGGGGTCCCTTTCGGATTGTCAAATGCACCTGCTGAATTCCAAAGGAGCATGGAGGAGTGCCTGAGAGAATTGCGTGATGAGGTATGTCAAGCCATATTTGGATGATAATTTAGTTCATTCTAAAACATTTGATGATCATCTTCAGGACATTAGAAAAGTGCTGCAGTGTTATCAAAATCATGGTGTCAAACTAACGCCTCGAAAATGTGAAGTGTTCCGAAATCAGGTACGATTTCTAGGGAGGCTGGTGACAAAAGATGGGTACACGATGGACCCGGCTGACGTTGCTCCTGTCCAAGCACTGAAAGAAAGGACCCCTAAGACAGTAGGTGAGGTGAGAAAGTTGTTAGGATTTCTCTCCTACTACCGATCATACAACTTTTCCCGCAAGGCCGCACCTCTCTATCTGCTGCTCGCCGAAAAAAAAGACACCAATAGGGAAAGTACAGATGAAGAGGAAAGGAAAAGGGAAACATGGCCAAGGACAGCTTGTGTCATCACATCCAGTCACGTGGACAGATGAACATCAAAAGGCCCTGTGTGAGTTAATCGATTATTTATCTAACCCACCAGTGCTGGGATATCCAGATCTGGATGACCCTTTTGTACTCCATTGCGACGCTTCACAGGAAGGCCTTGGTGCGGTGCTTTATCAAAGGCAAAGAGGCAAGTTAGTGGTAATAGCGTATGGATCAAGAACCCTAACCCCCCCTGAGAAAAACTACCATCTTCACTCAGGAAAGTTGGAGTTCTTGGCCATGAAGTGGGCTATATGTGAGCGGGTTCAGGGACTATGTCTATCATGCACCATCATTCATTGTGTACACGGACAATAACCCTCTCTCACATATGTGATGTCAACAGCCAAGTTAAATGCCACAACGTACAGATGGGTAGCGGAACTTGCTGACTTTCGATTTACCATCAAATACCGCCCAGGAAAGTCAAATGGGGGACGCGGATGGCTTGTCGCGTATGCCGCTGGATATGGAACAGTACATGAAACCTGTTCAGAAGAAGTGCACCCAGAAGTCATGGTCAGCTTATCTCAGTCGGCGGTAGTACAGAGTCAGGAGAGAGGGCCGTGGTTGTGTCCACTTACAATTGAAACTGCGTTGTCGGGGAGAACAGGAGGAGGAGCTATTCACTTCAGTTGCAGAGATCCCCAAGGAGGTACTGAGAAAAGCCCAAGAGGAAGACCCTGAAATCAGAGAAGCTGTTACATATCTAAAAATGAAACCCCGGCCTGTGAACAGAAGTCACGGTAGAGAGCTTCGGGGACTGATGAGGGAAAGAGCAAAATTATACCTGGATGAACATGGTCTCTTGTTTCGGAAAACAGCAACTCGTGATCAGTTGGTATTGCCTAGGACATACCATGAGCTCGTTTATAAGGAGTTACATCAAGACATGGGCCACCTGGGAGCAGAAAGGGTGCTGAACTTAATTAGAGATCGGTTTTATTGGCCCCACATGCAAAAGGAAGTGGAACATTTTGTCACACGTGTTTGTAGTTGCTTGAGAAGCAAGCGTCCAAACAAAACTGACCCGAGCTCCTCTGGTAAAAACATCACCACCACTTATCCATTTGAGCTGGTCTCTATTGATTTTCTGCACCTAGAGAAGAGTAAGGGAGGTTATGAATACATTTTAGTTGTGATGGACCACTTCACGCGATTCGCACAGGTATATGCATGCAGAAACAAGAGCGCCAAGACAGCGGCTGAGAAGGTGTTCGGGGACTTTGTTTTGAAGTTTGGGTTCCCGACAAAACTGCATCACGACCAAGGTAGGGAGTTTGATAACAAGCTGTTCTCAAAGCTGCAAGAGTACAGTGGCGTGCAAGGCTCCCACACGACACCGTATCACCCGCAGGGCAACGGTCAAGTTGAGCGGTTTAATCGAACTTTGCTAGCAATGCTGAGGACCTTACCAGAAACTGCCAAAGCTGACTGGAAGACGTCACTTGCAAAAGTTGTGAATGCATACAACTGTACGAAAAGTGAGGCTACAGGGTTTGCTCCCTATTATCTCCTGTTCGGCCGTACTCCCAGACTGCCCATTGATATCATGTTCGGTGTACCAGCAAAGAACCAAAGCTCATCGTACCATGACTATGCTGAGGACTGGAGAAAGAGAATGACAGAAGCTTACAAGTTAGCCTCAAGAGTGTCACACAAAGAGAAAGAAAGAGGTAAAGCTTTGTACGATAAGAAAATACATGGAGCTGCACTGATCCCTGGAACAGAGTACTTGTTCGGGAACTTCAAGGAAAAAAGGTGGACCTGGGAAGCTTCGATCATTTTGGGAGGAACAAGTTTATGTCGTCACCAAGAGGAAGTACCAGGATAGTCCGGTATATGAAGTTCGACCTGAACAAGGCAAAGGGAAAACAAGAACACTACACAGGAACCTCTTGTTACCGTGTGACTACTTACCTGCAGAGAGAGAATGTTTACCTGGAAGACCTGAAAAAGAAAACAAGAAAAAAGCCAAGACTGAAAAAACATTGACACAGCAAAATCAAACATTCTGGGATAGTTCAGATGGTGAGGATGATTGGAAATGCCTGGTTGGAGTGCCAGTCAAAAAGGAGAATCAGAGCGTCGGAGAACCTCCAGAACCTCATTCAGAAGACACAGTGATGCTGAACGATGCAGAATGAGAGGTTGAACATGAACAAGGAGCAGGAAGGGGAGAAGACGATGTGTCCTCATCCAGAGAGGAGGCTGGAGAAACTGATGATCCTGAAGAGAGTGACGGGGAGACTCCTTCACAACCTGCCTGCAAAAGAGTATATCCTTTGAGAAACAGAAAACAAAAAAAAATTGTTTACTTACCATACTCTAGGTCAGCCTAGTATTGTAGATGGGTAAACTGCTGAATTAATCACAGTAATTAGTTCTAGTTAAAATGTTAAATTAAGATCAGAATAAGATTGAGTTCATATTTTTGTTTGAGAGAGAAAATAGTTACCATCACATTCCAGAAGAAAACATTTAGTAAATTGTTTCAATGGTGCAAGGTTAGATTCCTTCAGTGAAAGTACAGATTCCTGTTGATAAACAGCGATGGTGGTAGAAGATCATGGTGCACAATGATGTCTGCTACAAACACACTGCATGGAAGAAGGAGATACATGTTGTGTGTCGTGTGACAGTATAGCACGAGTACTAAAACCTGTTGTATCACTGACTCCTACCAAAGAAATGATCTACAGGTAGATAACCAATAATTTATTCTGAGAATGTCGGGACTACATTCTGTTTTGTAGGGGAGAATGTTGGGAAATCTAGAATATACATTGATAGAATAGTATAAATTGTTATAAGATAATTGTGAGTTAAAAGCTAGACCCCCCCCCCCCATGTAATAGTTTTTGTAATTTCAGTTATTTTATTAATAATGGTTATTTAATTATTCAGTACATGCATGTCAATTTGTAGTATACAGCTATGTGATGGGTGTCCAGTTGGTGGCAGTAAGCCAGAGAGAGAAAAACCCCCCGGAGAAAAACCTAGAAAAGAAAAGTTAGTTCACGCGAGGTTTTGAACGAGACTATCAGTATTGAGTCATGTTGTACTGTGTGGTACGGAGCTGTTGCGAATGACGCTGGCTGAATAAAAGAACCCAACCAAAATACACGCTTGTTCATTCCTTCAAGTGTGCTATGTGTTGGGACCATTTCCACTTACAATGACACCTCAATTGACCTTCAAAGCCCTGAAGAAAGTTTTTGAACCAGCTGGCAGTCTTTTTGTGTTGGATTATCTTCCAGTATGTGTTTAAGATGGATTTTAAATGTCCTTGTGACATCAATGAAAATACTCATGTGTGTGCAGTTTACATGAGTTTGCCCACCATCTCACTTTTCATTGTAATGATGATTATTGACAAGCACATAAGGAATATTTTTTGCAGTAATGGAACAGTAAAACCATGGAAGAAATGGAAGTGCATTGTTTTTTTTATGTCAATAATTAATGCACTCTCTGTTGCTTGTCTGTGGATAATTACAGTACTGATGGATGGAGACTGGTATGTGTGCCTTAAAACAACAAAAGATAACTTGAAAACTTCTGAGCAAACCTTTTGCAAAATGACAAAAACCGCTGCTGAAAATGCAGATATAAAAGTCCACGAAAGTATTTCACGAGTAAGTACACTTTTTATTTGTTTTGAATAGTGTACATTAGGCTTGCCACAATAGAAATATTACAGGTTATACCGGTTATAGGGGAAGATACCAATATGATATTTTGAGTAATACTTAGGTCTAATTGACAACATTTGCTATATCTAGGTATATCCCAATATATATAACATCCCAAGTATATATATATATATCCCAAGGTATATAACAAACTGAATAGTCTTAAATAATGTATACTATAGTCACCAGTGTCACAATATCAGTTTAGTTTGATTTTCTGTTCATTTCCTGTCTGTGTGTCTGATGTGTTGCCATGGTTTTTGATTTGATTGTATCATCGTGTGCAGCTGTGTTCACCTTATCCTGTGTATAAGGCTGCGTTTACACTTGGCATTAACATGCGATCACCATGATCCGATCAAGCAGATCAGATAATCAGAATCAGGGCCATTCTCTGCAGACTTATTTAAATATTGCTCGGGAAAGACAGATCCGATCGGTTATCCAGATAGAGAAGTCAGTTGATGTTGCCAAGTGTAAACGTGCCATGTTCTGAAAATCTGATCTGCTTGTTCGGATCATGGTGATCGCATGTTAATGCCAAGTGTAAAAGCAGCCTACCTCTGGACCAGGACATGCTGCTGATCGGATAACATTCCGATCAGAAGTGCATTTACACTTGTCTTTTCAATGTGTAGCTATGTGGACAACATCCGGATAGAGGTTGCATGTTAATGCCAAGTGTAAACACAGCCTCTACTTGCATCCTCAATTGTTCAGTATCGTCAGGGTTATGTGGGTGTTCTTATTTGTCTGCCTGCCTTTTTGAGTTTGTTCTGTTAATCTGTACTATTAAAAGTTATTTAATGTAGAATCTTCATCTTCCTCGTCGTGTTTTGGATTACCACGAATTGTGACAACCAGTACACATCAAGCTTTTCTTGTGATCTTGCCCCCTCTCAGATAGGTACATTTAATTTGTGAAACCTATGGTAACAAACAAAAAAGCAATTACGGGGCCAAGCAATACTGAATTTGGTGAAAATCAGACAAACCGTCTAGGATGAGTTCAGAAAAAGTAGGTTTTTCGAACTATTAAAAAAAAAACATTTGTCTATTTGAGTTGGCATGAGCCAAGGATTCATAGAAATAAATAAATAATTTTCCTTCTAGACCTTATCATAGAAATTGGTCAAGTGGTGGACAAATTGGAGTTTGAGGTAGAGACACCTAACTTGCTGTGTTTAATCATGACACTGTCCTCTATTAGTGTGCCAAATTTCATAACTTTCTTGCAAGCGATTCATAGACTTCCAGAGCAGAAGATGAAGAACGCCAACAGTTAGGACACCTTCGGTGCTTGGCCCCTAATAATGGAACCTGTTGTTCAAAATATTTAGATCAGCATTAGTTTTGAAAATCCCAGGTAATCCATCCTCCTTTTTGTCGGTTTTTGGATTGAATCACCCTGATCCAGATACAAACTTTCACTCCAAATAGGGTTGTATTTTCACGATTTCAATGCTTCTGAGTTCTGGGGTGAAGGATCAAAGGTATGTAAGATTGGTATCCTAATATTACTTAAAAATGACAATTAGATCATCATCAAAACCAAGACTGGATTTTTTGATCATATCCAATTTCAAAATTCCTTTTTTTTTTTTTTTTTTTAAACAAGAAGAAGAGATATTGTTGCAAGTTTTGATTAAAGGGGTCATATGATGCGATTTCAAGTTTTCCTTTCTCTTTGGAGTGTCACAAGCTTTTGGTGCATAAAGAAGATCTGTAAAGTTGCAAAGACTAAAGTCTCAAATCCAAAGAGATATTCTTTATAAAAGTTAAGACTTGTTCACGCCCTCCTAAAACGCCTTATTTAAGGACCCCCACATGTCTATGTAATGATTTGGAAAGATTTGCATAACGCCGCACAAATGGTCATGCAAAGAAAAAAAGCCATAAACTTTGATTCTCATTGTTGCCGCCGGCACCATGTTGTGGAGACACAGTTTCGTTGTGAAAGCGAAAATACAGTGGGTACGAAAAGTATTCAGACCCCCTTACATTTTTCACTCTTTGTTATATTGCAGCCATTTGCTAAAATCATTTAAGTTCTTTTTTTTCCTTATTAATGTACACACAGCACCCCATTTTGACAGAAAAAAACACACATTGTTGACATTTTTGCAGATTTTATTAAAAAAGGAAAAACTGAAATATCACATGGTCCTAAGTATTCAGACCCTTTGCTGTGACACTCATATATTTAACTCAAGTGCTGTCCATTTCTTCTGATCATCCTTGAGATTGTTCTACACCTTCATTTGCCCTGTGTTTGATTATACTGATTGGACTTGATTAGGAAAGCCATACACCTGTCTATATAAGACCTTACAGCTCACAGTGCATGTCAGGTCAAAGGAACTGCCTGAAGAACTCAGAATTGTGGCAAGGCACAGATCTGGCCAAGGATACAAAAAAAATTCCGCTGCACTTAAGGTTCCTAAGACCACAGTGGCCTCCATAATCCTTAAATTGAAGACGTTTGGGACGACCAGAACCCTTCCTAGAGCTGGCCGTCCGGCCCAAACTGAGCTATCGGGGGAGAAGTGCCTTGGTGAGAGGAGTTAAAGAAGAACCCAAAGATCACTGTGGCTGAGCTCCAGAGATGCAGTCGGGAGATGGGAGAAAGTTGTAGAAAGTCAACCATCACAGCAGCCCTCCACCAGTCGAGGCTTTATGGCAGAGTGGCAGACGGAAGACTCTCCTCAGTGCAAGACAGTGAAAGCACACCTGAAGGACTCCAAGATGGTGAGAAATAAGATTCTCTGAGACCAAGATAAAACTTTTTGGCCTTAATTCTAAGCGGTATGTGTGGAGAAAACCAGGCACTGCTCATCACCTGTCCAATACAGTCCCAACAGTGAAGCATGGTGGGTGGCAGCATCATGCTGTGGGGGTGTTTTTTCAGCTGCAGGGACAGGACGACTCGTTGCAATCGAGGGAAAGATGAATGCGGCCAAGTACAGGGATATCCTGGGACGAAAACCTTCTCCAGAGTGCTCAGGACCTCAGACTGGGCCGAAGGTTCACCTTCCAACAAGACAATGACCCTAAGCACACAGCTAAAATAACGAAGGAGTGGCTCATGGCCGCGGGAAGTGGGGGTGCTGGGGGTGCTGCAGCACCCCCTAGTGACGAGAGGGAGATTTAAAAAAAAAATGTAGGCCTATTAAAATATTTTGCACAATTTATAAATTCCTTATGAATATTTTAGAAAATGATTTTGACACACGTAGGCTATTACGTATATTTTTGGATTTGAATTTCATATTTTGAGGCCTAATCAACACAGGTTCGGAAGTTACATTGTCAACGTCAGGCAGGCAGGTCTTTTGGTCGCCGAGTGTAAAGAGGTTTCCCGCTCGTTCCATGCAGAATACATCCATCTTTGGCAGCAGCTGACTAGTAAATTTAAATAGTTTAATGACAGAAACGAGGAGAAAATATGTCACAGAAACGGATTTTGGATTTTTTTGGAAAACCACCAGCGAAGAAATCATGAGAGACTTTATCTCCACGACCCCAGAGCGCACCTCGACATTTGGACACCTGTAACCAGGGCACCCCGCCTGCATGTAGCTCAGGTAAGAGCATGGTGCTGCCGCGCTTGTAACATTTCTTTTTTTTGGCAACAAGTGTGGGATCAGCTTTGACTAGCCCCAGCAATTGTAAGTAGTACACTATAGTATTTTTGTAAGGTGGTGGGGATGGAGATGGCGAGTATATATTTCGTTCGTGTGTTCTTGCGTAATGGTTGTGGAGAACTGTTAAATAACGTTTAAATAGTCGGAGATTATTTCCTTGTGGTTTGTGTAAAAAGGTTGGAGATGGAGACAGAAAGCTTTATACTGTGCGTGTGTTCTTTGCGTAATGGATGTGGAGAACTGTTCAATAAACAAATTGCTTAAATAGTCAGAGATTATTTCCGTGTGGTGTGCGTAAAAAGATTTTGGAGTTAATAGAGTTGCGTGTGACATAAACGTGCAGTGACTCAAGCCAGCTGACCAAATCGATTGCATTGTTTTAGCATTATTGTGAAGTTTGATTAATATTATATGTTTGTTGTAATATTATTTGTTGTATCTAAATAAGTTGCATGTATGTATAGGCTATCTGAAATTGTAATGAAAGTAATTATTTCGTTTTCTTTCAATTATTAAACTATTATTTCTGATTCTGCTTCTGCTTCAGATTAATAGCGCATTGCGCATATCTGAGAACTGATGTCTGTGTGTTTCAGACCCTGGCTGGTCTGTGCACTGAAGTGTATATGACAATAAAGTAGTAAATCTCAATGTATTTATTTTTAAAATGTATTTTAAATAGGCCTATAGGCGCATAGGTTTTTTTGTCAAAAAAAAAAAAAAATTCACAGCACCCCCTGTTCAAAATTACTTCCCCGCGGCTCTGGAGTGGCTTCACAACAACTCCGTGACTGTTCTTGAATGGCCCAGCCAAAGCCCTGACTTAAACCCCAATGAGCATCTCTGGAGAGACCTGAAAATGGCTTTCCACCCACATTTACCATTCAACCTGACAGAACTGGAGAGGATCTGCAAGGAGGAATGGCAGAGGATCCCCAAATCCAGGTTGTGAAAAACTTGTTGCATCTTTCCCAAAAAGACTCATGGCTGTATTATATCGAAAGGGGTGCTTCTACTAAATACTGAATAAAGGGTCTGAATACTTAGGACCATGTGATACTTCAGTTTTTCTTTTTTAATAAATCTGCAAAAATGTCAACAATTCTGTGTTTTTGTCCATATGGGGGTTGCTGTGTGTACATTAATGAGGGGAAAAAATGATTTAAAAATAATTTTAGCAAATGGCTGCTACATTAATGAAATATAACAAAGAGTGAAAAATTTAAGGGGGTCTGAATACTTTCAGTACCCACTGTACTTTGTTTGGCCTTCCAAAAGAGGACACAACTAGAAACCAGTGGTTAAGTTGTGTTTACAACACTGTTTCAGAACAGTTCAACCCAAATATTCAGATGTGTGCAGCATATTTTATGAAGGACTGTTTCCTGAACCTGGGAGAGTAGACTGCAATGCCGGCTGTTCTGACTTACAGTCTGTAAGTCCCGACTGGATACAACAAATGCCTCGTTTGTAATGGGTTTTATTGTTTTTGGTTCTGGACCGGGACATGCATCACAGTATGTTTAGGAGCGTAACATTTCCATCACACGCTTGAGGCATTCGGGCCACATCACAAAGCAAGCTTGATAGCTGGCCAATCAGAGCACACCTCGCTTTTCAGACCGATGGGCAGGGCATAGAGGAGGAACAATAACACAGTATGTTGCAAAATCCTGTGTTTTTTTGACCCTTAAAACTGCATAAACACTTTTCATTACACCAAATACCCCCAAAATAATGTTCTTTTTAGCCACATCCTATGACCTCTTTTTTAAGATTACCAAGGGCACACAAATCAGTTATAATAAACACCATATGCCCTTAAAAAATTTGAAATAAGAGCTCAGTCAATTTTGGTTTTGTGGGGACTTTAAGTGTGAATATAATATTCAATTTTTGGTTAAAAAATATCAAATTAAATTTAGAATTAAGCTGTATTGCATTGTGAAAATTATGATATTGTGGCAAGTCTAGTGTACATTGTAATAAAAAGCATTCAGTCAAAATTAAATATTGTGGTAGTAATATCGTTATACTAATCACATAAGCACATGATTTATGTCTTCTAAGTTAAATCAAATTGTAAATCACAGACAGTATAGCTGTAGTCACTGAACTCATTTGTGCCTGATATCTTGCATTAATTCATAATCTTTTCTTTTAAAGGAGATTGCCCTTATGGTTTTATTTGGAGCATGTATCGTTTGGGCCTTTCACAACTATAACCCCACGATCTCCCTGCATGCAACCACTTGCCATCTCAGTATAATAACGTTTCTGCTGGAGGACGACCCACCACTATATACAAAGGATTTAAAAAAATGGCTAAAGATAAGGCAAAGAAAAGGGGAAAGGAACATGAAATAAAGGCTTTTTTAGATGTTTCAGAAACACAGCAAACAGCAAACCGAAGACTTCACCACAGTCTGCATCTGATCAAGCAAATGCGGAGCAACAAGATCGATCTTCATCCCTACATAGTTCATCATCAGAGCATTTGAGGAAAACAGATGATGACAAAACCTCTTTATAAGAAAAGTGAAGAGAAAAGTCCATTACATCAGTCTAATTGAAAATCATGGTTTCCATGGCTTAAACCAAATTTGTTCAGTTTGACTAAAAGCAAAGAACCCTCCCCAAAGTAAAAAAATACAAACAAATGTTTCAATAGTTTCGATTGAAACACTAACTGCAAAACATACTGTGTGTTTTAATTACGTTTTTTTCTAGTTTTTGTTAGAACATAAAGTATATACATATACAAAGTATGTATATTTTTTTAAAAAGTACTATGAAATTTATTTATTATATGTTAGCTACCTTAAACCTTGCTTTTCAAAATTTGTTTTATTGTTTGTTTATCTTCACGCATTACGTAATCACATTAGAAAGGTCATGCGTGGGTTAGCTCATTTCAAACAGGTAAGGTAGGGTGAAAAATTCCATCTCATTTTCTCTTCCAACTTCAGAACATCTGACAATGTTGTTTAAGAACCTTTTTTTTTTTTTTTTTTTTGTAAAGGACATTTGACTCTCTTTGGCACGTTCGATTTGTACACACTGGGAAGTAGTTCCGCTACAATCACACGTGACACTTTCCAATGTGCTTAGGTAATGTATGAAGTCCAGCTAGTGCAAGATAAGCAATTTGTGGTTTAAGAAAGTAATATACCTTTTTATTTTTTTTAGAAAATGGCAGATCGTTGTGCTAGATAAGACTCTTATTCCTCGGCTGGGATCGTGTAGAGCCCTTTGAAGCTGCATTGAAACTGCAAATTTGGACCCCGTTGGTTCCTGTGAGGATGAAAGAACATCATATACTTTTGATCTCCTGAGAAACAGACAATACAAACACACACAGGCATCTTCGAGACACCCCACAGAGTGGAGGTGCACGGAAACGCCTCTCTCACATATGCACCAGTTTCCTTCTCATCCCCTTCCTTCCCCTTTATCATCCTCCCTCTGCTTGGTTCACTCAGAAGGATCAATAGTATAATGATCTACATAATTGCAAATAAGATTTACAGTCATGTTTTGTATCATTTGAATAGTCTCGGGCAAGTGGTACAAATGGTCTCAATCTTACAAAAGTAGACTAAAAGATAATACAGATCCTAAGAAGTTAAAAGATATTTTGATTACTGTAGAGGGGTCATTCCATGCAAATTGCCTTCTGTTCCCATTGAGGTGGAAACCACCCAGGTCTGGACTTGGTTTACATGCAAATTCCAATTGTTTGGTACATGTTGATGTTTTATCTTGGTTGTGTATTTAAAGGATTGCAGCTAAAAGGGTTAGGGAGATTCTGCAGCCAGAATGAGCCCGTAGCATGAAGTGTGTCAACACACTTCATACTACCAGTAGTCAAACATCTGAAGGGGGTCAAAACCTTTCATCAAAGTTGTCCTAAAACCTGAAACCAAGAATGTTGACTATTGAATGTTTTTTTTTTTTTTTTTTTTTTTTGTATCAGTTTTTGTTTTATGTTTTTTTTTTATTGTTATTTGTGAATTTTATGTCTTGTATTGATTTGATATCTTTGAATTGGCTATGTAATTGGCATAATACATATTTACCTGAACGATAATAAATTGTTACATTTGATCACCTATTCTGTTTTTACTCTGTAATTATTGACCTCTAGTAGCTTATGCTGTATCCTTGTTACCGCATTTCCTGCATCAGGTTAGGAACGGACTAAAATTCTGTTGAGATGGAGCATAGGGCACACCAACTGTATATTCAGAGATCCGGCTAAAATATTGTTATTAGTTCAAGTGCACTTAGATTGTAAGGGCTTATAGGGGAATTTCCATTTAGGTCAACTGGGATGTTGTTCTAGCAACATAAATAGGGTAAGCCTGACCTCTGTTTTATTGTAATATTACTCTAGCTAAGGGTACATGGGGAAAGCATGACCATACCAAAACTACTATCAGGAAAGTAATGTTGGTTGGCTTATATCTATAGTAGTGCATAGTAGAAACTTCGTTCAAAACATTAAAAAATTAATGTTTCCAAACTTATTCATCAATGACAATCTTACCTGCCCTTTCTGGTGTGTTGGGCTCATGACTGGTGCTTGGTGACGTTACTGGGGCCTGGCTCTTCACTTGTTAGCAGCAAACTAGACTAGAGGCTGCTGCTGCTGAAGAGCTACAATAAAAAAAAATCTGATGCATCAACATGAACGGTAGTTTGCAGACAGCGTTGTTTTGCATGGCCGCTAGCATCTTGCACTGCTCCTAGCTTACCGTTGCGCTTACCGGCGCAGAACCTGATTTTACCAAGTACGACATGTTCCTGGATCAACATCTTTGTTGACCCTGGAACAATATTGTGCTTACACCAACCAAACTTGAACCAGTTATAGTTTTTGTGAAGTTTAGGCTTACAATCCGTGTTTGGTGCTTGTACATCAGTGTCATTCATCTATCATTTCTTATTGATTTTTTTAGGGAATACTAATGGTTACGGTTAGGTTTAGGTGGGATGTATGGTCAAAACTACAATTTTGGATTAAAATGTTGTTCCAGGGTCAACAAAATATTTTGACCTAGGAGCACATCTAACTCAGCAAAATCAGGATGTGGGCTTACCGGTTGACTCGTCTTTATTTGTTGAACTCTCGCTGGTTTTAAGGGAAATGTACTCAGCTGTAAGGAAGAGGTATGCCCTAATAGATTCCATATGCGGGTCTTTATTCAATGAACTGTGCTCCAAGGATGGGAGCATGATCAGATGCTACAGTTTCCCCCCCTCCAGGAACACCTCCAAGTGAAGTTTTCCTCTCCTAGGATGACCCCCGGGGTCTGGGTACCGGACAAATCTAGGTGATCGAGCTAGGTGAAAGTCCCTCTGATAAGTGACATGTCCTGGATATCCTTAGCTGCTACCCCACGATCTCTCCTCCGGGCCGATCCCTCCCAGCTACAAGGTAGGGCAGGAGCGCTCATCGATCTCAAGGGGTGAAGGAGGATCCACGTCAGGAGCTTTAGACCTCGTTGCCATGTGGGCCGGTTTCAGGAGGGAGACTGAAAGAAGGGAGAGATGCAGTAATTAGAGGCAATTCCAATGGTATGTGACAGGATTAACTTGACGTAAAATCTTAAAAGGACCAATATACCTTGGACTTAATTTCTTACAAGGGAGTTTCAGGCGTAGGTCACACGAGTAGTAAAAAGCCACACCATTTTTGACCTGGCTGATACCTCAGGATGATTGAGCGTCTGTGTTGATCGGCTTGGATCTTTTGAGATCGGATAGCTCGCTGAAGGTGGACATGAGCATTGTCCCATACCAGTTTACTTCTAATCCAATCATCCACAGTAGGCACCTCAGATAGCTCCAGACCATGGGAATAAAGGAGGCTGGTATTCTAGGACACACTGAAAGGGGGTCAAACCAGTAGAAGAGTGTGTGAGGGAATTTTGAGCATACGCCGCCAATGGAAGGAATATATTTCACTTCTCCTGGTTTCTGGCTACAGTATGATCTTAAAAATCTGCCAATTTCTTGATTGAGATGCTCAACTTGTCCATTAGCTTGAGGGTGATAGCCAGATGTGAGACTGACATTGATGTTTAACTTTTGCAAAGGCTCTCCAAACCCATGATGTAAACTGTGATCTTTGGTCAGTAACAATATCATCAGGTATTCTGTAAATTCTGAACACTTGTTGAACAGAACTTGAGTGGTTTCTATTGCAGAGGGTAGACCTTTTAATAGAATAAGATGGCAAGACTTAGAGAAGTGATCGATGGTAACCATGATAGTGGCGAACCCATTGTGAGTTAGGTAGATCAGTGATAAAGTCAACAGACAGGTGTGATAAGGGTAGTAGGGGAATGGGTAGTGGTTCCAACAGTCCTGCAGGTAGTTGTTGAGGTGTTCGCGATGGAGCACAGATCTGACATGTAGTCACATTTATTGACATCAACACACAATTTGGGCCACCAAAATGAATTTCTGACCAAAGCTGTGGGTACGATTAATTCCAGGATGTCCAGTAGCGAGGGATGTGTGGACCCACTGAATGATTCTGGAGCGAAGATTGGATGGAACATAGACCTTACCAGTCGGGCACTCTGGAGGGGATGGCTCCTCTTGTTGGGCATGTTGAATTTCTTCCATAATATCCCACGGATGGGTGCAATGATGATGGAGGATGGTAAAAGAGTTTCTGTCCTGTCTGTGAATCCGCTGAGTCATGGATGGTTACAGTGCATATGGCCCTTACCGTTTTTACTTCCTGGACAGTAGGTGACTGAAATTAAAATGAGTGAAAAAGAGGCCCATCTTGCCTGGCGAAAGATTCAAATGCTTGGAGTCCTTGATATTCTAGGTTCTTGTGGTCTGTAACTAACTTGGAAATGGAATGGAGGCACTTCTAACCAATGTCTCCATTCTTCGTGCGCAGCCTTGACAGATAGTAATTCCTTGTTTCCAATATCAAATTGGTTTGAGCTGGGAATAACTTTTGTGAGAAGAATTGCACAGGGGTTGTAACTTGCCTGGCATTTCCATGGCGTTGAGACGAGGACAGCACCAATTCTCAGTCAGAGGATCTACCTCTACAATAAAAGTAAGCTTAGGGTCAGGAGGCTTTAAAGAATTGGAGCTGAGGTGAAAACTGGACTTGAGCCAATTGAATGCAGATGTAGCTGCCTTTGTCCACACTACTTTCTTTGGCTTTCCTTTAAGAAGGGTGGTGATAGGTCCCGCTACGGTACTGAAGTCACGGATGAACCTGCTGTAAAAGTTAGCAAAAGCTTAAAAAAACCATTGTAACTACTTGACTGTTTTGGGTGTCTGTTGCGGGGCCACTCAAGGACAGCTTTTTACCTTGGTATCTCCATCTGAACTCCTGTATGGCAAATATTGTAAACCAGGAATCTGGTAGAAAGTAACATGAATTCACACTTTTCAGCCTTAACACAAAGGTTACTCTGGAGCAGGTTGGTCAAGACAGTCCTGACATAAATAATATACTCTTCATGGAGTGCGAGTAGACCAGGATGTCATCTATGTAGACAATCACAAATTGATTCAGGAGGGTCTTTGAAAACTTCATTAACAAAGGACTGAAAAACTGCAGGTATTGTACTGGACAGCCCATATGGCATAAACAAATACTCATTGTGCCCCCTGGTGGTGAGAAAAGCCATCTTCCATTCATCACCCTCCGGATTCTGATGAGATTGCAGGCAGATCTGAGTCCAACTTGGTGAAATACCCGGCCTCCCGCAGTGTTCAAATTAGATGGAATAAGAGGCAAAGGATGGCATAATTAACAGTGGATTGTGGTTGAGGGCTCGATAGTCAATTCCTATAAATTGTATAGGAAGAGTTTGATGGGGTGATCCAACCTTTTTCCATAGGGACCAGCATCTACGCCGGTAACAAGGATAGGTGGTTCACATTTGATGGGGGGGATGTTCAACTGTTTCACTAAATCTTGATGACTCACATTTAGCAGCAGCTCCATGAATCTATTAACGCTGAGAATTGGTGTCTTGGTTAGTGACAGACAACATAATGGGAAGAAATAAGCAAAGACCCTATGTGTAAAGTATGAAGGAAGTGACTTTACTCGATAACTTGGAGAGGAAGTTGCAGAAGGTTTAAAAGGACAGTTGGGACAGCGCTATGGTCGTGATCACCACAATAGAAGCATAGATGAGTGAGCAGCAGTAGTGTCTTCGTTCCTCCGGTGTATATGAGTTCATCCTATTTGCATGGGCACTCCGTCAGGACCAGACTGACATTGGTACTTGACTGCAGTAGTAGGGCATTGATAAATAGGTTAAATCTGTGATTAGGCTTGATCGAATGAGATTACAATCTGATAGCAAGGGTAACAAACGTGAGAGTCCAGTGAGTCACTCTGCAAACAATTTTGATCTGTTAACTTAGCAGACAGACTAGAAGAAAAAGGTGCTTCCAATTTTTTCCAGCAACCAATCATTTAACACATCACTTCTTGATGGCAGCAAGAGTACGAAAACTGTAAAGGATTAATCAGAAGGCGGGTCTGTGGCCTTGGTCCGTCACTGAGGTAACGGCCAGTAGTGAGTCTGCTGCTTCCATGCCGCCAGAAGGATAGTTGAAAGACGGTCGACAATCAGTGAGTGAAAATAATTGTAAGATTGCCGAAACCTGTGTGTCATCTGTCCCCAAAGCTGTAGCCATTCATACGTGCCTCGCCTGTCCAGCAACCGCCCTCATACCAGCCCCATCATTGTTATGGTCTCTTGACCGAACCCACCTTGGAGGGTTGAATTTGCCACCATAGATCGCCGCTACTGTCGTCCCCCCTCCAGTACCGTTGTCCCCACCAAAATAATGAAGGAGAGCGGAGATGTCAACTGTATTATGTGATCCCGGGAGATGCGCATGTTAGTACAGGACACACTCCAGGAAGAAATGGGTGAGGGAGTGAAAGACAGAAAGAGGCAAACGGCGGAAGAGAACCGCAACAGTGGGACCGATACCAGTTGGCCGTGTTTTAATGGCGGAACGGCAGCCCGACAGTTGGCAATCCCTCACTCTGGATTTTGAAAACCTTGAGCAGATCATTTGGGATACTCAATGGTTGACAGGAGTTGAGGAGACCTTCTCGACTGGATCCACAGCCTGGCCAAATTATTTTGTAAGGCAGACCCCGTAGTTAGGACCGAATCGAGAATCGCAATAATGTGGCGTCTTACCTCCAATGATTGTGCTCCAATGTACTAAAAATCAATCTAGGCTTCCCAAGTCAGGTCCACTGGCCTGAGTCATAAAATATGGAGGGGAAAAAAATCCAAGTGCAGGACCCAACCCAAAACAATAATCCAGAAAACGGGAGTCAGGAGAAACAAAAAGCAATGTTCTTCATAACAAATAGACAGTAGGACAGACGTAAGACAAAGACCTCTTAGCTCAACAGCAGCGGAAATTGGCCCTCCCTTCACAAAAGGGGCGTGGCAAGCACACAAAATGGCTTACACAAGGAATAGAGCGTCGCAAGAATAGGTTCACGGACAAATGACACCAAGACAGAGAAAGGATCGGATGTGAAAAAGCACAGCGCCGTTTCAAATCATTCAGGTGAGAGCTCCCTCTGAGAAGGATGGGAGCATGATCAGGATGGCATAAATCCAGCTTAGCGAAAACAATGTTGTAGTGAAATAAGACTATTAATTGATGGGGTACGGATGGCAATGCTACGTGTTTTGACCTGTCTTTTACTTACCATACCGGAATAAGATACATGATAGATACATACGTAACGCAATTCGCCACGAATGCCCACGAGCTCTGGATGATTGAGCAATGAGCGCAATGTGTTTCCATAAAGGTGCGATAGGAAAAACAGTGGGTTGGGACCAATGCTCTCCATTTGACAAACAGTTCCGATTTCTCGCATCTCCGGTCTTCTAAACTCAAGTACCGTTCTAGTACACAGCTAGGGACCACTGTGCGCCTTTGAATAAGCAGGCAATGAGTTTGAACGAACATAATACGCCACATTTCTGGCACGAAGAGTTGATAACAACAAAAGCGGAGCGGCGTCCCAGAGCAGATTCATATATATCATTGACACAATGATATCTGTGGATGGACAACTGAAAACGGAACAACAGGGATATATGTAACCATTATCATAATTAAACTAACCGCACACGTTGTCACTCGTTCAATTTATTATTTTAGTTTTTTTAACCAAATTGAATCATAGTGACAAAAATGTTAATGCAATATAGTCAGAAGGGTTGTAGGGTGTGGGTACGAACTGTTGTAAAAATTTAAGCGTTTTTCAGATTTTGAATCACACCACCTTTTTATTAAGTTACATTAAAAATCAAGATACGTATGGTGTACACAAAAATCATTGTGGTTATAATAATTACATCGAGAATTAGATAGTAGTTTTAGATAGATTCAGCATATCATGTCACAACTGCTGGAACGTTTTAGTTGAATACGTTTATGTACTGACAATACTTATCTGGAAATTAGATGACCACTTTCTACCACCAGTAAAATTTAATGGAGCTGACACACATGCTCAGGTGCTGAGAATAAAAGGTACGGCCTTCTTTCTTTTGCGTGAACATATGGCGCGGGCATTATGGAAACTCTCCCACATATGACAGTAGATATTGTGGGGGTGTTTTAGAACGAGCCGTTTTCAGGGGGGGGATGTGGTTAACCCTGAACTTTTATAAAGGAATATCTCTTTGCTTGAGACGCTTTAGTCTTTGCAACTTTACAGATCTTCTGTTATTCACCGAGAAATTGTAACACTCCAAATAGAGAGAAGCAAAATTTGAACATCGCATCATATGACCCCTCTAAGGATTCCAGCACAGCTTTAGTGATTGTAATTAGATGAAGAGTACCTGCAAGAGGCGCACGTATTAGTGAAGGGAAGACTGCCATGCTTCAGGACGAGGGCCTCCCAGCATGCCTCAGTCTCACTATTATCGACCAGTATCTATTGATCACAGGCAAGGGGATTTTGTTCAGGAATCGTTATAAAAGCAAATTAACAGTGGTTAACCTATGCATTCATCGGATCTTGCTAACTTCACAACTTCCACTCTGTTGGAGAGTGAGAGTGCAAGTCCTTGTGACCTAGTAAACTAATGTGCTTGCAACGGGTCAAGGACTGCAACTTTAATTAGCCCGGGAAAACTACGCAAATTCTAAATTAGGCTGATTAGCTGATAGGAATGACATCAGCATCAGTGAAAGAATACTTGAGAGAACAAGCTATGAACTCGGCAGCAAAGGTGGAAAAAGAGTACTGAAAAATTCTGTACTTAAGTAACAAGTACTGCAACACTGCTGAAAGTAAATACTCAAGTACAAATAAAGTTACGCGTGTACAAAAAAGATACACTTCAGGTAAAAGTAACAAACCCGATTCCAAAAAAAGTTTGGGGACACCTGTACAATAATGAATGAAAAACAGAATGCAATGTGGAAAGTTTAAATTTGCAATTATTTTATTCAGACATACAACATAGATGACATATCAACTGTTTTTTTAACTTGAGCAGAAAAGTATAATCCTTTTAAGGGGGGAAATAAGTGATTTTTAAGTTTTCATGGCATCAACCAAGTCTAAAAAAGTTGGGCAAGGCCCAGTTACCACTGTGTTGCATCCCTCTTCTTTTTATAAACGTCTGCAAAAGTCTGGGGACCTGGGGAGCCAAGTGGCTCAGTTTAGGATAGGAAGGTTGTCCCCATATTGTCTAATACAGGAGTAGAGTTTGCCAACTGTCTGAGGTTCTTTGTCACATTCCTCTTTATGAGGCGCCAACTGTTTTCTATGGGTGATGAAAAAGATCTGGACTGCAGGTTGGCAATTTCAGTACCCTGGATCCGTCTTATCTATGCAGCACCATGGATGGTTGGTATTGAGCAGGATGCTGGTCCTGGCATTGTCTATGTTGGAAAATGGCAGGTCCGTCCCTGCTGAAGAGACGTCGTCTGGATGGGCGAATATGTTCGTTCTAGAAACTTGGAATATACCTTTCAGGATTTGATGGTTCCTTTGTCGAGATGTGAAAGCTGCCGCCATGCCACACGCACTCATGCAACCCCATAAACCCTCAGAAATGCAGGGCTCCTGAACTGAGCGCTGATAACAACTTGGGTTGTCCTTGTTCCTCTGTCAGAGTCCCGGATGACATGGCGTCCCAGTTTGGGGCCAAACAAGAACTTCAAACTTTTGATTGGTTGTAGACCACAGAAAACAGTCTTTCCACTTTTGCCACAGTCCATTTTTTTAAAGAGGCTTAGGCCACAGAGAAAACGACTGCGCTTATGGATATGTTTAGAGATGGCTTCTTTTGATCTATCGAGTTTACCGGCAACGGCGAAAATGGCCACAGTGGGATTGTGTTCACCGAGACAATGTTTTCTGAAGATTCTTGCGCCCATGTTGTGCTTCCATTACAGAAGCATTCCTGTATGCGCATGCAAGTGTCATCTAAGGGCACGGGTTCACGGGCATCCAGTATAGTTTTACGGGCCTTGACCTTTAGCATTTAGATTGTTCCAGGATTCTCTGAAATTCTTTGGATGGATATTATACAATACAATACAAAATATTTTTTTTTTTTAATTTTTTTATAACGAATTTAACAACAACCAAGGCTGACCAAAGTGATGTACATAGCAGAGAATAAAATGCAGAGCAGTACAGGACAAAAGACACAACCTCAAAAAAAGTAAAAACAAAAGAAAAAATACGCAGTGGCTGAATGTACAAATCGTCAGTACTACTTAATCCACTCGGATTGGTGTGTGTGTGTTTTTGAGACTTTCCTGGTAGAGCTCTCTTCCCACGTAGCCTCGTGTTATTCTTTAGCTAATCAGATGCGAGCTTACCATTCAACCAATCATAGTCATAAGCCACTGAGAGTGGCCATTCAAGGACGACTCCATTCTGCGCGACCTTTTGCGCAATATGGATATTTAATTAGGAACGGAAATTAAGCTTCTCATACCTCAGTAATCCCATAGACAGTAAAAAGAAATGGAGCCACAGCGACCCCATTGGAACTCCAACTGAGACAAGTGAAGCCCATTTTTAGCGCATTTTTAGCACTTCCATTTCTGACGCCAAGAGACTCAAACTAAGCTTGGACGACGTCAGCACCCTGGGTTGACAGATGTAAATCTTCTAGTAGCTCGTGCGTGCAAACTGCCCATCAAGTAATCTTGCAGAGGGACGGCGCAGCTTGGAGCAGGGAGTTCTTTTGGCGTGAGTGAGCAGGAGTAAGTATTCTGATTAATTATTCAACGCCAGGGCTTCTCTCTCTTGATCGTCTTGACGCCCGATTGCCTGCGAGCTTCTGGAATGCACTCTTCAGTGGCTTATGCGATATGATTGGCTGAATGGTAAGCTCGCATCTGATTGGCTAAAGAGTACGATAGACCCACGTGGGAAGAGAGCTCTGCCAGGAAAGTCTCAAAAACACACACACACAAACAATCTGAGTGGGATTCGTAGTAAATGACGATTTGTACATTCAGACACTCGTGACATTTTAAAACATTCAAAGGTTTTTGTGCACTGTTGTATATCTACTGTAATCTGTGTTTTTGCATTTGTGAAATGTATTTTATGAATATATAATTTTATTTTGCGGGCATGTGAATTGCTTTTTTTGTGAATATATATTGTTTTCAATGCTACAAGCACTTTTTTTGGGTGTACGTGTTGAATTAGGTTTCATGCACGTGAAATTGTCTCCGCATGTGTGAATCAGTGGTTTTTTTTTGCCGTGAATTATCTTTTGAGACCTAATCTATGATTCCATACCAGTAAGGTACTGAGGGGCCAAATGGTTAAGGTCTAACACAAAAAGTAACAATTTTTAAAAATCACCCCTAAATTTAACAGGTAGCAAATGAGAGCAAAAGAAAATAGGGGTGATCGACTCCATACTTGCGTGTCCCAGTGAGGGCGTCTAGCTGCTGCATTTTGCACTAGCTGTAGGCCTGATTGACTCGAGAGAGAAGACTTGAGACAGACCAGAGGAAAGTGAATTACAGTAGTCTAGTCGTGATGTTACGAACGCGTGAATCACTATTTGAAGATTTATTCTGAGCGTTAAAAAACGGTTTGAATTTAGGAGAGTTGGCGGCGCTGAAAAAAGAATGACTTTACAACAGCACTGATCTGTTTCTCAAAATTTTTAAGTTGTGGTCCAAACAGAAAGCCCATAGATTTCTTGCACAGTGGCGTTTCCATACGGTGCTAGAGAATCACAGATCAACATCCCCAAACACACAGATTTCTTGGGCCCGAAGATAATTATGTCAGTTTTATTTTCGTTTAGGGTTTAAAGTTACTTTTGAAAGCCAGAGTTTAAGATCACTTAACAGGCAAACAAGGGTTGTAGACCATTTTTATCATTATGTTTTAAATGGAAAATTAAACCTCTGAGTACTCACGGCATACAGATGGAAGGATATTCATTTATTAAAGATGGAAGCCGAGGTAACAGATACAGAATAAAAAAATATGGGGCCGAGGATTGATCCCTGTGGGACTCCGAGTTCAGAGGTACATAGTGGAGGATGATGACCAATACGGACACTAAAACATCTATTGTTAGGTAAGAGCGGAACCACTGCAAGACAAGCCTGAAACCCCACGGATGTCTCCAGACGTCTCAACAGGCCCTCATGGTCAACTAAGTCAAATGCAGAACTCAAATCTAATAAGACTAAGGCCATTGATTTCCAGAGTCAGTTTCAGTGAAAATATCACTTGACACTTTTAAAAAGAGCGATTCAGTACCTGTGTAGAGTTTTAAAACCAGATTGAAATGTTTCATGGCGAGAATTGCGGATAAAGTATGATTGTAATTGAATCAGTACAACTCTCTCAAGGATCTTTGAAAAAAGGTAGATTAGAAATAGGACGATAGTTAGAAAGAGTGGAAGGATCGAGATTAGTTTTTTAAGATATGGCGTCACACAGCAACTTTCAAACTGTTGGGGAAGGAAACCCAGTTGACAGGCTTTGTTAATTAAAAAGTAACAGGCCGGCCCAACTGTGTCCATAATTTGCCTAAGGAAGAAGGTGGAATAATATGCTGTGGAAGATAGTGGGTTTTAAGTGACCAAAAATTCATTACATGTGTCCAGATCAATCGACTCAAACTCAGACCAGAGGGAAAGAAATAATGGAAATCATGTGTATACACTGATTTAGACAAATGAGATTTTAAAAGTGTGATTTATCAACAAAATAACTTTACAAAATTGTCACAGAGAGCAGTAGAGGGCTCTAAAATAGGATGCACAGAGGTATTTAAAACAGAGTTTAAGGTAGCATAGAGAACTTGAGGTTTATGGCAATTTTTAGAAATAAGTTCAGAAAAATGTTGCTTTTTGCAGATTTGCAGCTTTCTAAAAAACACCTTATAGGCATTTTCTGATTTCATCGAAACCTGCAGATGGCCTTTTTCCTTTGGGCCCCCCTGTCTAAAACCGTTAAGGGAAAGTGTAGTGTCAGTGTGCCAGGGCACTGGTACAGGCTTGGTTTTTTGTACCTCAAAACGTGCAATAGAATTCATGATATCTGCGCAGGTGGAATTAAAAAGATTAAGATGTGCATCAGCATCCAGGTTATGCAGGGTAGAAAACAGATTCCAGGCAGTTTGGTACATCGTGATAGGCGTGAAAAATCTTCACTAGAGCGTTGGGTAAGCAACGAGTTAAACGTGCCAGGATGGTTTTTTAAGGTGCGTCCAGTGAGAGGAACAGTAAAAAGTACAGGCCGTGGTCAGAGAAAAAATGCGCTGTTGATTTCTATATTCGAAATAGAGAAAACCATGGGTTAAATCAAATCAAGAATGTGGCCATGGATATGTGTTTGACCAGAAACCCACTGAGCAAAGCCGCATTCCGACCATATTTAGAAATTCAGCTGAATATGGTTTGAGCTACTGCCATGAACGCTTGAAATCACCCAGCAGTAATATTTTGTCATGTTTGATAACTAGATCACCCATTAGAGCAGTACTCACTTAGAAAGTCCTTATTTTGCTGGAGGACGGGCGATACATTGGGAGCTTATGGCAATAGGGTTAACTGAGACTAGTTAAAATAAATTGCACCTCAAAACTGTGGTAGGAGCCGGTAGGTAGAGATGCGACAGTGAAGAGTGTTTTACAAAACAGTAACCAAGACCTCCACCTTTGACCAGACAAGCGCTGGGAGCTTTAGCGACAGCCAGCAGCCATAGAGGCACCAGTTCCAAAACGGAGATAACTCACGGAACTTTATTCAAGTCTCAGTAACACTGCACAGAATCTATAGAGTCTGAGAGAGGCAAAAAAGTCATTTAAAATGAAAGTTGTATTATGCACTGTAGATGATGATAACTTCAAACTCTTTGCAATTTTTCTCTGAGAAACTCCTTTCTGATATTGCATCAACTATTTTTCACCGCAGCATTGGGGGGAATTGGTGATCGATCTGCCCATCTTGACTTCTGAGAAACACTGCCACTCTGAGAGGCTCTTTTTATACTCCAATCATGTTGCCAATTGACCTAATAAGTTGCAAATTGGTCCTCCAGCTGTTCATATATGTACATTTAACTTTTCTGGCCTCTTAATCCTACCTGTCCCAACTTTTTTTTGGAATGTGTAGCTCTCATGAAATCCAAAATGAGCCAATATTTGGCATGACATTTCAAAATGTCTCACTTTCAACATCTGATATGTTATCTATATTCTGTTGTGAATAAAATATAAGTTTATGAGATTTGTAAATTATTCCATTCCTTTTTTTACTCCTGAATTTGTACAGTGTCCCAACTTTTTTTTTGGAATCGGGTTTGTACAAAGTACTCTTCTCAAAAACTACTCAAGAGTACTAGTTCCTTTTTAGCTGGCGATATTTAATGAATTACGAAAAAAATATTCTATATCATATCGAAGATTTATGTGGATACTTCACTTTAGACAAAACCCACTTTTTATCTTATTAACAAAGTATGTGAATTAGTGGTCATGATAAAGGAATTTCTAACTTCCAGTACCTTAGCAATATCAATATGGAAGTACCCGTGAACCAGAAGTGCTGCAAATGACTTTACTGTTTTTATTGTGTGGTGCACCTCCACTCCACCTCTTTGCTCCTAGCTTGGGTCACAGTTGGATGAGGAGTGGTTTTCACGTAACATCTGCTTGTGCTATGACATCACACTTCACCGCTTCTGAGTCCTAACACTCTGCCAGACGCTCCACGAAAACAGCAAACTGTGCTAATATACACCCACAATGTCATGTAATATTGAAAAAGAGTATAACCCCTAACCTTTATCCTCCATGCTGAAACCCAGATGGCCAGAAATTGGTTAGCTAAAAAGTATTAGTGTCTGAGACTCTATGAGCATGGAGACTGTAGTGTACTGTAATTTTTTTAAATGCTTAGCTAAAAGGTGCAAAAATGTAAGATTTTTTTATTAAATATCAAAAAAACTACGAACAGTGTTATATATTTTGGTGACTTGTGTACTTACATTATCCCAAATGTTTCGAAGAATGTTAAAATCCAGAGAAATGGTTAGAAGCGTTTTAACTAATGACACGGACCGTGTCCATAGTGTCATTGTTGCCTGCCAATGACATCAACCCCCGATTTCCGGTTTTGTTTTGCAGAAAACATGGAAACACCAATCGTTTTTAAAATGGGTGTGCATTTTTTAGGACAGGTGACAACCGCACGAATAGCATTATAAAGAACTTTCAAAAGTATCTAGCTGCTTTTCCCACATACGCAAGACCTGAAGGGGCAGAAGCGCTAAAGTGTGGCAAATAAAAGCTCCCCTGCCCTTTGAGCCCTGTGTCACTCTCTCTCCATTAGAGCGGCCTCGTTTCGCTTTGCGGCTTTCCGCCTCACTCTGCTTCATACTCGATGTTACTAAATCTTTAATACATTAGCTCATCCAGAACATGATTTCTGTCTGAGTCCTGTGGATTGCTTCAGCTGTGGGGATGAAGACGACAAACCCATGATTCAACTCGTCATGGCGTCATCAAACTACGCCTGTTTCTTTGTTTGTTTTGGGAAAACACACCCTCTAGCGATGAAAATCTACATATTTTACTTTAATATGTAATATTAATTAAATAGTGTCATTAATGGCTAAGGATCATCATCGGCATCATCATCATATGACATCATCAGAGTGAGAAGCCATTCCCGAGTGGGAACACATTTTCAGTTTTTGATTAAAGATTAGGGAAAGCCCACAATTTTTTTTCATGGTGTATTAACTTGCACGGTTTAAGTGTTCACCACAAGACTAGTAATGTGCACTAAAAAAATTTTTGTAGGATAATTTTGCTTTCATGACGACTTTAAACATTTTCAATACCATTGGAAAAACTATATGTACTGTATTTTAAAATTCAATTTTTTTTTTTTTTTTTTTTGT